>NC_056749.1:87560324-87744349 GCF_019279795.1 Protopterus annectens
TCTTCGCATTACCGATTCTTGACACAAACTGATGACTTCTTTCACATCTTCAGTGCTGTCTAAAACTACCAAGTTTCTAAGGCCAAGAGTATGAGCTATGCCTAAAAAACCAACGACCCAAACTCAAGCACCTGCTTCCTTGCAACATCAAATGCTTAAAATGGTGGAAGACCTGATTATGCTGATTAGGAGAAACCAGCCTTCTCCTGCAAAGAGAAAAAGAGACCTGTCCTCAGCAGATTTAACTGACCAAGAGTCCGACGACTCTGAGGTTTCTGAATATGAAGACATGCCTTTATCTGCTTATGAGGATTCTGATGCAGAATTCCCTCTGTTTCCCCTCCAGAGGATTTTTCTTTTGGTGAAACCCTACATACTTTAAGAGAGCACTTCCATTGGGAATGCCATGATTATCCTCAGTCCAAAAGGAGACTCAGAGAATTTTTAGATTTGCCACAACATAGACCTTTAGCTATCCCTCCTTTTCTTGATGTTGTGGATGATGTCTTTATGGAATCCAGTCTAACTCCTGATACTTTACCCCCTGCTCCAAGGAAACTGGACAGGTACTACAGGGTCCCTGTCTCTCACAAATTCCTTTTCAAAAATCCTACTGCTGACCCAGAGGTCATTTCCCAGAGGCCTAATGGTATAAAAGCAACCACAGCTAAGAATCCCACCCCTTCGGACAGGGATTCCTGAGCTTTAGACAGATGGGGTAAAAAAGTACACACCTCTGCAACTCTTGCCATTATGGCATTGAATTGCCAGCTTCACATTCTGAAATGCCAGCAACATATTATGGAACTTATTAAACAAAAATTATCTACCTTTACAGACTGTGTAGAAAATAAAGAATTACAGCAGCTTATGCATTCTGCAAGCCAAGTCAGCAACCATACTTTGCAATATGGCTTTGATGCCCTAGAAATCACTAGTTCTGTACTGAGAAGGCATGCTTGGCTTAAGGAGCAGACCTTGTCAGACCATGTCAAATCAAAATTACTAGACGCTCCTTTGAACAAGGACAATCTGTTTGGCACCAAAGCAGAAGAGGTTCTAAAAAAGATGGAAGAAAAGGTTAAGTCTATGCAGACAGTCAAAGATTTTTTGCAAGTGCAGCCTCCAAGATTCAGTAGGCATTGCCCCATGAAACACTGGTCTTTTCCAGCCCCCTCAAGGCCATCTCAACCTAGACCCAGGGGAAACAGACCCCCCCCCAGATTACAGTCTCAGGGTATGCAGGGATCTAAGCAATGGAGTGCCTCCACTTCTAAAACAGGGAGTGCTAAGCCACCCCCTTATAGAAAGAATTCACAATGACTTCTCAACTCTTCTCCTAACCTGTGTACAAGTGATTGTGCCCCTAGGAAAAAAACTTGCCCATCATGCAAAAAACTGGACCTCCATCACCAAAGACCAATGGGTCCTCAACATTGTATCCCAGGGGTACAAATTTTACTTCCACTCACTGCCAACCCCAAAAGGGTTCCCAGACCTACCTCCAAATCAGTGGGCGGAGGCACAAAACCAAGTTCAATCCCTGCTCTCCATAAGGGCTATTCAACCTGTTCCTGCAGAACAGATAGGTCAAGGGTTTTATTCCAGACTTTTCATGGTATCCAGAAGAGAGGGCACTTGGCGCCCAATCCTAGATCTCTCAATTCTAAACACCTTCCTGGTGGTACCAAAATTCAAAATGCTCACCCTTCAGCAGCTTCTTCCTATGCTGACCAAAGTTGCCTGGTTAGCCACCCTATTCCTAAAAAAAGCCTATGTGCACATCCCTATCAGGAACTCATGCAGGAAATACCTACGTTTCAGGGCAGGACCTATGCATTATCAATTCTCTGCACTTCCCTTTGGCTTATCCACTGATCCCAGAGTCTTCACAAAATGCCTGGCTTCAGCCATTGCCCATCGCAGACAGAGAAAAATTCAAATTTACCCTTACTTGGGCAATTGCCTGATTCAGGCAGACAGTCAGGAAAAGCTGTTACAGCACCTGACATTTGTAAAGGACATTCTAATCTCCCTGGGGTACACTATCAATGAAAAGAAATCAAAACTAGTCCCCAGTCAAAAGATTGTATTCCTGGGAGCAAGCTTGGACACAGCATCCAAGATGGCATTCTTTACTCTGGAAAAGCAAGCCTATCTGACAGACTGCTGCTGCTGTGTCTTTTGGCTTTTCCCAGTTAGGGGTCGCCACAGTGGAACTCCAGTCCGCTAATGATTGGCAGTAGATTTTTAGCTGCCAAGTTGCCAGCTCTGACGCTCAACCTTCAACGAAGGTACACCCATTCACGCATGTTTCCACACAGAAGATGCTCTAGCTGAGAATCGAACAGGACAACGTCTAACTGTGAGGCGACAATGCTACCGCAGCACCACCACCGCAGTAATAAGCCTATCTAACAGACTACTTTGCTCAAATGGCCACCAGAACCCAGCTATCTGCAACGAAAATCCTGCAGGCCCTAGGGTTCATGGCCTCTTGCATTCTACTAGTTCCATATGCCAAACTGCATATGAGGAAACTTCAATGGTACTTAAAAAGTCTTTGGTGCCAGCATTCTCAGGACCTGGAAGCAGTCATACCTATCATACCTTGTCTAAGGACAGAGTTTCTTTGGTGGGCAGCAGCATGCAACCACAACAAGGAACTTCCCTTTACTCAACCCCACGCTGCCCAGACGCTATCCACAGAACCATCAGACTATGCCTGGGGGACACATTTGGACAGCAAGTACATTCAGGGCCACTGGAGCCCAAAGCAAATTCAGCTGCACATCAACCAAAAAGAGAATCTAGCTGCTCAGCATGCTCTGACAGCTTTCAGATCCCTACTCTCACCAGGACCCCTGCTAATAAAGACAGACAACACCACAGTTATGTAGTACATCAACAAGCAGGGGGGGAACTCACTTTTACCCTCTCTGCAGGCTAGCCATGGCCCTGTGGATCACGGTCTCGGACATGCATATTCATCTGCAAGCTCAATTCCTGACAGGCAAACAAAACTCTCTGGCAGACGACTTAAGCAGAAATCTACTAGACCCACATGAGTGGTAATTAGACTCCAGCACTTTCAGCCTTCTATCCCAGAAATGGGCAACCTCAGAGGTGGATCTTTTTGCCTCCCACTACAATCACCAGCTCAGCAAATTCTCCACCAGGACACCTCACAGCAGGGCCTGGAAAGTGGATGCCCTATCCTTCCAGTGGGTAAGCCTCTCAATCTATGCATTTCCCCCTCTTCCTCTTCTCACAAGAATATTTTCTCAAGATAAGACAGGACAGACTAAGGGCAATCCTGATTGTCCTGGACTGGCCATGCCAGCACTGGTACCCACTACTGCGCAGCCTGTCACCGGTGCCACCATGGCAACTACCCCAGATCCCAAACCTCCTCACTCAGCAGAAGGGACAGATCTTGCATCCACAACTGCAAACCCTGAATTTTGCAGCCTGGCTTATTCCTTGAATTCTCCATCAGTGACCAGCCTAAGGAAGCAGATGCTGGATGTCATTCTTGAAGCCAGAAAACCCAGTACAAGGAAATCTTATGCTGATAAGTGGAAAAGGTGTTGTTCCTGGAGTCAATCTAAAGTAGAGGACACAGCACTGCCCTCCTTACCTTTAATCCTGGATTACCTAGCAGATCTACTCCACAGAGGCCTTTCCTTCTCCACCATTAAGATCCGTGCCTCTGCCATCTTGGCTCATTACAACACTGAGCCACCTCTCTTCTCTCACCCTCTCATCAAACAGTTCCTGAGAGTGGCAAACAACTTAAGGCCACCAAGGGGAGCCCCCAACCCGGCTTGGGACCTTAACTTTGTACTGGAAAAGCTCATGCTACCTCCCTTTGAGCATGCAGCATCAGCAGAGTTAAAATTCCTCTCTTGGAAAACAGCCTTGCTTCTGGCCATCACTTCAGCTAGAAGAGTGTCTGAGTTACAAGCACATATGGCTGTGGAACCCTTCATTATTTTTCATGCTGACAGAGTTTCCCTCAGGACTAACCCTTCATTTATCCCTAAAGTGGTGTCCTGTGTAGCTCTAAACCAATCTATCCATTTGCCAACCTTCTTCCCTAATCCTCAGAATAAAGGGGAAAGGATCCTGCACTCCTTAGATGTGCACAGACAGCTCAGATTCTACCTTGATAGGACTAAGACCTTCAGAAAATCTGACCAGTGACTAGTCAGTTTTGCACCAGAGGCAGAGGGCAAGTCCATTTCAAAACAAGCAACTTTCAAATGGATAGCACACTGTATCCATTTCTGCTACAAACACCATGGGAAACCAACGCCTCAGGGGGTCAGAATGCATTTAACTAGGGCTACTAATACCTCTATAGCATTCCTCAGGGGTGTCCCTACCAGGGGCATTCTGGAAGCTGCTACCTGGAGTTCTGTTCACACCTTCACCAAGCATTACCACCTTCCTATTTTTTCCAAATCCAGGGTGGGTTTTACAACAGTAGTCTTGCAGGGCATACTAGCCAGCCCCAACTCTTCTTGACTGCCTCCACCCATTCTTCAGCTTTGGGAATCAACCCAAGTGTGATGACTGCAACAGTGAAACATGAAGAACATAGTACAGTTATGTACACTTACCATAAATGTAGATGTTTGAGTGTATTCACTGTTGCAGTCCTGGTTTCCCACCCTCCAGCCCCCTTGTCTCTCTTTCTCTCTATCTCTCTCTCCTCTGTATGTCTATTACTCACACCTTACAGGGTTAGTGGTATTTACTTTTTAGTGGTGGTGTTTTTCCCACCATAACTTAGCTCCCTACTGGGGGGATTCTGACATCTGGGGCAAGAAAAACTGACGTAATGGCATTGGCTGCCTGTTGTTATACCCCTGATGACCTGATGTCAGTCCTGAAGTGACACCAACAGACGCAGAAATACAAAGTCTCTGCTATTTGGGCCGACTGAGGGCTACCTGCAGAAAGATAACCCAAGTGTGATGACTGCAACAGTGAATACACTCGAACATCTACATTTATGGTAAGTGTACACAACTGTACTTTTCTAAAAAGGCTATGAGGAAATGCAAGGTATACTCTGATCTTGCAGCTCTCTTTGCTCCTTTGTCATCTGAACCAACTGCTGTTTCTCCAGCTCCCAACCCTAACAAAAGATCCTTGGCTTCTTTTAACCCTATACCCCTGAATAAAACTGTAAAGGGGTTAGAATCACAGGGAAAGTGTAGTAATTTAGTCTTTAGAATTATAAATTATCTAGGCTTTATGTGGAGGTGACCCATTATAGAATACAATGCCCCGTTTGGTATGTACCTCTCAAGACATCTGCAACAACTGGAAAGGCCACAGAAATACCTCACTAAAAGAATCACAGGCCTAAAGCAGATGCCCTATGCTGTCCATCTAAAAAAACTCCACCTATACTCTGTCGTATATTGTCTACTCAGAGGCGATCTCTGCTTAACATACAAGGCCATGTCAAACCCAGAGCTGTTGGACATGCTACACTTAAATAAATCCCAGTTTCTCAGAGACACATGCTCCAGGGATCTAAACCTTGTCATCACAATGAACAAAATATGCTGGAGGGATAGGTTCCTGACCCAGAGACTCCCCAGACTCTGGAGTAGACTGCCCATACATGTCAAGCAGAGTGCCTCTTTGGCCCTCTTCAAAAGGAACCTTGATGATTGGATGGGAGATAGGAAGTTCACCCCGGGGATCTCGTCAGTCGCCCTGCTAGGCAGGGGTCCAGGGAAGTAAATACTGTGGGAAGAAATAGCCAGGGAATTGTTATGGCTAGGCTTGTATAGGCCCTAGGGCCGATAGCCTAGTACCAACCGATGAACCTGGCGTTGTTTTCATGGATCGTTTTGTGTATGAAGGAAAAATGTTAAATATTTTAAATAACACAGACAAATATAGTAGGACCTCTTTGAATGAAATACACATTGCATATAGTAGGATAAGGGGAATATTGCAGGACCTACTACTAGAGGGATCTATTGACCAAAAAACCTTTAATTTTCTGACAGTATCAAAACCTAAAATACCCTGCATCTTTGGGATTCCGAAGGTGCATAAAGATCTAAACGACCCACCTCTTAGAGCTATTGTCTCCTCTGAAGGATCTATAACTGCACCCCTTGCTAAATACATTGATGTGAAAATTAAACACTTGGTAAATGAGAACAAGAACATTTTAAAAGACTCATGGGATTTTCTTAGAAAAATAGAAACCTCTATGTATAAGGATACAACAGGATTTGCCACATTTGACGTTGTAGATCTATTTACTAGTATCCCACATGAAACTGGCTTAAAGTGGTTTGAAGAGATGTTGTTACCTTTAAAGAGTATTTCACAAAATGAATTTACCACTATTTTAGTTCTTATGGAAGTTGTTTTAAAGTACAATTTTCTATTCTTTGAAGGTGAATATTATAGACAGATGAAGGGGGTGGCCATGGGGTCTCATTGTGCACCTACATATGCAAACATTATTATGGCATACTGGGAGAACAAATACATTTTGATTCCAAGGTTTCTTGACAAGTGGACCTTGTATTGTAGATTCCTTGACGATTTGTGTTTCTTCTGGAAAGGTACAAAGGACGATTTTGATATATTTGTTGAATACATCAATGAGACCACACACTTTCTCCAGTTCACAATGAATTTTGACACCGGTGTGTTATGTTACTTGGATGTTAACATTACCAAAGCAAATGATCTATTTGTTTCAAAGGTACATAGAAAGGAGACATTTTCAAATACTTACTTGCATTTCTCCAGTTCCCACCCGTTTCACCAGAAAAAAAGTGTGTTGAAAGGACAATTAGTCCGAATATGTAGAATGACCTCAGATGATGAAACTTTCAGGAGAGAATGTGAAAACTTGTATAAGATGTTTACACAAAGAGGATACCCACAAGTATTATTTGAGGACATTAAGAATGAAGTCCTGGAGGGGAGAAAAACTAGATTTGCACCTATACTTGGTAAGTCAGAAGTAGTAGCGGGAATACATCCGGACGGTGACCCAAATGATGGGTTTGTTTCAGGTCTCATTACCACCTATGATGGTCAATCTAGTATAGTGAAGAAAATATTTGAAAAGGAATGGGATAACTTTTCCCAAGTATCGGACCTTGGTCATATTTTTGAACACGAAATTAAATTTATTTATAAGAAAGGTAACAACATAAAAGGAATTATAGAGACGGGTTGTAAAGGAATCACTGATAAAAAGAAGAAAAAAGTTGGGGTTTTTAAATGTGGTGCCTGTAGGTATTGTTCATATTTAAAAACAGGAAATAGCTGCCATTTAGTAGCAAGGAACAAAACTTTACTATGTGAATCCTTTGTTAACTGTAACACAAAAGGGATTATTTATATCGCTTTGTGTAAAAACTGTAATGCTTTTTATGTGGGTAAAAGCGAAAGAAGAATTAAACAAAGGATTTACGAACATGTATATGACATTAGAACATCATGCGCCAATAATTCCCTGTACAAACACACATTAACCTGTAAAGGTTCTAGCTTTGAATTTTTTGTGGTTGAAGTAGTACCCACTGACCCGAGAGGTGGAATGTGGGAAACATTACTGGAGTACAGGGAATTATTTTGGCAGATTACCTTGGAATCAAATAAATATCCAGGGATTAATGACATGGTGTCCTTAGCACCTGTTTTAAAATTAAGGGCAGCTAAATTATGATATGTTAATTTTAGAAGTATTTTTAAGAAAAAGTTTTATAATTAGCATTAGTAAATCATATTATACATGTATTTTTTCTATTTATTCCTTTTAAACATTGGAAGTTGCAATATCAATTCTGACCAGTAGAGTGTAGTATTGTTTACTTAATAACTTGTAACTTAAAGGAAGGTTTTTTAATTTTTAATTTTTAATGAATGAGGTTTTCAACTCTCAATTTTAACTTTGAATGAGGTTCAAATAAGCATTTACTAAAATTGACAATATATATGGCTTATTCATTAAGCAAATAGGTTTTATAGTTACACTTTGGCATTGTAAATGGCACTTTATCACTTTTATTAAATTCATCATTAAGTACTTAATTAATCTTTTTATTTCATTGGTTGTATGGGTTGATTCAATTATATTCAAATGTATTTAAACAACTGGCAAGTGGCTTTATGTGTTTGTATTATCTGAAGAAGGCTTGACGAAACGTTTGATGTGATTTTACACAGCGTATTGTATTGTGTCTACTGAGTTTGGCAGGAGCCCTAATAAACCTCTACTTTTATTTTGAGCCTTATCGTTGTGGAACTGGTGCTTTTTGCTTGGTTAAATCCCAGTTTCTCAGAGACACATGCTCCAGGGATCTAAACCTTGTCATCACAATGAACAAAATATGCTGGAGGGATAGGTTCCTGACCCAGAGACTCCCCAGACTCTGGAGTAGACTGCCCATACATGTCAAGCAGAGTGCCTCTTTGGCCCTCTTCAAAAGGAACCTTGATGATTGGATGGGAGATAGGAAGTTCACCCCGGGGATCTCGTCAGTCGCCTTGCTAGGCAGGGGTCCAGGGAAGTAAATACTGTGGGAAGAAATAGCCAGGGAATTGTTATGGCTAGGCTTGTATAGGCCCTAGGGCCGATAGCCTAGTACCAACCGATGAACCTATGAACCTATGAAGGTGTATTTTGCACTGAGCTTACAGTTTACAATACTTTGCTGCATCTTTGCCTGTTGAATAGTAGTGTTATATGAATGAGATTGTTTCTAATGTTACTCAGGTTTCAGAATGTATTTTAAAAAGTGTCTCAGAAGATGCAGACACAATTTTTAGAAGTGTAGTTGCTTCTTTTTTATTGAGAAGGTATGTTTTGTTACATAACCAGGACCTTTCTGTGGAGTTAAAAAATGAGAGTTTGAATGCTCCTTTAAGTTCTGAATTGGTGTCTGGCCTGCTTCTACCCAGATTCTCAAACAATGGGGGTGATAGAGGTAAACTGATGCATAGGTTATCTAAAATATGTATTATTCCCAGGTTCTCCCCTAACAAGGAGTCAAACTTCAAAGAGGAGAACAAATAAAATTTCCAGCCTAACAAAAGTCTGGGTACCAAGAGAAAATGCTTCCAAATGAAATACAAAGCATGCCTTTCTCTAAAAGGATCAATCCCCTTCTCAAGACTCATGCCTTTCTCTAAAAGGATCAATCCCCTTCTCAAGACTCATGCCTTTCTCTAAAAGGATCAATCCCCTTCTCAAGACTCATGCCTTTCTCTAAAAGGATCAATCCCCTTCTCAAGACTCATGCCTTTCTCTAAAAGGATCAATCCCCTTCTCAAGACTCATGCCTTTCTCTAAAAGGATCAATCCCCTTCTCAAGACTCATGCCTTTCTCTAAAAGGATCAATCCCCTTCTCAAGACTCATGCCTTTCTCTAAAAGGATCAATCCCTTCTCAAGACTCATGCCTTTCTCTAAAAGGATCAATCCCTTCTCAAGACTCATGCCTTTCTCTAAAAGGATCAATCCCCTTCTCAAGACTCATGCCTTTCTCTAAAAGGATCAATCCCCTTCTCAAGACTCAGGCACCATGTCCCTTCTTCTTGTCCTTCCTCCTCTTTCCTCTTCTCCTAGGCTTTGTTCATCCCAGTCGCCTGGCCACAAATAGTCTTAGGCAAATGAGTGCTGAGAATAATTCAGAGGATAGTATTAGTATGGGTAGAAAATCTTCCTCCCTTGAGGGGCATCCACCTTCAGATGCCAGCTCAGACACTTCTGCTATTTTCGGTATTCAACATATTGCAAGCAAGGGTTATAGAACCAGTTCCTCTACCACAAAAAGGAAAAGGATTTTACTCCAGAATCTTTTGGGTACCCAAAAAGGAATTATTATGGAGACCAGTGTTACAGTTATCTTATCTAAATTCCTTTCTGAAATTACCAAATTCAAAATGCTTATCCTGCAGACAGTCCTACCACTTCTTCCAGACCAGTGCTTTATGGTGACTTTAGACCTGAAAGATGCTTATCATCACATTCCAATTGCTCCCAACTGAAGGAAATATCTGAGATTTACTGTGTCTGGCTCACATTATTAGTTTTCTGCATTGCTTTTTGCGCTATGTACTGTGCCTGGAGTGTTCACAAAGTGTCTGGTTTCAGTGATTGGTTACTGGAGGACTCGGGGCATCCACATTTTCCCTTAATTAGACAATTTACTGATTTGTGCAGAGTCTGATTCCAGGTATTTAGAATCATTAGATAAGGTTTCAACCACTCTAGCTCACCTGGGCATCAATATGAATGTACAAAAATGTTGTCTCACACCCTCTCAAAGACTTGTGTTCCTGGGATGTATGACAGACATAGAAATAAAAATAGTCTTTCCATCTGAAGACAAAGTCCTAACATATCAGAAAATTTTTGGGGATTTCTCTCTTCAAGAAGCTGTCTCTGCTAGAGATTTTTTTCATAATTATTGGCCTTATGGTATTAATAATTCTCATAATACCACAAGCCAGACTCCATTTGTTAAAGATTCAGTGGTACTTAAAAAAATTGTCAACCCATCACCCACATCCCATAGAGTTCCAGGCACCAGTGCTGGAATTTGTAAAATGAGAGTTACTGTGGTAGAGGGGTCATATGTCTCTCAGTTCAGGACTACCCATCTCCTTATCCCAGTTCAATCAGTGCAGACAGACTCTTCAGATTTTGCATGGTAGAGCAGTATCCATGGGAGTTCAGTGGGGTACTTCAGATGATGCAAAATAAAAATAAATAAACATCAAAGAACTTAAAAAATCTTCACCACTTATGGTCTTCACGTCCCCTTTTAGTGGTCACAGACAACACCAAATTCGTGTGGTACCTGAACAAACATGGGGGCACAAGGCCATACCCTCTTTGTTGTTTGGCAGTGATGGTCTGGGAGCTAGCCTTATATCATTCTCTGATTCTTCAGGCATTGTACAACCTGTCAGAGGAAACCATAGTGGGAGACAATCCCCTGTGAGTTGAAACTTAGGACAGAGGTTTTCCAAGATTTGGTCCAGATGTGTGGATCATCTCCAGTAGACCTGTTCCCCTCCTTTCAAAACAGACAGTTGGAAGAATTCATTTTGATGCTTCCTTGCATCCATGCTTGGAGAAAAGACACATCTTCATTGCCCTGGATGGGAATGTTCCTTTATGTATTTCCACCATTTCCAATGATACCCAAGTTACTTCTGAAGATTCATAATAAATTAGCAAAGATTATTGTGGTGACCTCCTTTTGGCCCAGGCAAAATTGGTTCTACCATTTACTGGAACTGGCTCTGGGCAATTACAACAAGATTCCTCACACTCTGGATCTGCTCACACTGTGTTGGGAGCAACTGGTGCACCCCAACCTATAGCAATTACAACTGATATCCTAGATGATTCTATCTTGATATGTTTTAGGCACTTGTTCTGAGAGGCTGTGCAGCAGGTATTGAAGGAGGCAAGAAAACTTGCAACTAGAAAATCAGGCCCTGGTATGGTGCCTACCTTCTAGTTTTTAAATACTTGCAATGGCTTATCTTATTCATCTACCAATGCACATCTTATGGATATCTCAGCTTGTCTGCTCATGAATCCCCCTCTTATGTCTCTTTTTGTGGTCAGATAGTTTATGAAAGGAGATTCACACTTGATATCCCTTTGAAAGTAAATTCCTCCCATTTGGGATCTCAACTTTGATCTTGAAAATTGACCTTATCTCCTTTTGAACCTGCCTTTCAGTTTGATTTAAAATTCACCACTTGGAAAATTGTTTTGCTCTGACATCTACAAGGTAAGTCTCTGAACTGCAAGGACTCATGATGGGCTAGCCTTATCTGATTTCCATAAGCACAGAATGTTTTATGTCAAAAGCTGTTTCTTAATTTACCCTGAATCAAGCCATCAAGTTCCCAGTTTTCCTAAAATCAAGGGAGAGAAGATTCTGCATACCTTTGATGTACATAGGCAGCTCAAGTAAGACCTTGATCGAACTAAGCCCTTCAGGAAAGCTGAACAGCTGTTTATGTCCTATTCTGGGACTAAGAAGGGTCAGCTTGTCACTAAGCAAATGACCGTTCATTCATTGTCCTCAGCTATTGTTTTTTTTTTACTCCCACCATGATAAATCTATTCCAGACAAGGTTAAGGCAGATTTCAATAGAGTCGTTTCCTTTTTGGTGACATATTAGAAAGGCGTGGATTCTAGAAGCATTTTAGAGAAAGCAATGCGGTCCACTCTATATACCTTTACAAAGCACTACAGACTGGATTCTTTCTCACGTTCTACAGCAAGCTTTGCAAGGACCATTCTCCAGAGGTTCATGGATCCTTATCCTTCCATATGTCACTGAGTCAGTGCGAATGATGAAAATAGTGCAGTTGCATAACACCTACTTATCTTTAACAGTAGATGTTTGAATTTCCCACTGCCTCAGTGGCAGCACCCATCGATCATTTCCCTTATTTTACATATAGGTCGATGGTATCCAACCTTGTTATGTTGTTTGCTGGCTTTGGTCATTTGTGTTGGTGTCTTCTGGCTGCAAATTGGTTGGCTTTTTAGTTCTTCCCACTTCACACTAAAAGCCTGAATAGCTGACTTTCTGTGATAGGAGCTAAGCTTCTCCTGGTGGGAGAGGCTTAGCTGATTCCCTATCACAGGGAGTCAGAGGAAGAAATTCTGGCTCTGAAAAATCTGCCAGTGTGAGTTCGTGCTGGCACAGAACCCATATGGCTAGTAAGGTGAGAAAAGTTTCTTGGGGGACTGGAGACGAGGGAACTTGAAGGCAGTAGATAGTATTTAATGGGAGTTGAGAACCTGGACAGTAGCAGACAAAGGAATATTGTCAGTTGTTGCAGTATGGAGTAAAAAGAAAGGAGAAAGTGGGAGATGCAGCCATGAAAGATGGGAGCAAAGAGAGGTAAGCCAAAGTGGAGGAAGCGATACAGAAATCAATGATAAATGATAGAGGAGTGCTAGAGACAGAGATGGCCATGCAGGAGCCAACACAATGAAGAGACCATGAGATAAGTAGGGAGGCAAAGGACACACACACTCAGATGGTAGAAACTGAGAGTGAAAGGGACAGAACAGTGGAAAGGGCTTCTCAGATGAGTGTACAAAATATGAATGGGATCAGATATATCACTGAGAGCAAAGCAGCCAGAACAGAAAGAGTGGAGGGATATGGCTAGTGGAAATGGAGGTGGAAAGTTGCACAGAGGAGTAGGAGTGAGGACAAAGGACAGGAAACGAGCATGTTGAGAACCAGTGTGGGGAGAGATTTTTTTTTAAATTTTTTTATTTGGTTTAAAAAAATAAGCTAATCAATTATAATATTTTTTAATAAATTTCTGGAGCACTTCTCCCCAGGCCTCCGCTGAAAACAGGCTCTGTGGAACCTAGTCGGACTTTCCTGGTCAACAATGTTAAATAAAAAAATAAAATAAAATAAAATAAAATAATACAAACAAATACCTATTTACCTAGGTCCACAGCCGATCAATACATCAAAGTTATACATATCAACAACAATTAATATTTTTTCAAGCAAGTCTTTAAGATGAAGCCAAGATTCATATGAATGTGTAATATTAGAAGTTTTCATCTTTATAGTATGCAGTTCACTGCTGCAAACATGGAACTTTAATAGCAAAACAAAAAACTTAAGAGATAAAAACAATCACGGTTTAGAACTTTTGTCATATATAAAAGACATCATCAAAACCATGAAACAGGAAGTAAAAACAATTTTTAAAGGAAATTCATAACCCCTTCCAAAAGAAAACATCCAGTCTGGTGACAGTGACCACTAAAGCTCAAGAAAATCTTAAAGAGACAGTAACTACAGAATGAAAAACTCTGTTTTCAACTTAGAAGCTCTCATTTTAAGTTCACTAGAAATGCCATAATTAATCCCTGGCAAATGTGTGGCATCTAATGTAATTTGCTATAACATTTCACAGTGCAATAATGTGTTCTTCCAGTCCCCTGTGAATGCAGCTGCTTGTACCTGTTCCAAAATAAAAAGTTAAATCTTTAAAAATGTAGACAGGATAGGAAATGACTAGAAGGGCACTCTTGCTGTCAGCCTTCTGTATATCATAAATGTGTTGATAGATTCTCTTGTTGAAGGCATTGCTGGTTTTGCCTACATAAAACACTTGACTTTGGGGCCAAACCGTGATGCATACCACCCTTTCAGAATAGCAATAAAATTTGTCCCTTTCGCATGTTTCATGTTAATATTCACTAAAGGACCCATATAATTTTTCTAATATAACAACACTGGGGACATCTCCCACATGTCAGAGTTACGGCGAGTCTGGAAACAAGGTCAAGACAAGGTCTCTCCAGTAAATTTTTGATGTTGTACTTCCTTTGGAATGTAAATGTGGGCTGGCTATTAAGCAACTGCTGGGTCTCTTCATCACAGGAAAGAACTTGCCAGTTCTTGCATTTAATCTGCTCAATATTCTTAACATCCAGGGAATATTGAAGGATCATGTGCTTTTATAGGTTCATAGGTTCATAGGTTCATACTAGGCTATCTGCCCAAGGGCATTTATAAGCCTAGCCCATAGTTATTTGGCTTTCGCCACCCCTTTAGTTTGAATAAAACTATGCCTATTATTTTGCTGTGCCTCTGTCAAGCAGTGACACTGAAGTAATCCCTGGGGTATATCTGCGATCCCCCATCCATTGGTCAAGATTCCTCTTGAACAAGGCCAGCGAGGTGCTCTGCCTCACATGTACCGGGATTTTGTTCCACAGCATAGGGAGTCTCTGGGTGACGAATCTGTCCCTCCAGCATGTTCTATTAATAACCGTGTCAAGGTTTAAGTCTGCCGCCCTTGTGGTTCTGAGGGATCTAGATTTTTTGAGGTGAAGCATATTCATCAAATCAGGGTTTGACATGGCCTTATATGTCAGGCACAGGTCACCTCTGAGCAAGCGGTATGAGACTGAATAGAGCTGGAGTTCTTTCAGTCGGGCAGCATAAGACATATTTTTGAGACCCTTTATCCTTTTGGTGAGGAACTTTTGGGGCCTTTCCAGCTGCTGCAGGTGTCTGGTCAGATGCATTCCGAATGGGGCATTGTACTCAATCATAGGTCTAATGAGTGATGAGTACAGGGGCGATGACCTCCCTTGATCTAGATGTGAATCCCTTCATGATCAGGTGGGCAATGTAGAAGGTTTTCCTAACTACTTTAGCAACATGAGTGTCAAACAAAAGGCTACTGTCAACCTGGGTCCCCAGATCCCTGATGACTTCTTCTGTGCTCAGTGGATTGCCACCTATATGGTAGCTAGGGGTAACCTTGTTTTTCCCGAAGGGTATGACTATGCATTTCTTGGCATTTAACTTTAGGCCATGGCTCTGGCACCAGTTATCCGTTTCTGTGAGGCCCTTCTGAAGGATATCTGTGTCAGATGTGTTTTCGACTATGGCGCCCAGTTTGCAGTCATCTGCAAACTTTGTCAGCCATAACCCTCCTGTGTTTGCTTGTACTTCAGAAAAGTAGATGCCGAACAAGAGTGGACCCAGGACTGAGCCCTGTGGGACACCACTTGTGACAGGCTTTGAGTCTGACATGGCTCCAGCAACTCTGACCCTGTGGGTTCTGTCACTTAGCCAGTTTGCAACCCATCTTGTGATGTTTGGGTTTACATTCAAGCTGATGAGTTTTTGATGATACCTGAGTGGGGTATTGTGTCGAAGGCCTTTGCCAGGTCAAGGTAGGCTGTATGGACTGCCTTTCCCTCATCAATGGCCTTGGTGACTGTCTCGAAAAAGTCAACCAAGTTTAAAAGGCATGATCTGCCTTTGACAAAGCCAAACTGGGTTGGACCCAAAGTCTGCAAGTTCCTATGTCTTTATTTATGAGTTCCATTATGATCCTCTCCATGGCTTTGCAGATAAGGCTTGTCAAGCTAATGGGACGGTAATTTCCAGGGTCGGTGGAGGCACCGCCCTTGTGAAGTGGGACCACAGTCGCCGTGCGCCACTCCTTGGGTGCGTATCCTGAGGTGAGGCTAAGATTAAACAGCTGTCCTAACTGCGGGTTTAATTCCTCATTGAGTTCATGGAGCACACAGCCGGGGACACCATCCGGTCCCATGGATGCTGTGTTTTTGCTTTGGAGAGAGCAGTTCTCACCTGGGCGTTGGAGATGTTTGGGGGCTACAATCCTCTGGTATAGATATCTCTCCTTTTGGGGAGGGGAGAAGTTTGCACTGAACCTGTCAGCCAGTATGTTGGCAATGTGTGTAGGTTCAGTAATCTTCACATCATTTTGAACTAATTCTGAGCATATCTGGGAGTTTCCTCCTAGGTTTCTAACATAGCTAAAGAAGGCCTTATGATTGTCTTTTGAATCCTTGGCGATTTTTCTCTCAAAATTTGCCTTGGATGATTTTATGAGAGCTCTTAGTTTTTACTTATAATGATCAAAGGTGTCTTACCTTTCAAGGATTTTGCTCTATCTTGTAGTAGCTTCCTCCTTTTGTTGTAGAGCTTGTTTATGGCTGGGGTCCACCAGACTGGACGCTTGCCTTTGGTACAAAGAGTCTTAGTTTTGTTTGGGATTGCCTGATCCATGCAGTCCTGTAGGTGCTGGTAGAAGGCATTTGTAAGTGATTCAGCGGTTTGAGTAATGTTTACCACTGGCTCAGGGGCCTTAAAGGAGACCACACTAGTTTTAGAAGTGTGAAGTCGGCTTTTGAGAAGTTTTTCACTGTGGTCTTTTTGTTTCAGGTGGGGCGGGATGAGGACCTCCAGCGAGATTAGTTTATGATCTGATCTCACCAGTGAGGGGTATACTTCGGTGTTGAACATTGTGATCCCATGTTCGTGATGATGAGATCAAGTATGTTTTCTCCTCTTGTGGGGATGGTGACTAGTTGTTCCATGGCATTTGAGTTTATGAACTCCAGGAACCTTTGGGCTAGAGTGTTTGGGCTTGAGTAGTGTTCCCAGTCTATATTAGGGTAGTTGAAGTCAACTAGTATGATGGTGTTTGGAGATACATTTATCCCCTCCATTGTTTTCAGGAAGGCCATGTGAGGTTCCTGAGTTTGAGAGGGTGGCCTGTAACATGCTACAAATTGCAGAGTAGTCTTGCCTATGGTTAATTGCACCTGGATGGTCTCCGATGCATCGTGCGTTGCCACCAACTTTGAGGTGTGGGTGTCCTTTATGAATATGGACACCCCCCTCCTTTCTTGGTGTTGTCCGGATTTTGGGGCCAGAACGCATGATATGAGGTGAAACCTGCTAGTGCTGGGGTGCTCTCAGGAGCCTTGAACCAGGTTTCTGTCACAGCACAGACATCGATGTTCTCCATACTGAGAAGGGCCTCGAGTGCGTGCATCTTGAGATTGAGACTTCTGGCATTGAGCAGCATTACCCTTAGTTTTTACTTTTTCTGTTCTAGGGTGGTAGGTTTAGAATTTGAGCCTTGCCTAAAAAAGGCACTATGGGGGTGGCAAGAGCCTTTGCCAATATCCGGAAGCCTAGGGGTGACAGGTGCAAGCCGTCCCTTGAAGCAGCGTGGCTTGTCCAGCATGTCATCCCAGGCAGACAGACATTGGATCCCCTTTGAATGACACCAGAATTTAAGCCAATTATTAAAGCTGATCATCTTATCACTGTATTGTGGCATCATTCTAGGTGAAGGTAGGATACTGCTCAAGGTCAGGGTCATACCTGCCTGGGCTACATAATCAGAGAGCTCCTCAATGTCTCTTTTCATGTAGTCCAAGGAGGTGCGTCTCAGGTCGTTGACACCAGCGTGGACAATGACTGAGTCGTACTTGTACCTTCTGTTGAGAGACCTGAGTGCTTGTGTTATGTGGCGGATTCTAGCCCGACAGGCAGCTTACTGTGACCTTCTCCTTACTCAGTCTGGTGAGCGGACGTCAGTGTGTCTGACTATGGAGTCACCTATGACAAGGATGTTTGGTGTTGTATTTGGCCTTAAGGGCAGTGACTGCTTTGCACACTGATTTTGTTGTTTATGTGTTGTTTGTGTGGTGTATTGAGTTTGCAGTTGCTTGGGTGTCTGCTTTGGAGGCCTCTGCTGTTTAGGTAAATTTTTACTCAGAGCCTCCGAGTATGTCTTAGTGTGTTTATGTGTTTGATTCAGTGGTGTGGTTGAGTTATGTGAGACTGGTATTGTGGTGTGTGTAGTTGCCTTCTCCTCCTGCCTGGTCTTGCCAGTCCTGAGTTGAGAGAGCTCAGCCTCCAGTCTGGCTAAATAGCTGCATCTCTCACAAGTGTTAGTGTTACATGGGAGGAGGAGATGGTTGTCCGTGTACATGAGGCAATTGTAACATTGTCTCAGAATTCCCAGATTCACCAAATGGGCAGGAGAGGACGCCAGCATCTGACCCTTCGACATGCTAGAAAGAATTATGAGTTGGTATGAGACAGAAAAGTAGTGGGCTTAGCAGGGAAGTGGGCACTCCTGGGGGTTTTGCTAGTGAGAGATTTGTATAATATAGGAGTGCTTGACCTGCAAAGAGAATGCTTATAAGACAAGGGATATGCTTATAAGACAAGTGCTGAGCTTTTTGAGAAGTTTGGAACAAGTGCTGCACTTTTTAGTGTAGGTGTAAACTGTTTAGGTTCCTAACAGAGCAGTTCTAAGGGAAAAATTGAAGAACAGACTTTCTGGAGCCAGAAAGAGTTTAACCTTGTTTAACCGGCGCTGCCCGATGCTGCTCTAGTGGCAACTCCGCGCTAAATCGCGCTAAAGCACGTTAAAGCGTGCTTGATAGCAGGGGCTGGAAAGAAGCAGGAATAGACCCAAAAGGGAAAATAAAACTACAGTTTCAAGTCAGTAACCACCTCTATGGGGGCAGAGAAGCTGCTCAATGTTAGTCACTGCCACTGATGAACAGAGAGACCCTCCTTCAGCCCAAGCAAAAATGGCCTCACAGAAACTTTCAAACAGTTCAGGAACAGCAAGCCTGTAACTGAACTTTTTTAACTCTCAGAAAAGTGGGAAAAAAGCTTCACAAGTAATATCAAGTTATAACAGTGCAGTAAATGACCCCACACAAGAGTGCTAGGTCAAGGACAGAAAATATGCAAGTTTTAAGAAAAAAACAATTTAAAATTAAGTGCAAACAGGAAATTCAGCAAACAGCTTTTGGTTGTGCTCTAAATACAGCTACTAATACAGAAATCAAGTTTAACAAGCCAGAAAATGCTCAAGCTAGGCAGCTATGCAGAAAAACTTAGCAAATAAACAGAGAAAAAATACTTAAAATCTCAAAAGTGGCTCCCTTCTTCTCTCAGCGTTTTTTCCTCTTGGAGGGTGCTTCACCAACAGCCAACAAGCCTGAAAAGACGCTCAAACCACGAGGCAACTAGGTTTTAAGAGAGGAAGATGAAGGAGTTATGGAAATGACCCCTAGTGGCCAATAAAACTACAGTTTCAAGTCAGTAACCACCTCTACGGGGGGCAGGGAAGCTGCTCAATGTTAGTCACTGCCACTTTGATCAGTGACTTTAATAATGTCCTTCTGGTTAAACCGTGTAGAATTCACCAAGCCACCCTTTATGATACCTGTATTTCTTTCTGTTCTCCCTTCTCATACCTCAGCTTGCACAGTGTCCAAAAGGGAGATTATTTCTTTACTTCTTACCTGTGATGTAGAAAGCTTATGTTCAGTTATCCCCCACGATGAGGGGTTGGATGGTTTGAAAAAATTATGAAAGTTGGGGGCATTTCAGAGCAGTATCAATTACCTGTGCAGGATTTTGTGGACATGGTTAAATAATAACTTCATGGCCTTTGGTGGTAAATATTATTTTATTATAAACAACTAATAAATATTACATTATCATAACTTACAGGAGTAGTGATTGGGGCTGCATGTGCCCCCATTTTTGCAAATGTCATCCTCCTCAAGTGGGAACTTGACACTCTTTTTAAGGTACCATTATTTAGTGGTTGCCTGGGTTACTTCAGATATCTGGATGACTTATTATTCATGTGGAAGGGCACCATCAATGATTTTTTGGCATTAGTGGAGGTGATGGGGTCTAGTACTATTTTTTTAAGTTTACTTGCCATTTGGATGTGCAGCAGACACTGATATCCAAAGGACAAGTTATGGTTGTTTAGAAACTCAGGTATATAATAAGTCTATAGGTTCATAGGTTCATAGGTAGGTACTAGGCTATCAGCCCTGGGGCCTATACAAGCCCAGCCAAAAAGGTACCCTGGCTTTTGCCACCCAAGAAAGTTATTTTCCTGTGCCACTGTTGGCAGAGCCACAGAGGTGATCCCCGGGGTGAATTTCCTATTTCCCATCCAATCATCAAGATTTTTCTTGAAGAGTGCTAATGAGGAGCTTTGTTTGATATAAATAGGTAGTTTATTCCAGAGTATGGGAAGTCTCTGGGACAGGAATCTATCCCACTGGCATGTTCTGTTTATTGTGGTGACAAGGTTTAGGCCCCTAGAGCGTGTAGCTCGGAGGGATTGGGATTTCTTTAAGTGGAGCATGTCCAACAGCTCTGGGTTTGACATAGCTTTGTATGTCTACCTATTGCAATTAATTTTTGTCCTTGATAGGTTGCCATGCTTTGCACCAAAGGAAAGGAATTGTGAAAAGTCAATTTATTAGAGTTTCAAGACTGACTTCTAATGATGCTTCTTATCTAGATGAATTCTCAGTCCTTAAGCACATGTTTTTAGACCAAAGATACCCCATCTCCCTTTTGGACAGTGTTCAAGCTGAGGTATGGGAAGGGAGAATGGGGAGGTATGCAGCTATCAAAAAGGGTGACTTGGGGAATTCTACAGAGTTTAACCAGAAGGACATTATTAAATTATTATTATTAAATTCACTGGTCAAAAGTGCATGATCCTTCAATGTTCCCTGGATGTTAAAAATATTGAGCAGATTATTTTCAAGAACTGACATGTTCTTTCCTGTGATGACGGGACCCAGCAGTTGGTTAATAGCCAGCCCACGTTTATATACAAAAGGAAGCCTAACATCAAAAATGTATTGGAGAGAGACCATGTCTTGACCTCATTTCTAGACTTCTGCTGACTCTGAAATGTGGGAGATGATCCCAGTGTTGTTGCATTGAGAACATTTATATGGGCCCCTTAGTGGACATTATCACGAAACATGCAAAAGGGGCAATTTTATTGCTATCTTGAAAGGGTGGTATACATTGCGGTTTGTACCCGATGTCAAGTGTTTTAAGAAGGCAAAACCAACAATGACTTCAACAATAGAATCTATAAGCACATTTATAGTATACAGAAGGCTGACAGCAACAGTGCCCTTTCTAGGCATTCCCTATCGTGTCTAGGTTTTAAAAGATTTAAGTTTTTATTTTGGAACAAGTACAAGCAACTGCCTACACAGGGGACTGGAAGAACAAATTATTGCACTGTGAAATGTTGTGGCAGCTTAGATTAGACACCACACATTTTCCAGGGATTAATGATGGCATATCTATTATCAGTGAACTTAAAATGAGAGCTTCTAAGTTGTAAACAGTGTTTTTCATTCAGCATTTATTGTTTCTTTAAGATTTTCTTGGGCTTTAGTGGTCCCTGTTACGTGACTGGGTGTTTTTTTTTTTGGGGGGGGTTATGAATTCCCTTTACAAATTGTTTTTACTTCCAGTTTTATGGTTCTGTTCTGATTATGTCTTGTATATAAGACAAAAGCACTAAACCGTGATTGTTTTTATCTCCAAGTTTTTTGTTTTGCTATTAACGTTCCAAGTTTGTTATGCTTCTGGTGTTTGGTTGTTTTGTTTATGATTGAAATTTTGTTAGGAGTGACAAAAACTCTGTGTCAAAATTTCCAAGTGAAATTTTTTCATTATAATGAAGATGTAGTTTTATCTGTAGATTTCAATATTATTTTCTTGTATTCTTAAGATAAATCTTCTTTGTTACTTTTTGAGGAATTGTCTTATGTGAAATCTAACTTAAGAATTTTACAAATTTGTAACAAATATGATGTATTCTTCATTGCAGTATTATTGATTAATAATTCCAATAATTTGGGGAACAATTTCTTATCTAAGTTAAATATCTTATTAATGTCTGTTTTCACAAAGTCTCTAAATATTTGTAAAATTAACCAATTCTCAGAATCTTGATTGTATTTGGACCTTAAATTTTCAACAGTATCAGTATATAATAATCAGCATGATTTAACAAATGATGCCAATAAATTAAGTTACTTTGTTGTTTCAGTACTAGCATTTTGTTGAAGTTATGAGTTTCTAAACAGTCATTTGTTGTATGCAATTGGAAATGTAGAAAATATTAAGTCTTTAATACAATGGTTAGAATATGTGAACTTTTGGAAGGAGGAAATTATGTTATTTAAATAGGGAATTTGAGAAAATGGTGTAATTTCATGTAATTAAAAATATTTTGATAACTAGATAAAACTATTAGTGACTATCTGTTTTTGACTAGTTGTGATGTATTTATTATTTACTAATAATATTTCTTGATGTATTTGCTTCCATTTTGAATAATAAGGTGAATTTGTCCACAATGCTACAGTTTTTTACAATTGTTGAAGTACCATGCATTTGAATATCAGGGAATCCTTTTCAACCATTATCCTAACCTTTTTTGTGCCAATGAAAAAAACTCTTGGCTTAATAGGATGCCAAATAGATGGATGGATGGATGGATGGATGGATGGATGGATGGATGGATGGATGGATGGATGGATTATTTATCTTCATCATCAATTTTTAGTGGAGAGAGTACTAAAGATTTTAAGACCAACAATATTTTAGGGAAGATTACCATCTTAATAAGCATTAATTGTTCTTCCATGGTAAAGAAGAATTTGTTCCAATTTGTGATTAAACTTCAAATGTTAGCAACCTGTTGAAAGTTTGTTTGTATAATTTCTTTACTATTAGACATAATGATTATACCGAAGTATTTCATTTGATTGCTATTCCAACTGAAGTTAGAATATTTTTGTATGCTTTTTGATTTTTTATCAATGAATAATGTACTTGTTTTGTTATGAGTAAATCTTAATTTCAAGATGTCTTCAAACTGACTCATAGAAGTAATTATATATTCTAATGAATTATCTATATTCCTATTGCTAGTAAAATATCATCAGCAAAGAGTTGACTCTTTATTTCAAATCTTCTTTTATTGTCATGCTCTTATTGGATCTAACAGTATTAGCAAAGGCTTCTATAGCTAATGCAAAATGTAAAGGTGATAATGTCCAGCCTTCTTTTGTGCCTTTTTGTAATTTAAAGAAATTAGAAAGAAAATAACATTTTAACATAAGAACAAGAGTTCTTGTATAACTTAGAAATTAATGTAATTAGCTCAGGTGAGAAATGATATACTTTAAGTGTTTTATTTATTTATTTTACTTATTTTACATTTGTTAACTGGGTTAGTCCAACTGAGTTTGCAAACAAAACCCATTTTCAGTGGAGACCCGAAGGGAAAGATCCCCAGCAAACATAAGCAAAGATAAACATACAGGACAAAAACTACTAAAAATAACAATGCAAATACAAAATTAATTATAAAGAAAAAAATAAAAGAAAAAAATTATAAGCATTAAGGGTTGCACTGATAGCAGTAGTCTAAAATTTACTACATATGAGAGTAAAAACAAAAAGATAATCGTTCAAAAGAAAGACAATGTATAGACATTGATAGGAAGTGGGGGAAAGATAAACAATGTGGAGAATGGGAGGGGAGAGAAAGGAAGGGCTATAGTAGGGCTATAGTAGTAGAGCTGAGGGTTTAGGGGGCTATTTTAAGCAGAAGTTACTAACAGGGAAAGAAAGTTAGGAGATGCAACAGGTTATATAGAACAGACTAAGACTACATGTGGTCAAGGCAATGGCATAATTTCAAGTTTAGTAGGTGGGATTTAAGCTCCATTTTAAAACAGGGAAAGGAAAGGTTGATCTAATATGGAAAGGGAGTTTGTTCCAATTTAATGAGACAGAGTGTTTGTAAAGTAGTTTGCCAATATTCATTTTGGGTTTATAAACTGAGAGAATATGCTGATCAGCACTCCAGAGAGGCTAGGGGAGAGTAGAGAGTAACATGGGAGGCAAGAGCAGGGCAGGCAGAGGGGTTGTTGAGTATGGAAAATGTAGTATAGAGTTGCAATTGTAGGAGAAGTTGTGGAAATTCTAGCCACTGAAGTTTGTTTAGTGAGAGGCAGTGATGTGAAGAGAGTGGTTGGTTTAGAATAAATCTGGCAATTTTGTTGTATGTTTGTTCCAGTTTCTGCACTGAGGTAGTTTGGATATTGGTAAGGATGGGGGAAGCATGTAGAAGACTAGGTAAGAGAAATGCCTGTGCAAGAGTGCATTTAGTGGCAGTAGTGAGGATTTTTGTTTCCTATAAAGCAGTCCATGTTTTTGATGGTTTTTGATGGCCTGTTGTGTGTGCAAGTGAAATTTTAGTTGGTCATCAATTATTACCCCAAGGAGTTTGGTGTGTGAAGCAGGGGAGATAGTGGTGCCATCTAGGGAGGAAAGAGAAAAGTTGGATTTAAGGTGAGAGAGTGTCTAAGCTAAAAAGAGAAGGAGTTGAGGTTTTTTTTGGGGGTTTGGGATTAGTTGATTGATTCTGAGCCATTTTTCAACAGAGATAAAGGAATTTTGTGTTAGTGTGTGTAGTTTAGAGATAGTATTGGAGATAGATAAGAGAGTATAGTTATCTGCATATTGTATTACAGATGAGAGACTGCAGGATGAATGTAGGTTGTTGATAAAAATGTTGAAAAGGAGTGGTCCTCCTGTTTCAACAGCAAGGACGGATGAGAAAGCCTGTTGCCATCTAACAGCTTGTTTTCTGCCAGCAAGGTAGGACTGGAACCAAGCAAAAGTAGAGGGAGAGAGGTTTAGGTCTGAGAGTTTGTTAGGAAGGATGGGATGAGACACAGTGTCGAAGACTTTAGAGAGATTACTAGCTTCTGCAACCTTTAGAGTAAAGGGGCAGTCAAGGTACTGTGTTTAGGGTGGAACCTATGTTGCGAGGGTGTGAGGAGATTTTAGTGAATGGGATAGGACAGTAGTTTAGTATGTATATATTTTTCTAGGATCTTAGAGAGCAGTGAGAGAATAGCAATCGGTCTATAGTTAGAGGGTTCAAAAGAGTTTCTACCTTTGCGCAGAGGAGTGGTCTAGAAGGATTTCCATATTTCCGGTATGGTAGATTCCTGAATTGGTTGATTAAGATAGATACAGGATATATAATAGAGTCAGCAGCAATTTTCAGAGATTGAGTGGGGAGTTTATCAGTGGAGGGAGAGCATGGTTTTAGTTTAAGAAGCAGGGATTATATATATATTTAGTAGAAACAGATTGCAAGGTAAAAGGCTGAGAGACAGAGGAGCATAGAGGGAAAATATAAATAGGTACAACTAATTAAATGAGTTAACAGCCTTATCTAAATCAAGTCTAATGATAGAAAGTTCTTTTTATTTGCATTTACATAGTCTATTAATGTATGTATTCTTATTGTATTATCTTGTACTTGTCTATTTAAAATAAACCTGGTTTGATCATTGTTCATTTGTTTAGGTACAAATAGATTAATTCTGTTAGTTAAAATGGACATGAACATCTTATAGTCCACATTTAAAAGTAAAATGGGTCTGTATGATAAGCACATTGTAAGATCTGTATTTTGTTTTAAAATAGATGATATAAGGGAATATTTCCATGATAGGGGGACTTCAGCGGTTGTTTTTATTTCTCTCTAGCCCTTATCTAATATTTTGACTGCATCATCTGGCAGTATTTTATATAGTTCTGATATAAGGCCATATCAGCCTAGCACCTTATTATTTTTTAACTTTTTTATTTTATCTTTTATTTCTTTTCAAGTGAATGGTCAAATTTTTATTTGTTCACTTGTTATTTTATTATTTATATTTTCCCTTAGAAAAGTTTCAACTGTATAATCATTATCTAGTTTATTTGTATTATTATTTATATTTTTCATGAAAGATTTTAAAGCCCTCAAAAATACCTTTAATATCTGTTCTTAGTTTATTTTTTATTATTTATATGTTTTATAATTACTTTGATATGATTTAGTTTATTTATTTTCTTTGATCTAAGAGCAAGTTTATGCAGGCTTAAAGGGTTTACTGAATATGCCTGATGTTTATGTTTTTCCAGGTTTATTGATAATTTATGATTTAGAATGCCAGCATATTTTAGACTTAAGTTTTTAAGTTCAGACTGACTGATAATGTCATTTGGTTTTAGATTTAACTTTACTGTGTCTATTTTGGCCTGTAGTGTATTCAATACTTTGTCTCATTCTCTTGTTTACTAATATACCAGTTTGTAACTCTTCCATTTAAGTAAGCCTTTAATGAATCCCACAGAACAATGTGAGATGCTTCGCCATTTATATTTATTTCTAGAATTTTTTTGATCTCTTTAACATACCAGTCCTTGAGTCCTTTGTTTTAATAATGTATGATAGCAGTCTCCTGTAATGTATTAAATTGTTAGTTTTTAAAATAATATTAAAGATTACAGCATTATGGTCATAATAGACATGTAAATATTGAAACTTCTCTGATATGTGATAACAGATTGTTTGAGACAGAAATTTTATCAATATTAGTTTGTGTTCTATATCTGTAATGAATAATGAGTAAACTGACATGCATTTGTTTTTCTTAGCTCATATATATCTTTTAAATTCATTAGTTCTACAAAATTTGTTGTTTGGCTGAAGATGTCATTCTCAGCTTTCTATCTGCAGTGGAATCTTTGTCTGATAAAATACAATTCAAATAATCAGCCATTATGACTTCACCTTTCATGGAATAGGTTATAGTGTCTAAGTAATTTTTTTGCATCTTTAGCTCCAACCCATGTAATCCAATAAGAGTTCACCAATTTATATAGTTTTCTGTTCCACACAGCTATAACAATGCTTAACATACATTTTTGTCAACATAGATATATTTTACTTTAGACATTAATGGTGAAATCTTCCATAAAATGAGGGTGCCTCTTCTTTTAGCTCAAATGTCAGAACCTGCTAAAACTACATAATTCTTTAATAAAAGTTTATTTACATATTTATTAAGTAAATGTGTTTCATGTAGAAATACTATTTGAACTTTATGTAATTGCAAGCATTTGAATAGACTCCCCCTCTTTAGTGGATTATTCAATCCATTGATATTAATAGATATGCATTTAAAATCATTTATATAAGAGAAAAAACACAGGTATAATGAAATCACATTTATGTGCAGAACTTATTATATGCTTTACATGTAACAATATGAAATCTTCATCTATGGACAAAACATATGAAAGAAACAAAAAAATTACCCAGTGATTTAACCCTAAAACATTCTACCATCAAATAACGTATTCCTAGTTTATTGAAAAAGACAAACTACCTCTTAAACTATCCCTTAGACTAAGAATGCTTAGCTCATGCTTCTGATTCATATTAACATCTCATATTTTTAGTACACATCATCTTTAAAAAAGCCCATCAGTAAGTTATTATGAATAAGAAAAGTTAAACAGGTGTTCAGAATCTTTATTATAAGTTGACCAAACTGAATATCTCTACAGTTATCTTTCCCTGTACCTCACATTATTTCCCTGGTCTACTATAGTTAGGAAGTCAGTTGTTATTTACACATTTATTAATTTATAGGTCAGATAATTTTATATGTTTTCTATTTTATTTACTATGTGTAAAGTCAGTCATTGGATCATAAATTCATAAATTAGTACCGGGCTAACTGCCCTTGTGGGCCATTCCAAGCCTTACCCCATGTAAGACTCAAACCCAGCACCTTGTGCCTATAAGATGAACACCTTAACTACTATGCCAAACTCCCATGTTTGGAGGCATATTTGTATTCTTTAATTATATACATATTTACTTGTTCTGATCTCTTTCTATTTCTGATTGTAAACTATATCTTTTACTATTATTATATTTCTAGGTTTTATATTTTAACTATAATGTAGAATATCATAATAGAATATTTATATTTACCCTTATATATCTGATACTCTTTAATCTAGTACTACTGTTAGAATCAGTTCTATTTTTTCTTAAATGTTATATCTAATAGTATCTGAACAAATGTCTGAAAAACCTTCCCTTTTAAGATTCAAACTTTCCATAATAAATTTTTCTGAGATATTAAGTTGTGTTATCCTTAAAAAGAGACAACAACAGAGTAGCGGGTCTATATTATATCATTGAGCCATCACTTCAATGAATGGCAATTCACTGGAAATGCCTTTCACTGAAACACCTCTCATGTGGGGTACTGTGCCCCGTGCACCCCTGCCAATTATATTGTTTTATTACCAACTCCGAGATCGCACTATAGTGGGGAAAGGGCAAATTTCCCAGTCCCTACCGTAATGCAATTTCATTAAGAACAGTTCGACAAAAGACAAAATGCCATTCAATTAACTGTTTTTCGATGATATAATAGGGAACCCAGAGAAACAATCCTAATTTTTTTATCAGAAGTATCTTTTTATAGGCTAGTATATAAACTATCCTTTTGGTATACTGTAAGCATTCAGAACTGTTTAATAAATGACAGTGGTTTGGAATACAATTCACTGTATTTTGCTTAGCATCTAACTTGTATTCAGTGATATCTTAACATATGATCCGAAATATAATGATTATTTACTTTTGTACAGGAAGAAATAACCTGGACTAGTTCTTAGAATTTTTAGAACACCTGCAGCATCACAAAAGTGCTCTTGATTCTAAGTTGTTTCAAGCTGGTTTTCATGATGAGGGCTTGAAAGTGAACGGGCCATCATTACAATTCACATAAAAAAATTCACAAGTGAATCCAAGCACCTCCACACTATACATCAATCCCCCAAATCCCTTCGAAACACACAAAAAACCCAACAAAAGCCATTTCAAAGTGTTTTAACCACTAAAAAGCTATTGTATTTAAAGAAATAAGACTTAATGATTCAGTAAGCACTACTTGTATGAGATGTTTAATATAAAGCAGAATGTCATTTTTTAAAGGAGATGTAGCATATAAACTTAATGACAGTTATTTGTGATCCAGGTTTAACTTGTAAAAGTATGAATGTTATTAAACTTATTTGATATTATTCTATATATATATATATATATATATATATATATATATGTGTGTGTGTTACTATATAGTAACATATATATATATAAAATGCTATATTTTTTATATTTTGCTTATAACATAGGATGTCTTTTCAGGTCTACTTCTAAATGTTGAAGTTTCAAAACTTCAACTTTCTTATGGCTGAGATCATATGATCGAAGTTTTGAAACTCTGAACCATTTAAATAGAGATCGCAGTATAGCGCAGAACAGTATACTTACAGTGTTTAAATGTGAGGTCTAAGTGTTCAAAGCAGGAGGACACCAGAAGGAAGATAAAAATTTATGTCTGCTTATAGCCAACGACTTCTTCAGAATCTACAGTTCAAGTTACATCCACACATTATAATGAAACACACACCACCCGATCAAATAACAATTACCCATTTAAAGGACCATACTCTAAAAAGTTGATACTTTGTAATAAAAATACTCAGTTTGACAAGCCTAAATATAATTTAAAGTTACTAAAATCCAAAGTCCCATTATTACAACACAAACATCATGCATTGTATTTTAGACATTATACGATCTAAGTTTCAAAACACTACCAATACTGCAATAATCATTAAGCCCCAGGGAAAGGTGAGCTTGCAACCTTATTTGCCGCAGCAATTCTTTAACTTCCAATATGTCCTGCCATGGCACACCCCGGGGATTTTGAAATGCCTGCTCCACCAATGATCTACTGGTAACCTTGGTCATGGCATCTGCTGGCATGCTGGGCAGATTCCTGAAACTCCTCAAAATCCTCTTGGGTAGCCCACTTTGTCCCTGTGATTTATACTCCCTTAGCGAAGCCAGTTCTCTTTGCTCCTCCTCTTACCTCTCTATTTTAGTCTCTGTCCACTGCTGTCACCGTCCTGCCCTGCCTCCCTCCTGGCTTGGCATCCTCTCCTTGATTTCTTTTATGAACTGAATAAAAGCATTTATTGAGTACCTCTACTTTTTCCCAGACTCATATAATCTCCTTCTTATCATTGCTCAACATAGACAGTCTATCCTCTTCTTTCTAAAGAAGACTTTGTGTTCACCATTAATCTCTTCTGCAAACTCTGTTTCTATTTGTACCCTTGTTGTCCTCACTTTCTTTGTTGCCCTTCTGCTTATGATCTTGTATTGTTCCTTCTCTACCTCCCCACCCCTTGCAGACTATCACAGCAAATTCCAATCAGAATGTGACACTGTCCTGAAGGACACTAAATCATTTTTACATAGACTTTATGACAAGACCTTGGAGATGAATAATGACTATATATTTGTCACCCTAGACATTGAATCTTTGTTTACGGTCATCCTGAATGAATGGGGGATAGACAATATAAAAGCTTTTTTGAATGACAAACAGTGTTTTACCAATGGTAAAGTTAATGTACTGTGCATGCGGCTAGAGATTGTACTTGAAAATTAAGTTTTTCTATTTGAGCGTGACTTCTTTATACAAAAGGTTGGCATAGCAATGGCCACGGCTTGTGCCAATAGCTATGCCCAACTAGTATTGGTACAGTGGGATAATGTGTTCCTATTCCAACAAAATGTTTTTACTGAACATATAGGCTGGTATTCACCACAAAAAGACCATGAACCACTGTGTCCACTGATTTCAAAGTTCAGTCATTTAATACAAACGTTTTGACTTCAGTTATATAAAAACAGCGAATATATTCTCTTAGCGCCTCAGCCAAAATAAGCTTTTACAGAGTAAATTCATTTGAAAACTACACCATTTTTATAGTTAAAAACTATCCACATCACTTGATTACTATTATATAATTTATAATCAATTGTTACCTTAAAGAAACATTGTCCATTAAAATAAAAATTAAAGACAAAATGTATGTATTTTAGATAAAACTTTTCTGTTCATTCCACCTGGCTGCAATGTATTATATTTTAATTTTAAAACAGACTCTTTCTTTCTTAATAAATATTTGATTGTATCCTCACTTGCAAAATTTAATTTAACTTGTTCCAATACTGTAACTCGCAAACCACTCAGATCTCCATGATGCATTTCATTAAAATGTTCTGCTATGGGACTAATACTTTTATTATTTTTAACATCTCTTTTGTGTTCTTCCACTCTATCACCTAAACTTCTTTTACTTTCTCCTATATAGAACATTGGACAATGTTTCATTAAGGTAACAATTGATTATTAATTGTATAATTGAACTTTGAAATCAGTGGACACAGTGGTTCATGGTCTTTTTGTGGTGAATACCTTTATTCGTTTCTGTGTGGTATAAATATAGGTTGGTATGTTCATTTTGTTGATATGTTTATGTTATGGCAAGGTTCACTTGATCAGTTAAAAAATTTCATTGTGTATATATACAGTACTACTAGTTTATTGAAATTCACGTATAAGTGCTCTTCAGATGAGATTGAGTTTTTAGACATCAGAATCAGGAAAGAGAATCTTAATCACCTCAATACCAGTGTTTATAGAAAACCCACAAAGAGAAATAGCTATTTGCACAAAAACAGTATGTATCTGAGACACATTACACGTAACATACTAAAATGTCAGGTTTACAGGTTAATGAGATTACATGATGTTGACTCTCTATTACAAGAGGTTATTAGTTCCCTCAAAAAAGATTTTCTAAATAGAGGCTATAGTGACAGAGAGCTTTACCTTTGTGTTTTCCAAGCTTGGTCAGAAAGAGAAGGGACATACAAACCATATTTATCTGATAGAGTGGTCTCCGATTCTCCTATTAATATGTCCCCCTGGATGGTATGTTTAAAGTGTCGTTGCAGAATTCAAGTGACATTAGCTGTTATTGTGAGATAATCAAGAATAATTGGAACATTTTACATACTATTGAGTTAAAAGGGGGTGATAGATCATAAACCGCACTTTTAGTTTAGGAGCAACAAATCACTTAAGAAATACCTTTGTTATAAGCAACAATGTCACAGTAGAAAAGTTGAAGCCACTAGAATAGGCACTTATGCCTGTAGGAAGTGGTCAGCATGCAGGTAAGTATTGTGAGGTTCTAGTTGTACACATCTGTTTGCCAAATTTTAAGATTGAAACAGACTTTTATGCTGACTGTAGCTGCCAAGTCTGTCATGCTTTTTATATCGGCAAGACCAATAGGTCTTTAAGGGACAGAATCCTTGAACACTATAGGGATGTTAGGAACAAGAAAGATTTTAATGCGTTAGCCCAACACATTTTACAAAATGGCACTGATCATACCTTCAAATTTTTGGTATTGCAAGTTTTGGACATTAGTCTTAGAGGAGGAGACTTAATTAACAGGACAGAAGCAGCTGAGTCCAAATGTTTTTTAATGCAGACAAACCTCCAGGTTTAAATGGAAAGTTCACTTTGAAACTTTTTTTGAAGGAGTGTCCATTTAAACACTAAATGTTTTAAATATTTTTATATGCTTGTGTTTTATACATCTTGTTAGTTTATATGTTTTTAAATGTTTAATTAATGGTAGTCAATGACTGGTCTTTGTATAAATGAACACAGTTTCTTTTGATGTTGAGTCTGATGAAACGATTTGTCAATCGCGAAAGAGCTTGCTTCAGTTCATTAAAGTATTTGCCTACAGCCATGTTGGTCCAGTACTTTATTTTTGATACTGACACAATAGCTTACTTTGATGGTGTAATATGTAATGTAACATATATGACATAGGTTCTTACCAGAAGGACCTGAAGTTCTTCCCATGACATGCAAACTCAGTTTTGGGAGTTCCTGGGATTGGCAACATTGTTGGTCATTCCTCCTGTGGTGTTAATGTTCTTTGGCTTACATGGGGCCCATCAGACTGATGCTTTACCTTCATACCTCTCAGCTTCTTAGATCAAGAAATCTGGATGAAGCCATAAGAAATGGGGGAACAAAGGCCTAAAAATAGGGGCAATTTTTAAATATTGCTCTTACAAACTCAGAAAGTTGATAGAATAAAAAGGTTTTGCATTAGCACAAATTTTCTAATGGGTATGAAGTCTGAAATTCAAATGTGTGTCATTATTTTCTAGTTTAAGTCTTCAATAAGTAGCCAGTGATTTGCCAGAAAACCAACATTTTATGAGGCACAGACAAAAATATAAGGCAAAAATCTGGACATTCTGTGAAAATCTGTTCAGTTGATAGGTATAATTTACCTTATGCTTCTTCACAAATTTCAGTACCTCATATCATGTGTCTCCTTACCCAGGAAGATCTTATACTAGGTGGATGAGATAGAAGGTTTCCTGATGAGCCACCAGTTGCCCTGAAATCTGCATAGACCCTAAGCTAGTAAACTGCAAAACTGCTGGAAGAAATCAGCTGCTCAAAGTAATACATCACGTTAGATGAGCAGATGCAAGATGAGCTAATGAAACAGTGGCAGCTAGAAAAACTGTATTAACATTTACCTGAAATGTCACAGTTAGCAGCATGTAGAACATGGGAAAATGTGGTGCAAAGCATGTTCTACATGCTGTTAACTGTGACTACACTACACTTTTGCATGTAGTTACTATCAGAATGTAACAAAGTGTAACAGGAAATGCCTATGTTACAAGTGGAGATGCTACATCCTTTATTTTGGAAGAAAAAATGCCATTGAACATATCATGATTCACTGATATTCAGGAGTTAACTATAGTTATTAATACTTATAACACATTATGTCATATATGCACCATAGATGGGGGATAATTACAGTGCATGCATCCACATAGAAAAGATCCATGAAACATTAAAATGATGCATTTTGGCATCTTATTGAATTAAAGCATTTCATTCCACTGCTAATTGTTGAGTTATGCAAAGTAGGAAATATTTTCATCTTTGTAATATACCACCCCTTATAGCAGCAGTACAAATAGCATCTGTATTGATGGAAGTGACAGTGAAATAGGCAACTTAAAGTTTACATTGTTTACATTGATTTGACATATGGTGCCACCAGTTACAGCAGTAGCACAAAGAAGTGCATGGCTGGATGATGCAGTGTGCATAATGTTGAATGGGTAATGTTTCAAAAAAACTTAATTTTCATTATATTTGCTCCACAATGTTTCAGCTACTTTAGCTCTCCAGGGCCTACATTGCCTTTACTGAATAAGTAAGAATTTAGGTGGCATTGGAAGGCCAAGCATCGCATCTGCTCAAAAAGGAATGTCTATTAACATTAACTGCTGCAGCTTGATCAGAATGCACAAGTATATCAAATATACTGTGACAAAAGTCTTGCAGTGCCTTTATAACCTTGGAATGCTTTCCCGATGGATTACCAACCTGTGTGACAGAGCTAAGAAGTATGTTTACACACTGATACCTGGCTGAAACCATTTGTGGCAGTACATCCAGGCAGGTATTACACCTCATACATTTGTGTCAGTGGCAAAGTAGGAAATATTTTCATCTTTGTAATATAAAGTATTTACAAACTGTACAAAGGGTACTAAATGAATGAGGATTATTCAGGAAATGTAGAACTGCAAATGGAAAGAAAGAAATAGAAATAAAAGTTATAATGAAAAGGAAGCTGAAGGTGTAAAGGTTAAAAACATTGCAATGATAGTTGTCAGATGTTCTTTGAATTTCTTTTTGGAGATGTATAGGTTTGTCCATTTTGGATATGGTTTGAGAGCATACCTCTCAACTGTCCACAATTTTGCTTTGTATTTCGCACTGTCCCTTAAAAATATTTCATTTTTTGGCATATCACTGAAGATTACAGTCAATCAATAATGACAGTCATTAGAGTTTCATTACCATTCAAAAATGCATGTTGATGCTTTTGGTCAAGCATTTCTAGCAGTTTCTGTTCATATCCCTGCTGAAGGGGTCTTTTGTTTCCCCATCCAGGTAAGTGGTCTACTACTCTACCAGCTGTTATGCTAAGCTGAGTTGGCCAAAGTTGTTGTGGAACTTCAACAAAAGCAGAGAACTTTGATGTTTTACCTTTATCAGGCATAAGAGAGATGTGAAGGGAAATCTGATGGGAATGCTGAGCTTCCTCCAGGACCTTTTATTTCTCATGAATTCTTGGATTCTGCATTTGTGATGCCTGAGCAGCAGTTCATATGCTCATACTTCGCTTTTATGGATTCTGATCTCCAGACATTAGCTCCTCCAGCCCTGGGATGATGCTGGTGCCCCTGGCGTCCAATTCCCTTTCACAAGCTACATCTAGTTCCATGTTGATTCCAGGGAGTCTGATGTTGGACTGTTGTGCACAGACTAGCAAACACAGAAACTGTATCCATTTCATGTCCAGACCAATATGGCCTTACTCTTGCTGGATATGTCATCCCATCAGGAAGTAAAGGCAAGAAAGGAAGGGAATGCACCATGTTGATTCCAGGGAGTCTGACATTGACCTATCTTGTAAAGACTTAACTATCTGCCCTAGTTTTTGCCCCTTCATGTGCTGTGGTGTTGGTCTGTTTAGGCCCTATACAGGCCATCAGCATTTTCTCAACACCCCCTCCCCAAACAGCCCGGTGTTGGGTCTGGCATTGTACTACCCAACAATGGATGAGCCACTGTAGGCTACGCAGATTCTGTTTATTGCAGATGGTCCAACTTCTGCTGATCAGATGTTGGCTTGACCTGATGCTGAAACACCCACTGAAGGTGTTTTCCTCTGTTGCAGTGTAGGATTCTCAGACAGTTTTATCCAGGTACCCTTCAGAGCTGCAGCAAGGATTTTCCATCCTCATTTACCTGGCATTCCAGTGCATATTTTCATCTTCTGATTCATAATACTCTCCATTAAGTGCAAGAAAGAAGGAAATGGAAAACAAAAAATGTGCCCTCAGTTTAGAAGAAAATGAGCTAAGAGACGAGTTGCTTGACTTTATGACATATTAAGATCAATGAAAGAAATAGACTGCAGGAGGTCAATAAAACCAAAAAAGTCAGAAGTCTGATAAAACAAATGAACACAGTAATTAGGACTGTCCATAGAGATCCATGCGATATAACAAGTAAACAGGATATATTACATAAATATAGTGCAGCTAAATTAATAACTGATAAAGTTCTACCATAAGAACACAGGGTAGTGAGGGAGAGGAAGTAGAGAAATTGAATACCATCATGGAAATATTAAATAGAGAAAGCTATAAAGCAATTAAGACTAGAGGTGTCACTGTTAGAAGACTATAGAAGAGGGAATATATCAAAAGATCATTCATATCAGATATGAAGTTTATAATATTTATGTTATCAGTATTCGTGTTATAAATGAGACAGAATACAGTTTAGATATTTTAGGGCAGAGCCCTTCAATGAGATGTAGTAGTGTTTATTTATTAAACGGGAAAAAAATGGCAATTTATATGTAATTTATATGTAATTCCTCAATGCAGAATGATTATATTTAATTGAGTTAATTATTTAATTATCTAATTGTATTATTATATAATGTGAGCTGTATGTGTGATGAATATTCCTTGAAGGCATAAGCCAAGGTACCGGATACACCAGTAAAACCTTTTCTCACAGTTTGCTGGTGTGGCGTGGTGTGTTTTTTACATTTGGAATTTGTGGTGTGTATTTATGACTTTATGTTATATTAAAATCAATGAAAGAAATAGGCTGCAGAAGGTCAATAAAACCAAAAAAGTCAGAAGTTTGATAAAACAAATGAACACAGTAATTAGGACTGTCCATAGAGATCCATGCGATATAACTAGTAAACAGGATATATTACTGTGCAGCTAAATTAATAACTGATAAAGTTCTACCACAAGATCACAGGGTAGCGCGGGAGAGGAGGTAGAGAAATTGAATACCATCATGGAAATATTGAATAGAGAAAGCTATAAAGCAATTAAGATTAGAGGTGTCACTGTTAGAAGAGTACAGAAGAGGAAATAGATTAAAAAAATACTTAGAAAGATAGATGTGATAAAAGCAATGCACAGTATTAGAACAGATCAGGATCTATCATGCACTATCACAAATAACAAACTAAAAATCTCAGCAAAGGCAAAAAAACTTAGAAGATACACAGATAAATATAAAGGAAAAGTGCAAAATAAATAATTTATTGATGACCCAAAAAAGTTTTATAGAGAACTGGGAAAAACGGTAAAAGGATTCGAAAGACCACCCAAAAAAATAAGAAATAGATACATGTTGGAGAAGTATCTTTGAAGATCCTGTGGAACATAACAAAGATGCTAAATGGATAGAATAAGTAAAAGAAAGAATAAGAAGTTTAAAGGTACGGGCTATGAAATGGGATGAAGTAACAGGCAGAGAGATTGAAACAAAGTTAAGAAAAGCCTCTAATTGGAAAACCCCAGGCCCAGATGCAGTGCCTAACTTTTGGTTAAAAGTATTAACATCTTTGCACAAAGATTTAGCCATAAGTAAGAACTATTTACATGCACACCCCAAACAGATACCAAACTGGTTAACAACAGTAAAACAATGCTACTACTAAAGAGTGAACCTGCAAGCTACCCTAAAACCTATAGACCAATAACTTGCCTTCCTACGATGTATAAATTATACACGGGAATTGATGCCGACAGAGTTTATAAACTCAATTATGGCAATAAAACAAAAGGGCAATAAAAGAAAGGCATATGAAACAAATGATCCTTTGTTGTTAAATAAAGTCATAGGGGAGAACTGTAAAAAGGGGAAGAATCTAAGTATGGCATAGATTAACTACAAAAAAAGCATTTGATAGTATCCCACATTCATAGATAAAAGAATGCTTAAAAATGTGTAAGATACACCATGCACTGATTGACTATATTACAGTAACCATGAAACAGTGCCGGACCACTTTGCATTTAAGCCATGATAAAGGACAAATTATTATTCCAAGGATAAAAATTCAAAGAGGGATATTCCAGGGTGACTGTCTGTCACCACTACAATTCTGCCTTGCCCTTACACCAGTTAAGCTGTCAACTTAACATCTTAGGCCATGGCTATAATTTAGCTCTATTAAAACAACAAAGTGTAAAGACTTCTCATCTTCTCTTTGTCAATGATTTAAAACTGTATAGCTCATCAGACGAGGAAGTGAAAGAACAACTGCAAGTTGTCAAAACTTTTTTAGATGATATAAGAATGTCATTTGGTCTCGGAAAACTGCAGCACCACGAAAACATCAGTTTGGGACAAGAATGTGATATAAAAGAACTTGAGCAAGAGGGGGTGTATAAATATTTGGGAATTGATGAAGGATCAACAATAAAACATGAAAAAATGTGAATAAAACTTAGTAAGAAATACTTTAGAAGTCAAATTAATCCTGAAAACAGCATTGATATCTATAAACCGGGGTGGCAAGAGGCTCTCCAGTTCGATTCTCGGCTGGGGTGCCTTCTGTGTGGAGTTTGCATGTTCTCCCTGCATTCGCGTGGGTTTCCTGCAGGTACTCTGGTTTCCTCCCACATTCTAAAGACATGCGTCTGGAGCATTTCTCCCCAGGCCTCTGCTGAAAACAGGCTCTGTCGAACCTAGTCAGACTCTCCTGGTCAAAATGATGTTAAATAAATAAATAAATAAATAAATAAAAAACAATTTGCTCTTCCTGTCCTAACTTACAGTTTTGGAATGACTGACTGGATTAGATAGGAAAACAAGAAGGGTGTTTCATGCTCATTAGATGTTTTGTTTGTGTCTTTCGGCTTTTCCCGGTTAGGGGGCGTCACAGTGGAACTCCGGTCTGCTAATGATTGGCAGTAGAATTTTACGTGCCGAGTTGCCAGCCCTGAAGCACAACCTTCAATGAAGGTACGCCCTTTCATGCATGTCTCCACACAGAAGACGCTCTAGCTGAGAATCGAACAGGACAACGTCTTACTGTAAGGCGACAACGCTACCGCAGCACCACCACCGCAGCATGATTACATACCAGATTATATATTTCCTGTTCTGGAGGAGGGATGGACCTCCTTGAAATTGACTACGTGTATAGAAATGTAGTCGTGGGACTCCACACATATCTGCTGACCTCACAAGACCCAAATGTAGTGAATGTTTTGAAACATGAGAAGAATAAATCTAAGAAGACTTCCCTGCTAAGGCTAGCAGAAGCATATCGGCGTGAAGCAGGAATGGAAATTAAATCACAAGTAGATAAAAATCAGGCAGCAACTGAATGTGCCAAAAAACAAAAGAAAGAATATAAGGTGAAGGACCAGATGAGAAGGCAAGAAATGTAGAAAAAGTATAAATATAGTTGTAAGTAATGAGGGGTTCTGTATCCCACCCTCTGGAATGCTCAAATTCAGTCAGAGTTTGACACAATGAGACAGAAGGGTAACTGTCCCTATTCTCCCCCACCTACACTACAACTCCTGCTTTCCAAAATATTATTCACCCATATAAAAGCTCTCATTGTCTCCGCTCTAGTAACCTACATCTATTAGGCACCACTAAAACCAAAAAACATGCAGGGGGTTCCCTCTTCTCCAACTACATTCCCAAAATATGGAATAAACTTCCACCCCCTGTAACTGCTAGTAGTTCTATTTCACAGTTTAAAACATTCCTTAAATCATACCTGAAAGCCACCTGGCTCTGTCCTTGTAACACTCCTGGATAGACCCACTGTCTCTCTATTAATTAATTTCACAGTGGTTGATACACTCCTCATGTGAATCCTTCCAACCATTGAAATTATTCCTTTTACATTTAGTTTCTCTTGCAAAAAAATTCCTGTAATAGACCTATGTCCATCTCTGTATAAATGCCTACCCCACTCATATACATATACTTACATATTTTTGATGGAAAAGTAACTGCATTTTACTGCTTATTTCCTATCTGTTATGCCTGGTACATGTATCTGTATATTTACACTACCATTCTTGGTATATGTAATTGTACTTTAACTCATGTTATTTCCGAAGCTTTTCTTCCCGGGCTTCTGCTGAAAAGGACACGTGTCCATTTGGACTTTCCTGGTAAACAAATGTAAAATAAATAAGTAAAATAAATAAAATGGCACTTTGAAACTTTCCCCCTCTAGAACAGAAACTGCAGACAGTCTGCAGGTCACATTCTGCATACTCTTGCATGATTCATTCCCCTATCATCACGATTAAGGATAAAGTAAATATAGTGTGGAACAACCCAGTCATTGTAGCCACATGTACAGGGAAAACAAATAGGATCTTTGGACGCCTACCAGATTACACTATAATGACTGAAACCTTAAAACTGGATGCAACTGTTTCTGCAGCTACCCTGAATGCTGTTGCATAGTCACAGTCCTTACATCTCCCAGACAAAGAGTCAAGGGTATTGGATAATTTGAGGAAATGGACCATTCTGTCCTAGACAATATATTTTAAGGTGATGAATTTCCTTATGTAGATGGTCTATTTTCAGTGGGATATTTCAGATAAAATGCAGCACACTGTAAAGGCTTGCCTGATGTACCGGTGCAACCAAAACTCCACAGTCAGACTTTCATATTCAATAAGCTCATGCTGCATGTCATTTATGATACCACAGAGGGACTGCATAGCCAGGGGCATCCAGAAAAATGATGTACTGCCTCTCTTGGAAGCAAGTTACCAGTTTCACCGAGGACACAGATGCACATACTGCCTGTGCCTGAAATTGAACAAAATCTTTGAGGCATTAAATACAAGGGAGGCAGTCTCTTTTAGCTGCTGGGGTGGCATTTCATTCTCCTCAGGGTACTTTTTCTTAAGATAAAAATGCAAGAGAAAGCCATTTTTGGCACACCCCGTGGAGCCCACAACAATGGGGGGTGGGTGGGCTGAATTTGGACAGTCTCACTTAGCCAAGTTCCAGCAATATTCCTTGGCCAATGACTGGGTTACAGTGGTCTTAATGAGGTCATAATCCCTTTAAGGGAGGAGTACGCACTTTTTCTGACTCCCATTCTGGTCAACTCATGTCACAGGTAGGTGGAGGAGTTATTCTTCCAACACTTCTTCCAGTAGTGGAAGGTTTCCAAGAAAAGGGGTTTGATAGAGAATATCAGACAGAAACTGTATCCAATTCATGTCCAGACCAATATGCCCCTGTTTTCTCTTGCTGGATATGTCACCCCATCTGGAGGTAAAGGCAAGGAAGGAGGTGCACCAACTCCTTATTTTAGAACTGTTCAGGATGTCCTGGTGAACCATCAACAACAAGCATATTATTACAGACTTTTTCTGCTGTCTAAAAAGACTCAAGACTTCAAGCCTATATTTTATCTTGATGGCCAAAACAGTCTTTTTTTAAGGTCATGTTGCAGTCCATTGTCTATCAAGAGGAGCTGGGTATGCTGTTTAAGACTTCAGGATGCTAACTTTCACATAAGGATCACCAAAACTTCAAGAAGGTTCCTTTGCTTTAGAATTGTTAATTTCTACCAGTTCTGCTCCTTGTCATCTGGTCTCACATGTTTACCAAATGTATGGCAATTATGCCAGCTTATATCTACAGAGCATCACAATTGTTCCATATTTGGACAATTGACTTCTAGTGCCAAATCCCATGGACAGGTTCATCCAACCCAGAGATCTTCTGCTCAGATTATTCTTCTAGTTGAGTGTCAGCTAAAACCACTGCTCAGACTCATAAATGAAATCTTGCTAATAGAATCTTTAATCAAGATCAGAGCTCATAATGTTTACCAATTTTTGGATGGGATGCTGTGTATATTAAGGATGGTTTTATCCCTGCTCTCACAGAGGCAAATTTCAACAGACCTTTGCCTGCATGTGCTGTGTTTCATGGCATCTGTTATATTTATCATACGTTTCACCAGGTTATACTTTAGGAAATTACTAGGGTGCTCTGATCAGAGCAGTCATCACACAGAGACTATGGAAAACAGATAATCAGGATTTCCAAAGCTTGCTGCAGTAGCCTGCCTTGGTAGCAGGAACTACATGACTTTCTTTGGGATGGCCCCTTTATTGTCTCTTCCACTCGGGCCATGGTCACCTTGAATACCTCTGCCTTAGGGTGGGGGGTGAACATTTCATTAAGCAGATTGTACAATGGATGTGATCCTTCCATGAGTCATTCTTTCAAATTAATTATCTGGAGGTAAACAGCCCTGCTGACCTTCCCAGCAGTGCAAGATTATCTTTCTCGTGGAGTTATATCCATTTATACAATATGACCATGGTCTGATACTGCAATCAGCAGGGCAAAATGAAGTCTAACCCACTGAAACATGAAGCAGTTAGTGTCTAGGAGTGGGAAATCTCACTGTGCCATTTCCTCGTTAATATATATATTCCTAGGGATTACAACTCTCTTGTGGACAGACTCAGCCATTATCTGTTGATACCTATTCCTTGGGTGGAAATCACAAGCCTATGATCTATTTTCATGTCTAGTGAATGTCAAGTGCTGGAGACTTTTCTCCCTCATCCATCTACCCATGATCAGGAGCAGGGATGCATTAATCTAGGAGTGGCCTCAGAAGTTTCTCTTTGCTTTTTCCCATTTCTCCTGAAGATAAAGTTCTTGCAGCAAGCTAGGATCCACAGCAACAGAGTCATTTTTGCTGGACCTTATTGATCCAAAGAAGTGTACTTCCCAGTATTGCAGGTGTTTTACATGGAACCTCATGTCATGTTGTCCCTGTGGAATAATCTATTGTTTCATTTATCCGACAAAGGTGCACTCAAACCTTCATGTTCTGAAGTTGTCAGCTTAGCTGCTCCACTTCCATGAATAGTCAAGAATTAGAGATTTGCAAGCAGAACAGTGGATACTCTTTCTTCTTCAAAGAAACCTTCCAGCAGAAACCATATAAGGAAAACTGGAAGAGGTTTTTTAGTATGAGTGGTACAGCATAACACTGAGCCAGTCTCATTTCCTGTTTTTAAAGTTCTAAGAGATTTGTCAGAAATTTCTGATTTGGAACTCAGCTATTCATCAGCTAAAATATACCTGGTTGCTATAACACATTTTCATGCTGGGCAAGATTTATTTTCTTAGTTTCTCTTAAAGTCTACAAGGCTTTCCTGCAAGACACATTTCTACTGTGTCCTCCCATTAGAGAGCCCATTTCCCCAGGGTATCTCTATTTTTCAGAATAAACCAAGCCTTACCCCTCCGAACCAGCATCCACATGGAAAACACTCATTTTGGTAGATGTCACTTCTGCCAGGAGTACTTCCAAGTTGTGTGCATTGTGTTTCCATTAACTGGAAAAACTACTCATGTACCAACTCTTGTGCTCAACGCTTTTCTGAATTCATAAATTCCAATGCCTTGGATCAACTTATCCACACCCCCACCAGGGGCAGCAATATCCTAGACCAGGTCATTACCAACATGGGCAACCAGTGTTCCACACCAGATGTCTATTCCTCGTTGGTCAGATCTGACCACAAGCTAATCACCCTAGACATCCACATCCCAGCCCCACCCCCATTAGGGAAACCACCGTAAAAAATTTCTCCAAAGCCAACTTCACGCTTCTTAAGACAGAAGTGGCAAACTTCACGACACCCATGCTGACGGACAATAGAGATACGACTGCTGAATCCTATACAGTTGCACTTTATAAGCACTTACACGAGTGCATGGATCGTGCAATCCCTAACAGAACCAAGATGCTATCCTCCAAAAAAAGAAAGCCAATCTGGTGGTCCTCTGCCATAAACAAACTCTACAACAGAAGAAAGAAAATGTTGCAAAAAAGAGTAAAATCCCATGATTGGAGGAACTCTGTGGTCAGCCTCAGTAAGAAGCTGAGATCCCTCATAAAATCCTCCAAAGCTAGTTATGAAAACAAAATTGCCACTGAATCTAAAGACAACCACAAAGCATTCTATAGCTATGTCCAGAAAATCAATGGCAACACTCAGATCTGCTCTGAGTTACAGCACAATGGCACTAAATATACAGAACCAACTGATATTGCCAACATCCTGGCAGATAGGTTCAGTGCTAACTTTACCCTTCTCTCATCCCCTAAAGGGCCCATCTCTATACTGGAAGAATGCAAAGTACCTGTAATCACGGAAGCACAGGTAAAAAACACACTCTCCAAAGCCAAGAACACAGCATCCACGGGACCTGACAACATCCCAGGCTGCGTTCTACATGAACTACAGAACTAACTGGCAGCCCACCTAAGTACCATGTTCAATCATAGCCTCACCTCAGGCTTTGTGCCCAATGAATGGCGCACAGCAACGGTTATCCCACTCCACAAAGGGGAGCCACCATAGACCCCGGAAACTACCACTCCATTAGCCTGATGAGCCTGGTCTGCAAGGCTATGGAGCGTATCATCATGGAACTTATAAACAATGACATTGGTAATCTCCAAACTCTGGACCCTACCCAGTTTGGGTTTGTAAAAGGCAGATTATGTCTCCTAAACCTGATAAACTTTTTTGAAGTGGTCACCAAAGCTGTAGATGAGGGTAAGGTGGTACACACAGCCTATCTAGATCTCGCCAAAGCTTTCAACACCATCCCCCACGCTGGAATTATAGACAAACTCACTAAACTAGGTATAGCTCCCATAACCATTTTTTAATGTATACTCTTAAATACGTCAGGTTATCATGTCCCCATAAATATGGGTATTGGTGGACCAGTTCATGTGTGAGTACATAATTTATAGCTATAAAGTTTGTTTTATCTTCACTAATTTTATATCCCCCCACAAAAAAGTAGAACTGTCTAAGAATATTCCGCAACACTGAGATGTTCTTTTCTGGTTCCATCAGGTGCAAAATAATATCTTCTGCAAATAATGCCAACTTTTCTTGAACACTGTACCAATTATATCCTTGAATTTCTAAGTCTCTTATTTTTTTTCCAGTGGCTCTAAATATAATTCAAATAACAAAGGGGAAAGAGGACACCCCTTCCTGGTTCCCCTCTTCAGACACAGCTTATCAGGCAGGAACTCTCCCACTTTGACTTTTGCCTCCTATCCCTCATATATTATTGTAATTAGCCTTATTATTGTATCAGGGAATGCAAATGCTTCCATTGCCCTACTCATAAAATCCTAGTGTACTCTGTTGAATGCTTTTCTCTGCATCAAGATTTACCAAAAACAGCAGCATTTTCTTGTATTCTGCTTCTCTGTCTGGATCACCATTGTTCTGTTAATTCTTCCTGAGTTTAAGGAAAGAAACAAGAATTGCAACAAATACTGCAAAAGCTCCATACCTTAGACAGAAACAAGAAGTAAACTGGTCTATACTCAATCAGATTAGGAAAGAAATAAAATGCTTAACAAGAACATTAAATACCTCTTCATCTGCCATTATTCCTCTTACTCTCTTTACAGTTCTTAATGGGAACAGAAAACTTAATGTCACTGAATAGAGGCACCCAGTCCTAATACTTGACCCAACCCTTTCCTTTACCACACACACACACACACACACACACACAGACACACACACACACGCACGCACGCACGCACGCACACACACACACACACACACACACACACACACACGCACACATGCACGCACACACACACACACGCACACACACACACACACAGATTTTGTAACTAATAAAGTCCTTGCTCAATTAAAGCTGTGTTGCAAGATCAGTCACCTGCTTTCACCTGCTGCTCGCAGCGCCATTTTAATACTCAAACTTGAACATGGCCTTGCTTTTCTCATTATGCATTCAGCCATACCTCTCAATCTCTTAGAGCAAGAGATCTTGACAAGGCCATGAATAAAAGTGGGACAAAGGCCTAAAAATAGGGACAATTTTTAAATATTGCTCTTACAAACTTAGAAAGTTGATAGAATAACAGATTTTCCTTTAGAATGAATTTTCTGAAGGGTATGAGTCTAAAACTCAATTGTCTGTCATTATTTTAATCATTAATGATTTGTCAATAATTTGCTAGAAAACCGCAAATTTATGAAAACTGGCCAAAAATGTGAGGCAAAAAATCTGGACATTCTGCAAAGATATGTACAGTTGAGAGGTATGCATTCAGCCCTTAATACTGACAGAATTTGGACAGTCTCACTTAGCCAAGTTCCAGCAATATTCCTTGGCCAATGACTGGGTTACAGTGGTCTTAATGAGGTCATAATCCCTTTAAGGGAGGAGTACGCACTTTTTCTGACTCCCATTCTGGTCAACTCATGTCACAGGTAGGTGGAGGAGTTATTCTTCCAACACTTCTTCCAGTAGTGGAAGGTTTCCAAGAAAAGGGGTTTGATAGAGAATATCAGACAGAAACTGTATCCAATTCATGTCCAGACCAATATGCCCCTGTTTTCTCTTGCTGGATATGTCACCCCATCTGGAGGTAAAGGCAAGGAAGGAGGTGCACCAACTCCTTATTTTAGAACTGTTCAGGATGTCCTGGTGAACCATCAACAACAAGCATATTATTACAGACTTTTTCTGCTGTCTAAAAAGACTCAAGACTTCAAGCCTATATTTTATCTTGATGGCCAAAACAGTCTTTTTTTAAGGTCATGTTGCAGTCCATTGTCTATCAAGAGGAGCTGGGTATGCTGTTTAAGACTTCAGGATGCTAACTTTCACATAAGGATCACCAAAACTTCAAGAAAGTTCCTTTGCTTTAGAATTGTTAATTTCTACCAGTTCTGCTCCTTGTCATCTGGTCTCACATGTTTACCAAATGTATGGCAATTATGCCAGCTTATATCTACAGAGCATCACAATTGTTCCATATTTGGACAATTGACTTCTAGTGCCAAATCCCATGGACAGGTTCATCCAACCCAGAGATCTTCTGCTCAGATTATTCTTCTAGTTGAGTGTCAGCTAAAACCACTGCTCAGACTCATAAATGAAATCTTGCTAATAGAATCTTTAATCAAGATCAGAGCTCATAATGTTTACCAATTTTTGGATGGGATGCTGTGTATATTAAGGATGGTTTTGTCCCTGCTCTCACAGAGGCAAATTTCAACAGACCTTTGCCTGCATGTGCTGTGTTTCATGGCATCTGTTATATTTATCATACGTTTCACCAGGTTATACTTTAGGAAATTACTAGGGTGCTCTGATCAGAGCAGTCATCACACAGAGACTATGGAAAACAGATAATCAGGATTTCCAAAGCTTGCTGCAGTAGCCTGCCTTGGTAGCAGGAACTACATGACTTTCTTTGGGATGGCCCCTTTATTGTCTCTTCCACTCGGGCCATGGTCACCTTGAATACCTCTGCCTTAGGGTGGGGGGTGAACATTTCATTAAGCAGATTGTACAATGGATGTGATCCTTCCATGAGTCATTCTTTCAAATTAATTATCTGGAGGTAAACAGCCCTGCTGACCTTCCCAGCAGTGCAAGATTATCTTTCTCGTGGAGTTATATCCATTTATACAATATAACCATGGTCTGATACTGCAATCAGCAGGGCAAAATGAAGTCCAACCCACTGAAACATGAAGCAGTTAGTGTCTAGGAGTGGGAAATCTCACTGTGCCATTTCCTCGTTAATATATATATTCCTAGGGATTACAACTCTCTTGTGGACAGACTCAGCCATTATCTGTTGATACCTATTCCTTGGGTGGAAATCACAAGCCTATGATCTATTTTCATGTCTAGTGAATGTCAAGTGCTGGAGACTTTTCTCCCTCATCCATCTACCCATGATCAGGAGCAGGGATGCATTAATCTAGGAGTGGCCTCAGAAGTTTCTCTTTGCTTTTTCCCATTTCTCCTGAAGATAAAGTTCTTGCAGCAAGCTAGGATCCACAGCAACAGAGTCATTTTGCTGGACCTTATTGATCCAAAGAAGTGTACTTCCCAGTATTGCAGGTGTTTTACATGGAACCTCATGTCATGTTGTCCCTGTGGAATAATCTATTGTTTCATTTATCCGACAAAGGTGCACTCAAACCTTCATGTTCTGAAGTTGTCAGCTTAGCTGCTCCACTTCCATGAATAGTCAAGAATTAGAGATTTGCAAGCAGAACAGTGGATACTCTTTCTTCTTCAAAGAAACCTTCCAGCAGAAACCATATAAGGAAAACTGGAAGAGGTTTTTTAGTATGAGTGGTACAGCATAACACTGAGCCAGTCTCATTTCCTGTTTTTAAAGTTCTAAGAGATTTGTCAGAAATTTCTGATTTGGAACTCAGCTATTCATCAGCTAAAATATACCTGGTTGCTATAACACATTTTCATGCTGGGCAAGATTTATTTTCTTAGTTTCTCTTAAAGTCTACAAGGCTTTCCTGCAAGACACATTTCTACTGTGTCCTCCCATTAGAGAGCCCATTTCCCCAGGGTATCTCTATTTTTCAGAATAAACCAAGCCTTACCCCTCCGAACCAGCATCCACATGGAAAACACTCATTTTGGTAGATGTCACTTCTGCCAGGAGTACTTCCAAGTTGTGTGCATTGTGTTTCCATTAACTGGAAAAACTACTCATGTACCAACTCTTGTGCTCAACGTTTTCTGGAATTCATAAATTCCAATGCCTTGGATCAACTTATCCACACCCCCACCAGGGGCAGCAATATCCTAGACCAGGTCATTACCAACATGGGCAACCAGTGTTCCACACCAGATGTCTATTCCTCGTTGGTCAGATCTGACCACAAGCTAATCACCCTAGACATCCACATCCCAGCCCCACCCCCATTAGGGAAACCACCGTAAAAAATTTCTCCAAAGCCAACTTCACGCTTCTTAAGACAGAAGTGGCAAACTTCACGACACCCATGCTGACGGACAATAGAGATACGACTGCTGAATCCTATACAGTTGCACTTTATAAGCACTTACACGAGTGCATGGATCGTGCAATCCCTAACAGAACCAAGATGCTATCCTCCAAAAAGAAAGCCAATCTGGTGGTCCTCTGCCATAAACAAACTCTACAACAGAAGAAAGAAATTGTTGCAAAAGAGTAAAATACCATGATTGGAGGAACTCTGTGGTCAGCCTCAGTAAGAAGCTGAGATCCCTCATAAAATCCTCCAAAGCTAGTTATGAAAACAAAATTGCCACTGAATCTAAAGACAACCACAAAGCATTCTATAGCTATGTCCAGAAAATCAATGGCAACACTCAGATCTGCTCTGAGTTACAGCACAATGGCACTAAATATACAGAACCAACTGATATTGCCAACATCCTGGCAGATAGGTTCAGTGCTAACTTTACCCTTCTCTCATCCCCTAAAGGGCCCATCTCTATACTGGAAGAATGCAAAGTACCTGTAATCACGGCTGCACAGGTAAAAAACACACTCTCCAAAGCCAAGAACACAGCATCCATGGGACCTGACAACATCCCAGGCTGCGTTCTACATGAACTACAGAACTAACTGGCACCCCACCTAAGTACCATGTTCAATCATAGCCTCACCTCAGGCTTTGTGCCCAATGAATGGCGCACAGCAACGGTTATCCCACTCCACAAAGGGGAGCCACCATAGACCCCGGAAACTACCACTCCATTAGCCTGATGAGCCTGGTCTGCAAGGCTATGGAGCGTATCATCATGGAACTTATAAACAATGACATTGGTAATCTCCAAACTCTGGACCCTACCCAGTTTGGGTTTGTAAAAGGCAGATTATGTCTCCTAAACCTGATAAACTTCTTTGAAGTGGTCACCAAAGCTGTAGATGAGGGTAAGGTGGTACACACAGCCTATCTAGATCTCGCCAAAGCTTTCAACACCATACCCCACGCTGGAATTATAGACAAACTCACTAAACTAGGTATAGCTCCCTATGTCACAAGATGGGTTGCCAAATGGCTCACTGACAGAACCCACACTGTGAAAGTAGCAGACGCTAAATCCAACTTCAGACCAGTGACAAGTGGAGTACCACAGGGTTCAGTCCTAGGTCCTCTCCTGTTTGATATCTACTTCTCTGAAGTACAGGCTAACACAGAAGGTCTTTGGCTAACAAAGTTCACAGATGACTGCAAACTAGGAGCCATAATCAAATCGCCTAACAATGTGGAAATCCTACAAAAGGGTCTCACTGACACAGATGCCTGGTCTCAAAGCCATGGCCTCTAGCTCAATGCCAAAAAGTGCATTGTCATCCCTTTTGGTAAAAACTCTGTACCCATGAACTGCCACATAGGCAGTAGTCTACTTAACACCGAAAGTGTGATAAGAGACCTTGGGACACAGGTGGACAGTAGTCTCCCCTTTGATAATCACATCGCCACAGTAGTCAGGAAATCCTTCTACTTGGCACACCTCATCACAAAAGGTTTCTCATCCAAGAAAAAAGAGGTCATTGTTCCGTTCTACTCATCACTCATTAGACCCATTATAGAGTACAACGCCGCTTTTAGTATGTACCTCACAAGACATCTATAACAACTGGAAAGGCCACATACATACCTCACAAAGAGGCTTACCGGCCTCAAACAGATGCACTATGCAGACCATCTCAAAAACCTCCAGCTTTACTCTGTTGCATATCGCCTACTCAGAGGTGATCTCTGCCTAACATACAAAGCTATGTCAAACCCAGATCTGTTGGACATGCTCCATGTAAAGAAATCCCAATCCCTCCGAGCTACGTGCTCTAGGGACCTAAACCTTGTCACCACAATAACAGAACATGCTGGAGGGATAGATTCCTGTCTCAGAGACTTCCCATACTCTAGAACAAACTACCTATCTATATCAAACAAACCTCCTCATTAGCACTCTTCAAGAAAAATCTTGATGATTTGATGGGAGATAGGAAATTTACCCCGGGGATCACTTCTGTGGCTCTGCTTGACAGGGGCACAGGAAAATAATTTTCTTGGGTGGCAACAGCCAGGTTACCGTTTGGCTAGGCTTATATAGGCCCTAGGGCCAATAGCCTAGTACCTACCTATGAACCTATGACCCTATGAAGACTAACTGATTGTGTATGCCTAAAATTGCTACTCGTTTGAAGTGATATCAGGCCATTGAGCTTCTGGTATTGGTGTTATGCAGAGACTATTCCATCAAGGGAAAGTTTTTTTTTAACACCTTTATTGAATTATCATTTGTGCCATAGGTAAGCTTAAATTTATACAAAGGTAATCAAAGCATATTAACATATTCACATTTAGAAACATTACAGGCTATATAACAATATATGTGATGTGCAATCTAAGCGACATTACATACATTATTCAATCCCTGCCTTCTCTTCAACCTCATTCCTCCAAAATATTTTTCTGCATTTATTGTTTCCACAATTTCTATTTTTTTCTATGTAATTTATTCCTACCCTTTTCTCTATTATAATATTCAGTAGTTCAAGTATAGTTAGATTAGATTTTGATTTCCATTTTCTAGTAATTTCTTTTTGGCAGCCATCAGAAGAAGGCCTTACTGTGTCTAGTTAATACACATACTGTATTGCAGCTCAAAAAATTATTTTCTTAGTTACACTCATTTGCTCATCCAGTAATCCTAACAGAGTACTCTGTAGGGAATTTTTAAAGTCTGAAAACTCTTTACACTGCCAACACATACCTTCCTAGTACCTCTTTTTTCCCTATCACACCCACAGCATTTTCTATCTACCTAGGGAAGAATTCTTTGGAGTCTCTTTGGGGGTATAAAAGTATTTATGCAAAGACTTCCAGGCAAACATCATAAATCTTCTAGAATTTGTTGCATATTTAGGAGTTGTTCATATGTACTCTCATTGTTTCTTTGTGAATTGCATTTCTGAACTCTCTCCCAGTGTTTTCTGACCTCTTCTGCTCAATTCCTTTAGTTATTGTGCAATATTTTATATGCCTTACTAATTATTCCTTTTTAAAATCTTCTTTTCTAGATTCATTTAAAAACTCAACCAGTGCATGTCGTTTATTTAGGATTCCCTTATCCCTTTCTCTTTGTCTGTTTTCTGATATTGATCCCTGATAGGGAAGGCAATCACTAGACTGCAATCCAAATATCTTTTTGGCCTCTTCCCATTCTATTACCTTTCCTTCTATAATTATTTGTTCCCAATAGTTGGTTCCTTTGCCAACTTCCTCCAGTAAATTCCAGCCTCCTCTTGTCTATTCTCTGTTCCCCTAATTGCAGTCATCCCTATTGGCAGACTCTCCTTTCTTCATTCCCACGTTGGGTTAGTTCTTAGCATACTTTCTGCTACTTTATGACTATAATATTCTATATGACTGTTGTTATTCTTCTTAAAGGTCTGCATCCAAAATCCCATGCATTCCTTATTTCTTGAATTACCCCCTGCTTCATCATCATCCCTTTCCATTTTGAATTCTAGCTTTCTGCTTGCATTATGTCTAAGAGTCTTACTTGTGTAGCTCTGAAATATCCCTTCAAATCAGGTAATCCTAAACCTCTTTGTTATGTTGTGAGGATCAGCTTATCCCCCTTGACTCTCGCTCTTTTCTCCTCCCAATTAAAATGCTTCATCTCTTTACTAATTACTTTCTACAACCTCTCCTCTGGTTGACAAAAATATGCCTGACCTGTGTATAAACATAAAGGGACTAAAAACATGCTTACTGCTTGCATCTTTCTATCCATATCCATAGGCAAGAGCCTCCATTTGCTCAGTTTTTGTATTATCTTTTGTTTAGTCTCTTCCCACATATCCTTAGCTGCCATAACCATTTTTAATGTATACTCTTAAATACGTCAGGTTATCATGTCCCCATAAATATGGGTATTGGTGGACCAGTTCATGTGTGAGTACATAATTTATAGCTATAAAGTTTGTTTTATCTTCACTAATTTTATATCCCCCCACAAAAAAGAACTGTCTAAGAATATTCCGCAACACTGAGATGTTCTTTTCTGGTTCCATCAGGTGCAAAATAATATCTTCTGCAAATAATGCCAACTTTTCTTGAACACTGTACCAATTATATCCTTGAATTTCTAAGTCTCTTATTTTTTTTCCAGTGGCTCTAAATATAATTCAAATAACAAAGGGGAAAGAGGACACCCCTTCCTGGTTCCCCTCTTCAGACACAGCTTATCAGACAGGAACTCTCCCACTTTGACTTTTGCCTCCTATCCCTCATATATTATTGTAATTAGCCTTATTATTGTATCAGGGAATGCAAATGCTTCCATTGCCCTACTCATAAAATCCTAGTGTACTCTGTTGAATGCTTTTCTCTGCATCAAGATTTACCAAAAAACAGCAGCATTTTCTTGTATTCTGCTTCTCTGTCTGGATCACCATTGTTCTGTTAATCTTAACAAAACCGCATTGTTCCACACCTATTAGTTTCAGCATCACCTTTGCCATTCTTTTATCCATTCTACACATAAACACTTTATAATCATGGTTTAGAATTCAGATGGACCTGTATGAAGCTATCTCAGATGGGTCTTTAATGTCTTTAGTTATTACAGCCACCACAATGTTTTTTTCTAGGATGTTGGTGCTTCTCTTCTTTTTAAAATTCTGTTAAACGTAGGCTTCTAGACTTTTATCACTTTCTTCCCTCCTAACTTCTAGACCTCCATCTGCATACCATCTCTTCCTGGAGACTTTCCTGCAGATTGGTTATACATCACCAATTTTATCTCATCTCCTACTATCTTAACTGTTAATTGGTGAGCCTCATTTACCTCTAACCTCCTTGGCTTGTTTAAGTCTTCCATAAATATTATCATTTGTGCTTTTTCTTGTTTTCCCCATGTCTCAGCTTTGTACAATTTTTCATAAAACTTCCAAAATATCTCTAATACCCATACAGGATCTCTGATTATTTTTCTTGTTACAGGCTCCCTAAGTTTGACACCAACCTTTGTACTTTCTGTTGCCTAAGTTGTGCAAAAAGTTTTTGTGCTCTGGAGTTTTTATCAGAAATAGTTACTTAACAGCAATCTTGCTACAGTACTCCCTTATTTTCTGTTTAGCACTCTGAAATTGTGACCCTTCTCTTGTTCTGTGGGATTCCCCTTATTTTGTAATACTTTAACCTTTGTCAACCCCTCCAAATAATTCTTATTATGTCTTAACTAGATTTCTTTTTTTATTTCTACCTAATTTTTAAACTTAACTCTCATTTTATCCCACTCACTAACTGTAATTTTGGAGTACTTTCTGTCTATTCTACTAACTCTCGGATAATTTTCGCTATCCATTCCTTAAATTCCTCTCTTTTTAACAGGTAGGTTGGGAAGCACCAGTGTCTCATCTTTATTTCATTACCTTGCATTGTATCTTAGTAATTATTGGTGTATGATCTGAAACAGTTATTGGATTTGTATCAAAGTTCTGAAAGAAATGGACATGTTCCTGTGAAATATAATTTCTATCAAGCATAGCCCAGTTACTCTGCTTTGGGGAATGATATGCAAATTCTCTCTGAGTTTCTGCTAATAAATTCACATCTTTAATACAAAATATTTTCATAATTTTTTTCAAAAATCAACCCTTTTTTGTTATATTTTACCTTCTAGGCCCCAAGATACATCTTCATTGCTGCAAGTCAAATTCCAATTCCCACCTATAAGTAATATTCCCTGCTGAAAATTATTTCTACCAAATTTTTTAGCAATAAAATAGCAGTTTTGGCTAGAATATAAATATTTGCAAGTGAAATCATCATCCCTTGCCAGTAGCCCCTAACTACTACAAATCTGCCATTATTGTCTTTTTCCTCTTCTCTATCGACTGGCATTCCAGCAAGGGAAAGTTTTTGTTGCGGTTGATTCATATCCACAAGGACTTTAGGTGTTACAAGGACAAGACTAAAGACATTACAAATGATCGTCAGTTGTTTGTTTCCTTTGACTCATAGGCAAAAAGTATCTAACACCTGTCTGGCTCATTGGTCATCTGATTGTATTTATTTTACTTATAAAATATATGAAAAGGATTTGCAAGTGCTGCCTAGAGATCACTCACCAAGCCTGTGGCTACGTCTTCAGCCTATTTATGTAATACATAAGTAATCTGTGAAAGCACTCACGCTTTATATTTTTACTATTTTTTATTAAAGTGTTGTTTTGCCGTGTGCATTCCAATGAGCTGGTGGCTTTTTTGGAACATTATACTCTGATATATTCCAGGGACCCATGCTAACAACTGAAGGGGTGTATGTGACCCTATTTGCCAGAGTGAGCTAATCATAAAGCCCAGCAGCCCTGGATCAATATGCTACTGGCTGGCCAGTGTTCAGCTTTGAATTACCTGTGATAGCAATGCTGAGAGAAAGCTGCCTCCATTCCCTGTAAAGAAATGCAGTAATGTGAAGCTTTGGTTTATTCGAAGTTCGGAGATGTTGTCTTGATAAAGTAAGTTTCGATTAAGTGTAATTTCAGTCTACTGAAATAGACTCATATATATATATATATATATACATATATATATATATATATATATATATATATATATATATATATATATCCTAAATTTTGTCACTTTAAGGCTAATGAACCTGAATGTACAGCTGAAATAGAAATATTTTCTGAGCTGATTGTATTGGTCTGTTTGTTAATTATTTTATTGGTTTTAATTATGTTTAATTGTCCTTCTGATTTAAACGGTATTTTTATGTGTGCATACTTCCTAGGGTCAAAGGTGCTAGGAGCTTTTCTTTAATATAAATGTATGTCTATATTTTGTTGTTTTATTATTATACTATACTTGTTTTAATCAATTTATAAGGGGTGCCAAATATTTGAAGGCTTTTTATTATTTGACAATAATCTTATAGCAGCCACAGACACTCCTTGACTAAACTTTGTTGTAGGCAGTGTTGTGGTAATGAAGGTAACTTGGGTTTATTTAAAATCAGAAACCTCATCTGCATACAGGGTTAAACAGAGAATAAGGGGAGAAACCAGAAGATCACTTATGAATAATGAAAAAATGTTTGGCTCAAGGATGGAACACTGAGGTACATTGTGCCTGCTATAAGTAAGCCTTGTTTTGCTAAGACATTCCCATTTCTGATTCTAAATGTAGGATTGCTTTAGTAACTGCTAAACCACTGACATGGATCTTCCCTAAAGTCAGTGTTTTGTAGCCTAGTACAGAGGGAATGATTAACAGTTTCAAATGCCTTTTTTAAGTCAGTAAAGAGGGCAACAGTAAACAGTCCATTTTCTGTGTTGGTACAAATGTGACCTTTAATGGAAGAAATGTGAGTAATGCATTGAGGCCTGAAGCTATTTTGAAATTAACAGAGTCCTATATCCATGCAGTGTTTCATCATCTGGCCATAGACTACTGATTTTATATGTGACTGGGCAGGCATGGGCCTACAATTGTAGATTTGATTAACATGCGAAACTTCTGAAGAGGGATTATTGCATTTTAAAAATGTACTTGCTGAAAAACCTCAAAATAAAAAATTGATTGCAAAATGAAAATGTTTCCTTTTTCAATCAATTAACCAAACCATATCACTAAGTTCAAACACACTTCTGCCCTGCACACCACCACCATACAAATGCATGCGAACACTAATCCTGCCTCTACCCTTGTCCCAACTCTACACCTTTCATTATTACTTTAGAAAAATCCCTTTCCATAACAGAACCATTAAACAAGACACTCATATATGCACTACATACACCAGCACACATGCACAACATTAAGCTATCCCCATCCTTAACCCTTATTTATATATTTATATTTATACTTTCTTAACTGGGTTAGTCCTAGAAAGGTAGTAGCCTCTTTTCAGGGGAAACACAAAGTGGCATTTATATTATTAGGGGAAGTTTGGCTTGGGCATTGAGGAACTTTTTCTAATCTTTTCGATAGGTGCCACATTATCTTTTACATCCACCTGAGCTACCACCAGCTCAAGCAGATTCACCATTGGTTTAATATCTCATCTGAAGGATGAGATGTGCAGGAGTGCAGCACCCCCTTTATGCCACACTACAGAGTCAGCAATCAATTTCTTTGGTGAGGGAATAGAACCCACAGCCAAGGTGAGTGTGCTACTTGTTGCGCCACTGATACTGCTATGATATAGAAATCATATGCATTAAATATACTGAAAGTTTCAGCATTAAGCAAAGGAGTGTGTTACCAAGTGTTTGCAGGTTAGGGTTAGAGTAAGGACCTCAGGCCTATTTTGGATCTAAGTGACATAAATACCTCCATTGCCAAGGAAACCTTTTGCATAATCAAGGTGCAGTCAGTTTTCTTTGTCAATCAGAATGAGACTGGATGTGTTATTTCACAATGCCTGTCTTCACAGCAAGATTACAAAGGAGTCAGCTGCTCTGGTGGTGTAGAGGGATAAAGCTCTGACTACAGCTCAGCTCATCAGGAGTTGATTAGGAGCTCAGGTGACTGACAGAGCAGCAAGGAAGAGATGAGTGTGACCATACCAGCTGGGAGGGTGTTTGTTGATGTGCTCCTTAGGGAGAAATATGATCCAAAGCGGGGAGTTGTCCTCAGATGTAATCAGTAAGTATGGAGGTGGGGAAGGCTAGGGGGAGGGTATAACAAAACAAAACAAAAATAAAATAATGAATGGAAGCATACACGAGCCAAGCCCCCAGGATGCCCTTAGGCTCCAAGGCTGACCCGGGGTGGGGTGGGGGCAGTAACAGGATGGCTAGTTGACCCGGTGTGTGGGGCATGGAGGAGTCGTATAGATGAGGTCCAAGGGGACAAAAAAATTTGCAAGGGAGTAGAGGAGGTTTCTATGCTACAAGTGTAAGTCCTGACTCTTCCTTTCAGACTCATCGCAGTTCCTCAGTGTGTTTACCAAATGCATGCCTATAGTTACTGTCCGTCACAGGTTGCAGGCAGAAAGTTTTTCCCTTGCTTAGATGACTGGCTCCAACAATTTAGCCTCAGGTTTGTATAATGGTTAACTTGTTTACTTTGCAGACCCAAAGTGCAGGGTTTGATTATTACATGGGGTAATTGGCTAGGCATAAAATGGCTTGCAAGGACAGTTAGCCTAGTACTAATCTACACCCTACTAGCAAGGGAGTCTCTAATCAAAGTATTCCACTGTCTTGGAAGACAATGAGTCTTGAAAATTTACAGCCAACACCATCTCAACACCTATTTTCATTAGCAGCAGCTTGAACACAGTCCTTTGCAGGATACATCTGCAAGTAAAGAAGATACAATCGCTGCAAACCAAAGCCTTTCTGGTTTTAGATTTCCAGACACTATCAGATAATCTGTACCTCATAATTCTAGGTGTTATAGTTGTATCCATCTTGCTGATACCTCATGTTAAGTGCCATATGAGGATGCTACAATTTTGTTAAAGGTCCATTGACCCTTGAATCATATCCTATGCCACACCAAGATTCATTCTCTATGGTTCTATGGTGTGCAAGAAATGACGTCAGTGATGGATGCACCTCCCAAACCTCACCTGAGGCAATCCATTTCAGTCACCTACTTCTGCAACAGTAGAAGTCAGTATGGATGTCTTTGCCTTTGGGTGGGGCTGGGGAAACATTACAGTGGTTTAAGGCATCTGGGCAGCTATCAAGTCCATTCTACATATCAATATTTTAGAGAGAACGGTAATCCTCATTGCCCTTCTAAACATCCAGCATTCTGTTGCTCAGGCTAAGATTGCCATCCACTCTGGCAGCATAGCTATGATTTAATACATCACAAAATAGGAAAACATGCTGTTATTTCTAGTGTTGAGAAATTATGAGGGCATTAAAATGGGACATTCAACTAGACCACTTTCTTGTACCAAACCATATTCTGGGAAAAGCCAGTTCTGTTGCAGACAAGCTCAGTTGTTGATGATTGTTAATACCTCATAATTGGTCCCTCAGCCAGTTATATGGAGGTGTTCCAAAAGCAGAGCAGTTATTGTTTTGACCTCTTTACTTCTACAACCATCACCAAAAGCAGGAGAAAAACACACTCTACAAAGCCAAGAACACAGCATCCATGGGACCTGACAACATCCCAGGCTGCGTTCTACATAAACTACAGAATGAACTGATACCCCACCTAAGTACCATGTTCAATCATAGCTTCACCTCAGGCTTTGTGCCCTCTGAATGGTGCACAGCAATGGTTATCCCACTCCACAAAGGGGGAGCCACCATGGACCCTGACGAGCCTGGTCTGCAAGGCTATGGAACGTATCTTCATGGAACTTATAAACAATGACATTGGTAAACTCTAGACCCTACCCATTTCGGGTTTGTAAAAGGCAGATCATGTCTCCAAAACCTGACAGACTTCTTTGAAGCGGTCACCAAAGCTGTAGATGAGGGTAAGGTGGTTCACATAGCCTATCTAGATCTCGCCAAGGCTTTTGACACCATCCCCCACTCTGGTATTATAGATAAACTCACTAAACTAGGTATAAATCCCTATGTCACAAGATGGGTTGCCAACTGGCTCACTGACAGAACCCACACTGTGAAAGTAGCAGATTCTAAATCCAACTTCAGACCAGTGACAAGTGGAGTACCACAGGGTTCAGTCCTAGGTCCTCTCCTGTTTGGTATGTACTTCTCTGAAATACAGGCTAAAACGAAGGTCTTTGGCTAACAAAGTTCGCAGATGACTGCAAACTAGGAGCCATAATCAGAACTAACGATGTGGACATCCTACAAAAAGGCCTCACTGAGACAGATGCCTGGTATCAAAGCCATGGCCTCAAGCTCAATGCCAAAAAGTGCACTGTCATCCCTTTTGGTAAAAACTCTGTACCCATGAACTATCACATAGGCGGTAGTCTACTTAACACTGAAAGTGAAATAAGAGACCTTGGGACACAGGTGGACAGTAGTCTCTCCTTTGATAATCATATCGCCACAGTAGTCAGGAAATCCTTCTATGTGGCACGCCTCATCACAAAAGGTTTCTCATCCAAGATAAAAGAGGTCATTGTTCCTCTCTACTCATCACTCATTAGACCCATTATAGAGTACAACGCCACTTTTGGTATGTACCTCACAAGACATCTACAACAACTGGAAAGGCCACAGAAATACCTCACAAAGAGGATTACCGACCTTAAACAGATGGCCTACACAGACCGTCTCAAAAAACTCCAGCTTTACTCTGTCGTATATCGCCTACTCAGAGGCGATCTCTGCCTAACATACAAAGCTATGTCAAACGCAAAGCTGTTGGACATGCTCCACTTAAAGAAATCCCAATCCCTCTGAGTTACACGCTCTAGGGACCTAAACCTTGTCACTACAATAAACAGAACATGCTGGAGGGATAGATTCCTGTCACAGACACTTCCCATACTCTGGAACAAACTACCTATCTATATCAAACAAAGCTCCTCATTAGCACTCTTCAAGAAAAATCTTGATGGTTGGATGGGAGATAGGAAATTCACCCTGAGGATCACTTCTGTGGCTCTGCTTGACAGGGGCACAGGAAAATAATTTTCTTGGGTGACAAAAGCCAGGGTATCATTTGGCTAGACTTATATAGGCTCTAGGACCAATAGCCCAGTACCTGCTTATGAACCTATGAACCTATGTCTCATTTCTCCACTTGGGGGAGCCTCAGGGATGAGTTGCTTCTAAAATGGCCTATATAGTATTCCTGAGATTGTGATATCAGAGTGTTTCCCTTACTCCAGGAAAAGTGCAAGAGCAAGTTTTGAAATTCACTGTTCTTGTACCTGAACAGCAGTTTAATTTTGGAAGTGGTTAGACTTGCATTATCAGGTTTTACACTTTTTATGAAGAGCCATTGTGGATCAAAATCTTCCTTTGTCGCCACTGAGGGAGGGAGTATAAACATTCTTAGAAGAAGGACCACCCAGGAGTTTGTTTGCTTGTGATTCTGTCACAGAGAGGACAGACCATGTCTTACCAGATGCAAAGTGTATGTATGTATTTACCTTTGTGATAGATATGGAATAGCAGGCCCATCCTTAGTAACATACTCACCTTCCCTACCTTTGGCATGGGTGGTTTCAGATTTTTCTTCTTCTAAATTTTGAGATGCCTTCACATGTTACACATCAGATCTGTAAGGTGCATTAAGGAGTAGTCTGTAATAGTTTGACAGCTGGAGCAATGTTTACCTCCTAACTAGTTCTAATACCTGCTTGCCTTACTCCTGCTGTTATGGAGGATGGATGTGATACTCACATCTATCATTATGGTAGGCTGTTATACTTAACCTATGTACACAGCCTACAGGCTGTGTACATAGGTTAAGTATAACAGCCTACCGTACCCCGACAGGTGGGCTGTGATGCATAACCTATACACACAGCCTGTATGGCAGGTAGGCTGGGCTACTTAATCTATGCATGTTGACTAGGTGGCTGGTAGGCTGTGGTCCTTCTCTTATCTGAACATTTTAACTCTTGGCTTAGATGGCAGTCTACATTTGCACTTTTAACTTGTAGTCTAGGTCACAGATAATGGCTGCACTTTCAGTTCATTTCTTGATGCAGCCTTTGAAGATAATAAAGTATACTATCTTTGTCTGTCTGGAGCTTCCACTTTTTAATTGATTAGAATGCACTGGATTTACAGCATTGGCAAAATTAAGGCTGGACTGTTGAGTTTACCCACCCTTCCACCTGCTCTTATTAGGATGGAAAAGACATTCTTATATTGCTTATTGCATTATACTCCCCATTTTACCAGCTCTCTCTCCCTCCAGGTACCCTGCTATATTATCTATTACACCTCTGAGATTTCTGCATCCACCCTCTGTCGCTGTCTTTTCAAGTTATAAACCCAATGATCTCGCAGACTCATAAGGTCAGTTGTTAATCTCTCAACCCTTTCGTTAGCATGCTTTCTTACTATTTTGCCTGTAACTTTAGCCTTCAGTAAATTCACTATGAATATTTTGCCTCTTTCTCATCTGTGTCAGGAACCCTCTTGCCCTACTCCGACCCAAATAAGAATATACAATCTACTGAATGACACAAGCAAGAAACTCACTTATGCTACTAGGAAATAATTTCTCTTGCAATCCATACTGCTGTGAATTGCCATCCCTGAAATTAAGGGTCTTCTCTTCAATATCCACTGTCCCCTACTCAAACTTAAACATTCAGGAGATAGCCCATCAAACCCAGGACCACTTCAATTAAGTCCTCTATTACAGAACCCGATCACTTACCATATCAGAAATAAAGACCTTAAAATTGCTGCCTTAACACATGCAGTTTTAAAAATAAATGGACTAGCCTTGAAGCATGGCTGGTAAAAGAAAATCCCCATATTCTTACTGTATCAGAATGTGGCTAAAGGATGAGTGCTGCCCGTCTACTTTTATAAAGGACAACTACTATACATATAATGACAACAGACCAGGCCCTAGATCTGGTGGTCATTTACTGTATCAGAATGTGGCTAAAGGATGAGTGCTGTCCGTCTACTTTTATAAAGGACAACTACTATACATATAATGACAACAGACCAGGCCCTAGATCTGGTGGTCATTTACTGTATCAGAATGTGGCTAAAGGATGAGTGCTGTCCGTCTACTTTTATAAAGGACAACTACTATACATATAATGACAACAGACCAGGCCCTAGATCTGGTGGTCATTTACTGTATCAGAATGTGGCTAAAGGATGAGTGCTGTCCGTCTACTTTTATAAAGGACAACTACTATACATATAATGACGACAGACCAGGCCCTAGATCTGGTGGTCATTTACTGTATAAGAATGTGGCTAAAGGGTGAGTGCTGTCTGTCTACTTTTATAAAGGACAACTACTATACATATAATGACAACAGACCAGGCCCTAGATCTGGTGGTCATTTACTGTATCAGAATGTGGCTAAAGGATGAGTGCTGTCCGTCTACTTTTATAAAGGACAACTACTATACATATAATGACAACAGACCAGGCCCTAGATCTGGTGGTCATTTACTGTATCAGAATGTGGCTAAAGGGTGAGTGCTGTCTGTCTACTTTTATAAAGGACAACTACTATACATATAATGACGACAGACCAGGCCCTAGATCTGGTGGTCATTTACTGTATCAGAATGTGGCTAAAGGATGAGTGCTGTCCATCTACTTTTATAAAGGACAACTACTATACATATAATGACAACAGACCAGGCCCTAGATCTGGTGGTCATGGTGCTTCAGTTCTAATCACAAGGAATACCTCAGTTACAGTTATGCATTGCACTAGTTCTCATACTGCAAATGACAAGAGTCCCATCTGGGTATTGTGTTAGATCACTTTAGGTGGGCATACTCTTATGTGGATTGCTGCAGTTTACATCCCCTCACCCTCTTCTGTCTCTTTTACATAAAACCCTGCAAAATGTGCTTCCTAATGACATATATAACAGCAAAGTTATTCATAGTGATATCGGTATCAGTGCTATTGGGAAGGACTCTCTAACTCTGAACAAAATGTTGCAGCAGTTTAGCTTGGCCCAAATAATACGAGCGACTACTCAAACCAATACAAAAACTGGGTCTAGCTCCACACTTGACCCAGTAATAGCCAACATACAAAACAGGTGACTTCACACTGAACTACTGAACCCCAATGCTCTGAGTGACCACCCACCCATTAAATCAATTTGGTCATTCAGAACATATAAAAAAAACCCTCCTCAAATAATTGAAGGAAGATCCTTCCCTTATAATAAGCTACCAAATCTCAACACCCTACTCGGTACTATAGATTGGACTCCCCTGTATGCCACGTCTGAACCCACATCTGCTTTAGAATTTTTCAACATAACGCTGACCACAATTTAGGATATACTGTGCCCCCTTACAAAAAGAAGGCTTAGATCATAGCGTTGCCTACGGCTTTCAGTGGATACTAAAAAGAAAACTAAAGCCAGTGATTCAGCCTGGAAGAACTGAAAAAGAAACTCCAGCAATACAGACATACACCAAACGTTCCTGAGTTTAAGGAAAGAAACAAGAATTGCAACAAATACTGCAAAAGCTCCATACCTTAGACAGAAACAAGAAGTAAACTGGTCTATACTCAATCAGATTAGGAAAGAAATAAAATGTTTAACAAGAACATTAAATACCTCTTCATCTGCCATTATTCCTCTTACTCTCTTTACAGATCTTAATGGGAACAGAAAACTTAATGTCACTGAATAGAGGCACCCAGTCCTAATACTTGACCCAACCCTTTCCTTTACCACACACACACACACACACACACACACACACACACACACACACACACACACGCACGCACGCACACACACACACACACACACACACACACACACACACGCACACATGCACGCACACACACACACACGCACACACACACACACACACACAGATTTTGTAACTAATAAAGTCCTTGCTCAATTAAAGCTGTGTTGCAAGATCAGTCACCTGCTTTGACCTGCTGCTCGCAGCGCCATTTTAATACTCAAACTTGAACATGGCCTTGCTTTTCTCATTATGCATTCAGCCATACCTCTCAATCTCTTAGAGCAAGAGATCTTGACAAGGCCATGAATAAAAGTGGGACAAAGGCCTAAAAATAGGGACAATTTTTAAATATTGCTCTTACAAACTTAGAAAGTTGATAGAATAACAGATTTTCCTTTAGAATGAATTTTCTGAAGGGTATGAGTCTAAAACTCAATTGTCTGTCATTATTTTAATCATTAATGATTTGTCAATAATTTGCTAGAAAACCGCAAATTTATGAAAACTGGCCAAAAATGTGAGGCAAAAAATCTGGACATTCTGCAAAGATAAGTACAGTTGAGAGGTATGCATTCAGCCCTTAATACTGACAGAATGCAGACTGCTGGAAATAAAATCTGCAGATTCATTCTATTAGCAGAACCCCCCCCAATACACCATTGCAATTTGTTAAAAAAATTCCATATGGCTTTTAATGCCTCATAGGGTCACTTTTATGTTAAGTACTCCTCTAAGCTACAATACATAATCACTGCCCCCTTTAAGTGTGAAACTACCTTTACAAGGCAACCCTTGTGAACACTGAAGTACACAGGACAACCGTTTCATTCTAGCATGCCCTACATTTAAAACTGCTGTAGGTCACAGACCCTTCCCTAGACTGGGATCTGCTACTTGTAACCCCCTGCATACAGACATAAAAAATGTAGAAACCATTAAAAACTTGAAAGATGGACTTAAAGAGCATTTCTTTACTGAATCTACCTGCAATTGCTACAATGACAGAGGTTAGGCAACTTATCAAGCTGTGTCATGAATACTGGGATACTTTTAGTAAACTCCTCAGCCTCTTAATGTGGCATCTGTTATACAAATATTTCACATGATTATAGCAGTTTATGTATGTATGTATGTATGTATGATTGCACTGTATTTTATACACATCTTAGCCTGCATTTTGTAAATATCTTTTTTTTAATGCACTCTGACTAAATCTTTTAATGTTGCTCAAGCTGCATTCAGTCTTACTATGTTCAGAAATTTTCTATGTACTCATTTTGCATATAATATTGGTTATTGAAAGACCATGATGTATTTTCTACTCTTTGAGTTGTGGTCATCATGGCTGAAAAGGGTCAATAGACCAGTTCACTTACCTGGTGAACAAATAGCAAATAAATAAAAATAGATATTAATTGCATGTTCATGTAAAATAAATGGTTATGGAGAATGTTGGGCATAAGGGAACACAATAAGATGATACAGAGCAAATATAAGTTTTATATCACTACATTGAGATAACATGCAGCTGACGTGTAGATACCACATGAAGATGATGAAAGTGGGTCTATATCATATGAGTGAATCGCACAAATTGAGAACGCTCATAATATTGAACATACTGGACCTAGAAGTGCTTTTTCTGAGATCGCTGTACAATGAAGAATGGGATATTTGCCCTTTCCTCACTGTAGTGCAATCTTGGAGTTGGAATATATATTTAGCGGGGGGTGTGGGGGTGCAGCCTCCCAAAATAGGAAGTTTGAGGTCTGGTATGTTCGATATTATGAACAGTCGCAATTTGTGTGATTTGCTCATATGATATAGACCTGATGAAAACATATTCGCAGTTGACAATGTTTTGAATAAAAATCCATTAAAAAGGTTTTGGTCAGAGTAAGTCAAAGACATTTTGAAAGTATCATTCTCTCACTTACCCAGTATCAAACAGTTCACTAATCTGGAGTACAAAATAAACTGTACAGTTTGCTGTGGAGACAATATGTGCTCTGTTTTCACTCTCACCTACTACCTAATAGATGAGGTGACCTCAGACCTTGGGGCACCTGAGTCATTATCCTGTACCAATTCTGTATTCTCATTTAGGGGCAGGTAGGACCTTAGTGGTCAGTGCTTAAGGCTATCACAGTGTGTGTGTGTGTGTGTGTGTGTGTGTGTGTGTGTGTGTGTGTGTGTGTGTGTGTGTGTGTGTGTGTGTCTGTGTGTATATATTCCTTTAATGCCACCCCTGCCTACTGTTTCTGAGGTGTGCATTCATTCCTGTCCCATTCTTGTGGCTGCTGCAGCCCCTGGGATTTCCCCCATGTCACAAAGAGCAGTAAACACCTTGATCCTGAATCTGTGGCATCACAGTGTTTGGCTCGATATGCATCTTAAAACTTTGTTGCTTATACTTTTGCCATATATAAAAGTGTGTACAGTGCTGCTATCAGAAAGATTGCACTGTATTACAGAAAACAAATTCAGTTCATTTTATAAGGAATTGTTGAAATGGCCTTCAGATCTTTGGTACTCTTGTGCCTTTTCAGTTTAAGGTGTTATCAATACTACTTTATTAAGAGTATTAAATATGAGTTTAAGTTTTGGTTAATTTTTGCTGCAGTCATTAACATCCTTTAAGTCTGGGTATCATGACATCCCCAGTAAGCTCTTTATTACATAAGTATTATTACAGCGATACAGCCAGAGACTGTCAACACAACTTCCCTGTAACTGGGCGTTTCTATAGCATGTTTAAAACAAATGATGATGATATTTAAAATAAAGTTACTGAGATGGTTCTTAATTGTTCAAACATCAACACTTTTTCTTTATTAAGTGAACTTTCTGATTAGATGTTACCATTCCAGATTTATTCGGTCCATTAAACCGAAAGATTGTCAAATTCCGGTAATAACGGCCACACAGGTAAAAAACACACTCTCCAAAGCTAAGAATACAGCATCCATGGGACCAGATGACATTCCAGGCTGTGTACTACATGAACTACAAAATGAACTGGCACCTCACCTAAGTGTCATGTTTAACCATAGCCTCACCTCAGACTTCATGCCCATTGAGTGGCGCACAGCTACAGGTATCCCACTCCACAAGGGGGGATCCATCTTGGATCCCGGGGCCTACTGCCCCATCAGTCTGATGAACCTGATCTACAAGGCCATGGAATGTATTATCATGGAACTTATAAAAAAAGGCATTGGCAACCTTCAAACACTGGACCCCATGCAGTTTGGGTTTGTGAAGGGCCAATCTTGTCTCCTGAACCTGATTGACTTCTTCAAATCAGTCTCAAGTGCCATGGACAAGGGTAAGGTGGTCCACACAGCCTATCTGGACCTTGCCAAGGCCTTCAACACCATCCCCCACTCTGGAATCACAGATAAACCTACTAAGCTGGGCACTAATCCCTAGGTCACTCGATGGGTTGCCAACTGGCTTATTGACCGAACCCACACTGTAAAAGTAGCCAACTCCAAATCCAGCTCCAGACAAGTGACAAGTGGAGTATCTCAGGGTTCAGTAGTGGGACCGCTCTTGTTTGGCATCTACTTCTCTGAAGTATAGGCCAACACTATGGGACTCTGGCTAACAAAGTTTTCAGATGACTGCAAACTGAGAGCCATTATTGAATCCCCAAATGATGTGGATATTCTACAAAAGGGCTTTCCAGAAACAGATGCTTGGTGCCAGAGCCATGGGCTCAAGCTCAATGCCAAGAAATATATAGTTATCCCCTTTGGGAAAAAACATGTACCCATGAATTACCACATAGGTGGCAGTACACTAAACACTGAAAGTGTGATAAGAGACCTAGGGACACAGGTGGACAGTGGTCTTCTCACCTTCGATAACCACATTGCCACAACAGTCAGGAAATCCTTCTATATGGCACACCTCATCACTAAGGTCTTTTCATCCAGAAAAAAGGAGGTCATTGTCCCACTGTACTCAAGGAGAAGAGGGGGAAGGCATGCCCGAAGGCAGGTAAAGGCTAGGACTGTGATAGTGAGGGTTGGAATTTTGAATGTTTGCAGTATGACTGGTATAGGGTGAGAGCTAGCTGATATGATGGACCAAAGGAAGGTTGGTATATTGTGTGTGCAAGAGACCAGATGGAAGGGGAGCAAGGCTAGGTGTATCGGAGGTGGTTTCAAATTGTTTTATCATGGTATGGATGGGAGGAGAAATGGTGTAGGCATTATCCTGAAGGAACAGTATGCTAAGAGTGTTTTGGAGTTGAAAAGAGTGTCGGATAGAGTGATGTTTATGAAGCTAGAAATTGATGGTGTAATGATGATTGTTGTTAGTGCATATGCTCCACAAGCTGAGTGTGCGATGGATGAGAAAGAAAAATGTTGGAGTGAGTTGGATGAAGTGGTGATGACTGTACCCAAGGGTGAGAGACTGGTGATTGAGGCAGATTTCAATGGGCATGTTGGTGAAAGGAACAGAGGGGATGAGGAAGTGATGGGTAGGTATGGTGTTAAGCAAAGGAATGCAGAAGGTCAGATGGTAGTGGATTTTGTGAAAAGGATAGACATGGCTGTGATGAATATGTATTTTAACAAGAGGGAGGAGTATAGGGTGACATACAAGAGTGGAGGAAGATGCACACAGGTGGATTATATCTTATGCAGAAGGGCCAGTCTGAAGGAGATTGGAGACTGTAAAGTGGTGGCAGGGGAAAGTGTAGTTATGCAGCATAGGATGGTGGTTTGTAGGATGACATTGGTGATCAAGAAGAGGAGGATGAGTGTGAGGGCAGCACCAAGGATCAAATGTTGGAAATTGAAAAAGGGTAATTGTGAGGTGATGTTCAGGGAAGATTTAAGACAGGCACTGGGTGGCAGTGAAGAGTTACCGAATAGCTGGGTAACTACAGCAGAGCTAGTAAAAGAGATGGCTAGAAAGGTGCATGGTGTGACATCTGGAAAGAGGAAGGAGGACAAGGAGACCTGGTGGTGGAATGAAGAAGTACAGGAGAGTATACAGAGAAAGAGGTTGGTGTAGAAGAAGTGGGATTGTCAGAGAGATGAAGAAAGTAGACAAGAGTATAAGGAGATGAGATGCATGGCAAAGAGAGAGGTGGCAAAGGCTAAGGATAAGGCGTATGAAGAGTTGTATAAAAGGTTGGACACTAAAGAGGGAAGAAAAGGACCTGTACTGATTGGCTAGAGAGAGGGACTGAGTTAGTAAAGATGTGCAGCAGGTAAGGGTGATAAAGGATAATGAGGGAAATGTACTCACAAGCGAGGAGAGTGCGTTGAGCAGATAGAAAGAGTACTTTGAGGGGCTGATGAATGAAGAGAATGAGAGGGAGAGAAGGTTGGATGATATGCGGATAGTGAATCATGAAGTGCAGTGGATTAGCAAGGAGAAAGTAAGGATAACTATGAAGAGGATGAAGAACGGAAAGGCTGTTGGGCCAGATGACATACCTGTGGAAGCATGGAGGTGTTTAGGTGAAATGGCAGTGGAGTTTTTAACTAGATTGTTTAATGAAATCTTGGAAAGTGAGAGGATGTCTGAGGAATGGAGAAAAAGTGTTTTGGTACCGATTTTTAAGAATAAGGGTGATGTGCAGAGCTGTAGTAACTACAGAGGGATTAAATTGATCAGTCACAGCATGAAGTTATGGGAAAGAGTAGTGGAAGCTAGGTTAAGAAGGGACGTGATGATTAGTGACCAGCAGTATGGTTTCATGCCAGGAAAGAGCACTACAGATGCGATGTTTGCTCTGAGAATGTTGATGGAGAAGTACAGAGAAGATCAGAAGGAGTTGCATTGTGTCTTTGTGGATTTAGAGAAATCATATGACAGGGTGCCTAGAGAGGAGTTGTGGTATTGTATGAGAAAGTCGGGAGTGTCAGAGAAGTATGTAAGAGTGGTACAGGTTATGTACGAGGGTAGTGTGACAGTGAGGTTGACAGACGAGATCAGACAGGAGTCCCCGTGGACTATAATGTTTGCAGATGATATTGTGATCTGTAGTGAGAGTAGGAGATATGCTCTAGAGAGAAGAGGAATGAAGGTTAGCAGGACTAAGACAGAATATATGTGTGTGAATGTGAGGGAGGATAGAGGAATGGTGAGGATGCAGGGAGTAGAGATGGCGAAGGTGGATGAGTTTAAATACTTGAGATCAACAGTTCAGAGTAATGGTGAGTGTGGAAGAGAGGTGAAGAAGAGAGTACAGGCATGATGGAGTGGGTGGAGGAGAGTGTCAGGAGTGATTTGTGACAGACGAGTACCAGTAAGAGTGAAAGGGAAGGTCTACAAGAGGGTAGTGAGACCAGCTATGTTATATGGGCTGGAGACAGTGGCATTAACAAAAAGGCAGGAGTCAGAGCTTGACGTGGCAGAGTTGAAGATGTTAAGATTTGCACTGGGTGTGACGAGGATGGACAGGATTAGGAATAAGTATATTAGAGGGTCAGCCCAGGTTGGAAGGTTTGGAGACAAAGCCAGAGAGGCAAGTTTACTTTGGTTTGGACATGTGCTGAGGTGGGATGCAGAGTATATTGGGAAAAAGATGCTAAGGATGAAACTGCCAGGTAAAAGGAAAAAAGGAAGGCCTAAGATAAGGTTTATGGATGTGGTGAGAGAGGACATGCAGGTGGTTGGTGTGGCAGACCAAGATGCAGAGGACAGGAAGAAATGGAAACAGTTGATCTGCTGTGGCGACCCCTAACGGGAGCAGCTGAAAGCAGAAGAAGAAGATTGTCCCACTGTACTCATCCCTCATTAGACCCATTATAGAATACAACACCTCGTTTGGTATGTACCTCTCAAGACATCTGCAAGAACTGGAAAGGCTGCAGAAATACCTCACTAAAAGAATCACAGGCCTAAAGCAGATGCCCTATGCTGCCCATCTAAAAAAAACTCCACCTATACTCTGTCACATATCGTCTACTCAGAGGCAATCTCTGCTTAACTTACAAGGCCATGTCAAACCCAGAGCTGTTGGACATGCTACACTTCAAGAAATCCCACTTCCTCAGAGACACATGCTCCAGGGATCTAAACTTTGTCATCACAATGAACAAAACATGCTGGAGCGATAGGTTCCTGACACAGAGACTTCCCAGACTCTGGAGTAGACTACCTATACATGTCAAGCAGAGCGCCTCTTTGGCCCTCTTCAAAAGGAACCTTGATGATTGGATGGGAGATAGGAAATTCACCCCGGGAATGACATCAGTCGCTCTGCTAGACAGGGGTCCAGGGAAGTAAATACTGTGGGAAGAAATAGCCAGGGAATTGTTATGGCTAGGCTTGTATAGGCCCTAGGGCCAATAGCCTAGTACCAACCTATGAACCTATGAACCTATTATGCTAAACTCAGAAAAGATTAACTCTTGCAGAAGTTCAAGCAGGCAACAGATCAGTTTGTTAACAATATCCACAAGGTGACAGTTTGCTTATTTCAGGACAGCTGGCTTTGCTGATCTGGGACACTAGAGATAACTTATTTTCCTGGTGTAATATCCTATACTAGGAAAAGACCCAATACTGGAGAAATGTGTGGTAAGGTGTACCGCCGTAAAGAATACCTCTGAGTACTTTGCCTGAAAACAACAAAATATCAAAGGGGCTGCTGTCATTTAGCCTGAACTGAAGCAATGTGAGCTTATAATTTAATCAGGGGAGGTACAGATGGCTGTGAACCATAATAAAACTCTCTTGTGAGTTTAGAATTTAATCAGGGGAGGTTCAGAGGGCTGTGAACCATAACAAAACAATCTTGTGAGTTTATAATTTAATCAAGGGAGGTACAGAGGTCTGTGACCCATAACGAAACTATCTTGTGAGTTTATAATTTAATCAAGGGAGGTACAGAGGGCTGTGACCCATAACAAAACTCTCTTGTGAGTTTATAATTTAATCAGGGGAGGTACAGATGGCTGTGACCCATAACAAATCTATCTTGTGAGTTTATAATTTAATCAGGGGAGGTACAGATGGCTGTGACCCATAACAAAACTATCTTGTGAGTTTATAATTTAATCAAGGGAGGTACAGAGGGCTTTGATCCATAACAAAACTCTCTTGTGAGTTTATAATTTAATCAAGGGAGGGACAGAGGCTATGACCCATAACAAAAATCTCTTGTGAGTTTATAATTTAATCATGGGAGGTACAGAGGGCTATGACCCATAACAAAACTCTCTCATGCTGATGTTGCTTTCAGATAAAATGGATAACAGCATTCCCTGCTGTTTTCCATCTAAACAGAACTCTTGAAGTTTAAAATCCTTTTCTGCAGTTACACCTAGATATAAGTTGGGGAACCTCAGACAGATGGGTGGGCAATTGTTTTCATATTTATTAAATCAGACTTGTGCTTTTAATGTTCACTTAATTTTCATATATGCATTGGTAATAATGTGTTGGAAGCTGATAGTAAAAGTGAAATGTTTCTAAACTTATTAACACATTAAGTCTCTACAGTGTTTGGCCTCAGAGTAAAACTTAAAATGTTTATTTACTAGTAGTATTTATCTGCTTTATCTAACACTTGGTGGACTGGACCAAAAGGATCCATTTCACCCACATATTGGTGACTAGATAATGAAAAAAATGATACAGACCAGAATTAGAAAATGCTTATGCTAAAGGCTTACATAATAAAACAGGTTACATTAGAAATATGGTGTAAAAATATTGGAAAATGTACACATGTAAAGTGAGAAACCGAGGAGAACAAATAAGAAATGTTTAGGAATTAGGTTGTACATTCTTATACTGATGGAGGCTTAATGGGGATGGACTATATAGTGATTTTATCTGAGGTATAGTAGGATATGAAGAAATGCAAAATGCAGATGTAAATATTGTAGCTCCAGAATGAGTACAGAGCAGTTTACACTATGCTTGTTGGGGGGAAGAGAAAAGCAGACTGAGTTTGAAGTTAAGAGCATTTAGTCATTTAAAGAATTAAGTTTTAGAAGTCTTTCTGAATGTGGAGAGGCTAGTTACATTATTTTAAGTGCATGAGTAAAGAAAATCAATGTTTAAAGTTATATAAATAAAGGATATTGCAAGTAGTGATTAGGAACTGCAGGCAGGTTTACATAATAAACTGCAGCAATGATGCATCCTATTGTTGTAATTACTATAACCAAATCATCTAATACTGCAGGTGACTCTCTATATTCAAATAATTTAGCTAGTCTATGGAAGCACTTCTCACTACCACTGAAATCCATTCAGAATATAAACTATATGTTGGGGCTTTTCTCTCCAGGCCTCTGCTGAAAAGGGTTTTTTGACTTAACCCTGTCAGACAAACCCAGTAAACAAAAACAAAATAAAAATGAAAATAAAGTGGTCTTCTGGAAGGTGTGGAATTTGTCCTTAGTGGTGATACTATACTATCTCTACAGGTCTTGCAAGTGTTGGTGGCAGATGTGCTGTCAGATGAATAGATATATTCCTCTATATCTTCAGGATAAATGCCTCTGTTATCTTCGGCTTTTCATATCGTCAAACCATTTCTGTTCATTCAAAATCATAGCTCTCTTAGCACAAAAAATCTGGACTAAGCCAAAAATAATGGTGGGACAAAGCCTCACAAATAGGATGAGATACCGTGGTGGTACAGCGGTAGCATTGTTGCCTCACAGCAAGAGGTTCTCCTGTTTGATTTTCGGCTGGAGTGCCTTCTGTGTGGAGTTTGCATGTCTTCTCTGCAGTCGAGTAGCCTCCAAAAGACATGCGTGAATGGGCGTGCCTTTGCTGAAGGTTGGGTGTCAGGCTAGCAACTAGGCACTATCAAAAATCTACTGCCAATCATTAGCGGACCGGAGTTCCACTGTGGCGACCCCTAACCGGGAAAAGACAAATAACAACTCTTATAAGCTTAGAAAGCTGCTAGAATACAAAGTCTTGTGTTACCATACATTTTCTGAAGGATATGAAGTTTGAAACTCAAATTACTGTCAATATTTAAACAAAAACAATCTAATTCACTGGTTGCAAAACACTAAAAATAAAGAAAACTAACCAAGTAAGAAAATAAAATCGAATTTATTCAAAACAGACTCAGCTATTTGCTTTCAATTATGTATGAAAGCTGATAAAGTGAACTCATTGGTGGTTCTGGAAAAAAAAGTTTTTCATATAAGTAAAATGAGTGAAATGTTAAATGATACAAAATTTTATAAAAAGGTTAGTTTGTCTCATATTGTATCTTGTTATAATTTTATTAATTCCTTAATATATGAATGATTGTGTGAGAAGAGAATTACTACTTAAATTGCAAATGTGCTATCCAAGTTAAATTAAAAAATAAGTAGGTTATTTGGTCTTCCACAGATTCATAAGTCTTTGGAAAATCCATTGTTTAGGCCTATAGTAGCCAGTGTAGGAAGTAAAACTGAGGCTATGGCCATTTTTGTGGATAAGTACTTGCAAAAAGTAGAGATGAAAAGTAAGACATTTGTTAGGGATACTTTTGCCTTTGTGGAAGTTATTAAGAAGTTAGATATTCTAGAGACTGATATTTTTGGTACTATGGATGTCCAATCTTTATACACTGTCATCCCAAATGTTATTGGGATGGAATATGTGCAAATGGAAATGCTTAATTCTAAGCTTTATTCAACAGAAAAAGTATATTTAATTATGGAAATGCTTGAGATAATTCTGTCATAATTTCTTTGAATTTAATCGGGCATTTTTCTATCAAGTAAATGGAGTAGCTGTGGGTGCAGAAATGGCCCCTAACTATGCCAATGTTTTTATGACAGCTTGGGAAAATGAATTTATTAAAAATAGTAATTTTTTTGAAAACATCTTGTACTTTTAGATTGATGATCTTTTTTTAGTGTGGAGGGGGTTGATTGTTAAGTTTTTTTCTTATGTGAATTCTGTTAGTGATTTTGTTTTAAGTTTACATTTAGATTTGATTTTGATATGTTGCTTTTAGATGTTGAAGCTTTAAAAGACTTAAGTAACTTAAACATTAAGATATTTAAGAAAGAAGTGCAAAGTAATGCTTATTTATAATTTAGTAGTATGCGTCCAACTTTTATTAAACAAAATACTATGAAAGGCCAATCAACAAGGGTGAGCAACTTAACAGACAATGATGAGATGATGTTTGTAAATGAATTTAGTCTGTTATAAATTCACCAATAGGGGGTGTCCTAATAATTTAGTTGAAAGTAAGCTTAATGAAGTATATGGAGAAAAAGAGAAGGGTATTCCTTCAAGTAAGGTTAAAATAGAAATACAGATAAATATTAGATGGGTATGCTATTGCAGCATTCAGTTGATACGCTGCAAATTAAAGAAGTAATAAGAAATAATTGGCGGATATTCAATAGTTTTCCTGATATTAAAGGTATTTTAGGAGATGCCTCAGTTTTTATTTATAAAAGAAGTAGGAATTTTAAAAACATTTTTCAGTGTAGGTTAAGTTTTAAGAGTATTGTTTCCAATAAAAGGGGAACTTTTAAGTGTTATAATTGTACACCTTATACATATATCAATGCTGGGTTGAATGTTTAAACATTAAAGGAGTGAATATTATTGCAAAATATTTTTTGACATGTAGATCCAAAGTTGTGGTTTACTTATTGGTTTGCTCCCTATGCCCTTCTTTTTACATTGGGCAGACTAAAAGAGAATTATCCTTTAGAATTTTTGAGCATATTCATGCTATTGAGAAAAACGATGTTAATAATCCATGGGCTAAACACTTTTGTGTTACTGGATGTCAAGAGATTCCTAAGTTTTTAATCTTACAAGTATTTGATTTTAATAATATGTTGGATGCATTGGATGACTTGGATTGGTATGAATATTGCTGGCAGTTAAGGTTGGATGTTAGCCAGTCCCCAAGTCTAAATAGTAAAGAAAATTTTAAGGTGTACTTTAAAAGAAGAGAATTAAAACATTAATTGTTTGGTTAATTGCTTCCAATTATGTGGTAAGCAGGTATTTAAATGTGTTTAGTTTTGGTTTTAACTCAGTCTGAAGAAGTCCTATGGATGAAAGCGCTTACTGAGCACTGAGTCTATTTTGAATAAATTTGATTTCATTTCTTATTCGGTTGTTTTTGTTTATTTTGACTGTCAATATTTAGTGGATTCAGTTCTCACTGATTTGACACAAAAATGCAAAAAAAAAAAAACATTTTAAGGAAAAGACCAAAAACATAATATTTTTCTGAATTTGTGCAGAACTGATAAAGCAGAGTTAATTTCCTGGCTGTGTTGGATTCTATAACCATCTGATATACAAACTGATAAGTATACTTTTTTGCACTTGTTGTACTGTGCAGCATTTATATATTTGCTTTGTTCTTTGTGTCTTTTTTTGTCTGCACTGTTTGTTTTTCCTGCCCAAGTGTTGTTGTACTCTTAAACATGGTAGCTTTGTAATTGCCCATTCCTGCTGTTAATTTGATTTTGGACACTCCTCCCAGTCCCATCTCATTTAATCACTCATCTGAGTGTAGTGAGATCATTTGGGCAGGACTTCCCCCTTGCTTCTTTGACCTTGGACACTCCTGTTTCATCAGGCCAGTGGATACAGAGAGCATTTGGGAAGGCCTGCCCCCTGAGTTCCTTAATCTTGTACTATCTTCTGTTTCCTCCATCTCCACTTAAAAAAAATACTTTATTCAGCTGCTTTTACTGTAATTGTGTTCTTCCTACTTTATTACCTTATTTTGCTTTGCTGCTTGCTCTTAAGTGTTCAAGTAGTTTTATTCTGCTGCATTTATTACTGCATGTTAGTAACCTGATTAAATTTATCTGTTACGTTAGCATCTTAGTTTTAGTTTTAGCCCTTGTGCTTCAGGCCAATTACATTATATTTAACAAAGTTCTTGTTGTCTACACTCTTGTGAACAAATCCTTATCAAAACCCTCTCTCAATAAGTCCACACAAGGATTCAGAAAACTATGTCTGGACAATTCCTATCAGTTTCTTCTGCCAGCCTGGTCGACATGGGCATACTGACACAGTGTAGCAAGTGCCTCTAATTTACTGACAGCCCTCTTCTCCTAGCACATAATTATTCTACTTGCGAGAAATGCATGTACATCAGTAACCTGGAGTCCATGCTCTCTCGTGCCACAGCCAGTACTCCTGACAAAGAGGAGATTGCCAGCACTAACACCACACCATGCACATCACATGGCCAAGCATAAAACACACACAGCTATGCAGAGGTCCACAATAAAAACTTACCTAAACAGCTGAGACCTCCAAAACACACTCACAAACACTCTACACACAACACCAAACACATCACGCACAGCAGACAACACACCAGTGTCTCACAAACACAGCTCATAATGCAAAACAATAAACCATCACAGCCCACAAGACATAACAATAAACCAAACATACTAGTCATTGCTGACTCAGTTGTGAGACACACCGGTGTCCCTATCACTAGGCTCAACAAGGAGAAGGTCACGGTCAGTTGTCTGTTTGGTGCCAGACTCTGCCACATCATGCATGCACTTAAATCTCTCCACAAGTACAAGAAAAACTCTGTCATTGTCCATGTTGTTGTGAATGACTTGAGACATATCTCTCTGGACTATATGAAGAGAGACATAACTGTGGTCTCAGAGTATGTGTCCCAGGCAGGCATCCTACTTTCATCAACAATGATACCGCAATACCAACAAAAAATAATTGACTTTAACAATTGGCTTAGTTTCTGGTGTCATTCCAAGGGGATCCGGTATCTGTCTGCCTGAGATGACATAGTTGACAGGCCTCAATGCTTTGCCAGAGATGGCCTCTATCTGCCATCACTGGGTTTCCAAACCTTGGCCAAGGTTCTCGCCTCCCCCATTGTAAATTTTTTAGGCAATGTCCCAAAGACAAATCTTCCAACATAAAAAATCTGTCAAAAAGCAAATTGAAAGTCATGATGCTTAATGATAGGAGCCTTAACCTGAAAATGCACTCACTGGAGCTCTCCTTGCACTGAAAGATGCCTATGTCTGTGTGGTCATGGAAACTTGGTTCAGGGCTGCGGAGAGCACTCCTACCTTACCAGGCTATACCTCATTCTACACATTCTGACCCCAAAATGAGGTCGGGAAGACTAAGGGTGGTGGAGTCTCTATCTTCATTAAGGTGAGGCACACCTCCAGACTGGTTTGCCAGCATGATGCACTGGAACTACTCCAGGTGCAACTGACAATTGGCAAGACACCCATCCAAGTTATAGCCAGCTATAGACCCCCATCCATGACTCAGTACACCCATTCCTCTTACCTGGATCTACTTGACTCCATTAAGGTACCCCCCTAACACCCTGATCCTTGGTGACTTTAACTACCCCACCATAGACTGGGTGAACTATTCCTGCACTAATATACTCACTCAACGATTCCTTGACTTCATCAATTTTAATGCACTAGACCAGCTCATCTCATCACCCACAAGGGGAGATAACATTCTGGACTTGGTTCTCACCAACATGGGCGACCACTGCACCACTCCCATAATATGTTCTTCCCTGGTGAGATCAGATAATCAGACTGTCTCATTCGAAGTTTCTATCCCCCCCAACCCCCCCCCAATCATAATCAAGCTAAAAAAACTTCTCAAAAGCTGACTACAACCTCCTAAAGGTATCTGTAGCTTCACACCACTCCCCCCTCAGAGGATGCAGACAGCTATGCTGAACAGTACGCCAATGCAGTATACAAGCACCTGGACAACTGCATGGACCCAACCATAATCGATAGGACTAAAACCTGCCCCTCAAGGAAACACAAACTTGTTTGATGGACATCCTCTCTCAACAGGCTTTACAACAAAAAGGAAGAAACTGTTGTCCAAGGGTAAAAGAAAACATTTCAAATTGGAAAAACTCCCTCCTTACCCTCAACAAGCAAATTAGATCACTAGTGAAAGCCTCCAAAGCCAATTATGAATTGAAACTAGCCTCTGAAACAAAGGGAAATTGCAAAGCCTTCTTCAGGTATGTCAGGAGCCTCCATAGCAAAGTCCAGGTTTGTTCCAAATTAGTACTTAACAGTATCACTTACACTGATCCTGTTGACTTAGCAAACCTGCTAGGAGATAGGTTCAGTGCAAACTTCATCCCGTCTCCACCAGAGGCCCTTTCGACATCCCTGATACTTGTCTCACACCTCATATCTCCATAGATCAAGTGTTAAAGGCCCTATCCAAGGCAAAGAACACAGATTCCATGGGACCTGATAGCATCCCAGGCTGTGTTCTGCACTATCTCCAGCAAGAACTGGCTTTGCCATTGCGCACCCTATTCAACCGCAGCCTAAATATAAGCTTCATTCCAACAGGATGGAGAACTGCTATTGTCATACCCTTGCACAAAGGTGGTACCACTGCTGACCCTGGGAACTATTGTCCCATTAGCTTGACAAGTCTGATCTGTAAAGCCATGGAGCGTATTATTATGGATCTCATAAACAAGGACATAGGTAATCTTCAAGCACTTGACCCCACCCAGTTCGGGTTCATTAAGGGCAGATCTTGCCTGTTGAACCTGGTTGACTTCTTTGAGACTGACACCAGGGCACTGGATGAGGGAAGGTCAGTGCATACAGCTTATCTTGACTTGGCCAAGGCCTTTGACACAATCCCCCACCTGGGCATCATCGAAAAGCTAACACAACTTGGCATAAATCCCTCTCATCAGGTGGGTGGGTGGCCAAATGGCTCACTGACAGGACCCTCAAAGTCAAAATACACACCTCCTCTTCCAATAGCAGACCTGTCACTAGTGGAGTTCCCCAGGGATCTGTCCTGGAACCCCTACTGTTTGGCATCTACTTCTCAGAGGTCCAGGTAAAGACAAAAGGCCTGTGACTGACCAAGTTTGTGGACAACTGTAAGTTGGGTGGTGTCACTGACTCCCCAAATGATGTTAACATACTGAAAGAGGGTCTCACAGCAACTAATGACTGGTGCCAAAGTTATGACCTCAAGCTAAACACAAAAAATGTATACCATTTGGCAAAAGCATGGCCCCTACTGATTACCACAGCAGTGGCAACCCCCTAAGCACACAATCTGTGGTGAGAGACTTAGGCACTCAGTGCCCAACAACCTCACATTCGACCGTCATGTAGCGGCAATGGTCAGAAAAGCCTTTTACTTGGTTCATCTCATAAGTAAAGAGATTGCATCCAGACAAAAATGAGGTTATTACCTCTCTATACTCCTCCCTCATTAGACCAATAATTGAGTATAATGCTCCATTTGGTATGTACCTGCCCATAAACCTAAACCCACTGGAAAGGCCACTGAAATACCTCACAAAGAGAATCCATGGCCTCCAACACCTGTCCTATGCGGACAGGCTCAAATCACTATCACTCTATTCGGTATCACACAGATTGCTCAGGGGTGATCTGTGTCTCGCCTACAAGGCAATCCTGGACTCTGCACTATTAGAGATGCTCCATATCTATAAATCTAACTCCTCATGCATTACCCGCTCAAAAGGCCTGAATCTAATATGCAAAATAAGGAAAACCTGCTGGAGATACAGGTTTGTCTCCCGGTGGCTTCCCCTTCTTTGGAATAGACTTCCCATACATGTCAAACAGAGCACCTCGCTGACCCTCTTCAAGTGCAACCTTGATCAGTGGATGGGAAATCACAAATTGGTCCCATGGGTTCCACCTGTGTCCCTCATTGACAAGGGTGACAGGTGCTGACTGAGGTTGTTTTCTGGAGATAAACCCTTGGCTAGGCTTTTAAGAGCTCCAGGACCATTAGCCTAGTAACCTCCTATGATCCTATGAACCTATAAAAATCTGGATATCTTGTGAAAATCTGTACAGTTAGGAGCTATGTTCAGAATCCAGTTCTCGACAATCAGTATTTACCAGTGCCTGAATAGTTTTACTAGCATCTCCCAGCTATATACATTATTTTGTAACACTACACACCTTCCAAATCTACACATTTAATATAAACCTTATATATATATTTATATATGGTTTGGCATCAGAAGTTCACTTCAGTCGAAGTCAGGAGGCCAAATGGCAACAATGTTGAACCTGACATTGTTGAAGTACGAATCTCGCCCCCACATCAATCCATGTTAAAGCCTGTTCAGAGATTTATGGCGAGTCGTATTTCGACAATGTCGGAATTCGACATTGTCATTTTAGCGGAAGTGGGTTTCGACCTTCTCATGGTAAACCTATATATATATATATATATATATATATATATATATATATATATATATATATATATATGCATATATAGTTATAATAATAATTTATATATAATTGTGATCTGATTTACACTTTATCTCTTAACTACAATATTAGCATTTTCTGCCCTGCCTAGTTCCTTCCCTCGCCTCCCTTTCTTTAAATTGCTAAGCACTAATCACATGATTGATTATCTTTCTGATAAGCCCACTAATACACCTCTTAAAAGGCTCAATGTTCAATGTCTACTAATGCATAGGTATCTTTTATACTGTAATAGTTGCCTCTACTTTCATATGAATACAGTCTTATTAGGAAATGTATGTTTAATTGTTAATGGACATTATTTAATGTCTGTTTGTTTATATTACTGTATGTTTTACATATAATTTTTTTAGTATTTTTTAGTTTTTCCTTTCTTGTCTTACCTTCATTACATCTTCAAGATTATACATACTGTATGAACAACAATTATATGTTACTACCTGCTATACTTTTAATTGTATGTCTAAACCACTATGGTTATGTAAATATCTTATGCAATCGTTATTATCTGCTATATTTTATAACTGTATGTCTAAACCACAAAGCTCATATAAATATCTTATTTAGCAATTGTTCTGGAGCTTTTCTCTCTGTCCTCTGCTGAAAACGGAAAGCTCTGTCCAGTCGGACCTCGCCGGTAAACAAATGTAAAATAAAAATAAGTAAATAGGCTACTGGATGTTTGTTTAAAAAATGTTACTATATGTTAGGGCTTTTCTCTCCAGGCCTCTGCTAAAAGTTTTTTTTTTTACTTAAACAAACCCAGTAAACAAAAACAAAATAAAAATGAAAATAAAGTGGTCTACCTTTTTCTAGTAATGGACAGTAGTTTAGATCAAGCAGTTAAACATGAATGCAGCAGTTGCAATAAACAGGATTTTTATGTGTATTTTTACACTACAGAGTAGAATAGTTAAAAGAGTTTTTTATACTGTTAGGTAGTAGAGTTTGGTCTTAAAAAAGGAGTACATGTAGCACCATTCTGTGTTGAAATAATTGTAAATTATTGCTGTAAATATGAATTTTCTGCTTCATATCACCAGAATACTTGTGCTTATACTCATAAGTGGCACCTTTAACATCAGACTACAATGTAAAAAAATGGCAGAAAACTGGGTTCCCATGCAGTGTTCAGCAGACCAGCTGTCAGCAAATTACATTTTTGTTGAACCAGCACAACACCAAGAATTATTTCACATAAGAAAACAGAAAGCATTCTTGAATAGGCTGTGTGTGTCCAAAAGTGGTTAAGACAAATGAACCTGTTTGAGGTGTGCTTGTTTTCTGTTCTTCAGAACACCACCTATATCGTTGTGATTTTATGCTTGCTTTTCTGTAAGCTGAAACAGTATGGTCATGCTTCCTGATGTATTTTTGCTGTACCCAATGTATGTATGTATATATATATATATATATATATATATATATATATATATATATGTGTATATATGCATGCATGCATTTATTTATCTAAGAACACAATGTGTGACAGATGCAATTACATTAAGCACCTGATGTCATTGCTCTCTTTCCCCCAAGCCAGTATATCTGGCACTGAGAAGGCTGTCAACATGAACACCACACCTCAAACACCACCCACACCTACACAACACCTCCCACATATAAGGAGGTCCTCAACAAAAATATACCCAAACGAAAGAGACCTCCGAGGCAAAAACAGACACAAACTCCACTGCCCACCACACCACAAACCACACATAGTCTACATACCTGTGTCTCACAGCCACTAAGGCCTAAACATAAACCCAACATATTAGTCATAGGAGACTCCATTGTGAGACACACAGATGTGCCCCTACCAGGCTGGATAAGGAGAAAGTCACAGTTAGTTGTTTGTCGGGTGCCACAATCTGCCATATCACCCATGAACTCAAGTCTCTCAAAAGGTACTGTTATGACTCTGTCATAGTCCATGTTGGCATGAATGACTTGAGATGTACCTCCCTGGACTATATGAAGAGAGACATGATCGAGCTTGCTGAATATGTGTCCCAGGCAGGTATGTTCCTAGCCTTAAGCAGCATTCTACTGTCACCCAGAATGATGCCTCAATACAAACAGAGAATGATTGAATTTAACCATTGGCTTAGTTTCTGGTGTCATTCGAAGGGGATCCAGTAATTGACAGCCTGGGATGACACGATTGACAGACCACAATGCTTTGCCAGAGATGACCTGCATCTGTCTCCCTTCGGCTTCAGGCTACTGGCAAAGGCTCTTGCCTTCCCCATACTGCCTTGTTTTAGGCAATGCCATACACTGTTGGAAACTCCTGGTGTTCTGGCTGAAATGCGATTCTCAATCTGGAAATATATCGCTGATTTATCAGTATATTTCTTAGCATTTTAACCTTTCAGAGTTCTGCATTTTCTTAATTTTGCCTGATTGAATTATTTTCTTGCCTGGCTGAATTATTTTATATATTTTCTGGCATTATTTTCTGTTTCTCATCTGTCCTGAAACTGTTTTTTCCCCTCGCTACCACCCTATTCTTGTTATAGTTGGTGGCTTTGCAGTTGCCCACCCCTGCTGTAAATTTGATCTGGGACACCCCTCCCAGTCTAGTGTTCACTCTTCTTAATACAGAGAGAACATTTGAGAAGGCTAACCCACTTAGGTTCTTAACCTTGAATTTTTCTTCTGTTCCTCCTTCCTCTCTCCTTGCACTTTACTAACAAAAAATAATCCACTTTATTTTGCTTTTGTCTCTTCTTAAAAGTACTCAATTGTATTTATTCTGCTGCATTTATTACTGCTTGGTAGTAGCCTGATTAAATTGTAACTGTTATTCTAAGCCTTTTGGTTTAAGCACTTGGGCTTCAGGCCAGTTGTTTTACATTAAGAAGGTTTGTGGTCTGCACTGTTGTGTGGCAGGACAGGTAGCATATAGCCTTCTAAGTTGGGAATTGTTGATTCAAGGCTCAGTGTCTGTTATTCTAAAAGTGTATTAGTTCTGGTTTAAGCACTTGGGCTTCAGGCTAGTTATTTTACATTAAGAAGGTTTGTGGTCTGCACTCTAGTGAGAGGAGAGGCTAGATTCTGCCCTTCTGAGCTGGGAATTTCTGGTTAAAGGCTTATTGTGCCTGCTAATTTTAACTGTTTCTTTCTGAAATTGGTGCACCTTGTTTGCTGTAGCATAGACTAGATTCAGGCCTGCTGAATCTAGCTTTGTTTGCACAACTTGAGCACTAATCCAGGTCATCTTTTTTGGAGAAGGTTTCCCTGACCCTAGTGGCACATAGCTCAGTTTTGAGCTTTTTACTGGTTAATTGGGTAATTTGTTTAAATCAGTTTGCTCATTTTCTACCATTATATTAAAAAAAAAATACACTTTATGCATCGTCGCTTAGCTAGGGTTAAAGTATTCCCGGTGCCATAAAGTCTGCTCTTCAAATTTTCCCTTAGAATTAGCCAGTTCTTTTAGTTTTAGCACTCAAATCTGTTTCTTTGAGGTTGTTCTTGTTCAGAACTCATTGTAAGCACTAAATAAGATACAGATTGCTACAGCACTCAACTTTCCTCACTTGTCCAGAAGAAGACAGTTTTTAGTACTTAATAAATAAGCACCTATCCAGGCACGTCTAAGGGTCAGCTCCCAGTGGTTTTTCTGTCTACGTGATGAATCTGGGCAATGCCACAATTGCCTCATGTAAACAACAACCCTCTCTTCCTACCACCCATCACTACAACCTCTGAGAGATGCAATTATATAGCCAAACTGGAAGCAAAGCTCTCTTCACCCAAGACTGGACTAGACAGTCAAGAGGAGAAGATAAACACTTGCATCACACCACACTCACCACATAGTCCCTCAAAAGGTACACCACAAAAACACACACATAGAAACACAAAACACACACCTACATTCGTGGAGGCTCTCATTAAAAATCTGTCCAAGCAACAGAGACCTCCAAAGCGGAAATGCAAGCAACCTCCACCTCCCACAACACAACACAAATGACACATACCCCACAAACTCAGTGTGCCACTCAACCACAGCCAATAAGGCATAACAAAATACCCAACACTCTAGTTATAGGTGACTCTATAGCCAGGCACACTGATGTTCCACTCACCAGGCTAAACAAGGAGAAGGTTACTGTCAGCTGCCTGTCAGGTGCCAGGATCCGCCACATAATGCACGCACACAGGTCAGTCCATAACAAGTACAAATACAACTCTCTCATTGTCCATGTTGGTGTGAATGACCTGAGATGTACCTCCCTGGACTACATGAAAAGAGACATGGAGGAACTCTCCAATCTTGTAGCCCAGGCAGGTATGACCCTAGCCTTGAGTAACATCCTGCCATCACCCAGAATGATACCACAGTACAGGGACAAAATGACTGACTTCAACAATTGGGTAAGCTTCTGGTGTCAATCTAAGGGGATCCAGTATCTGTCTGCCTGGGATGATATGATTGACAGACCACGACGCTTTGCCAGAGATGGGCTGCACCTGTCACCCTTGGGATTCCAGATACTGGCTAAGGCTCTTACCACCCCTACAGTGCCTTTTTAGGCATGGTTAAAATGACAAATTCACCACAGTAATAGGTACAAGCAAGCAACATCTGAGGGTAATGCTACTCAATGTTAGAAGTCTAAACCTCAAAATGCACTCACTCGAGGCACTCCTTAAAATGGAGAACATTGACATCTGTGCAGTGACAGAGACCTGGTTCAAGGCTCCAGAAAGCACCCCTGCATAACCAGGCTATAATTCACACCACACCTTTCGGCAACCTAACCTGGACCGAAACACTAAAGGTGGATGTCCATATTCATTAATGATATCCACACCTCCAGGCTAGTTGCTCAGCATAATGCATCCGAGATAATCCAAGTGCAACTAACTCTGGGCAAGACCCCAATCCAAATTGTAACTTGCTACAGATCCCCCACCATGCCCCAGGATTCCCACTCCTCATTTCTTGATACACTGGAAAATATTAGGGTACAACCCAACACCCTAATAATGGGTGATTTCAACTACCCCACCATTAACTGGGAAAACTACTAATGTACCAACTCTTTTGCTCAACGTTTTCTGGAATTCATAAATTCCAGTACCTTGGATCAACTTATCCACACCCCCACCAGGAGCAGCAATATTTTTGACCTGGTCATCACCAACATGGGCGACCAGAATTCCACACCAGGTCAATTCCTTGTTGGTCAGATCCGACCACAAGCTAATCACCCTAGACATCCACATCCCACCCCCACCACCCATTATGGAAACCACCATAAAAAGTTTCTTCAAAGCCAACTTTACACTTCTTAAGACAGAAGTGGCAAACTTCACAACACCCATGCAGATGGACAATAGAGGTATGACTGCTGAATCCTACACAAATGCACTTTATAAGCACTTACACGAGTGCATGGATCATGCTATCCCTAATAGAACCAAAATGCTATCTTCCAAAAAAAGGAAGTCAATCTGTTGGTCCCTTGCCATAAACAAACTCTACAACAGAAGAAAGAAACTGCTGCAAAAAAGAGTAAAATCCCATGATTGGAGGAACTCCCTGGTCAGCCTCGGTAAGAAGCTGAGATCCCTCATAAAATCCTCCAAAGCTAGTTATGAAAACAAAATCGCCACTGATTCTAAAGACAACCACAAAACATTCTATAACTATATTCAAGAATCTCAATGACAGCACTCAGATCTGCTTTGAGTTACAGCACAATGGCACTAAATATACAGAACCAATTGATATTGCCAACATCCTGACAGATAGGTTCAGTGCTAACTTTGCTCCCCTCTCACCCCTTAAAGGGCCCATCTCTATACCGGAAGAATGAAAAGTTCCTGTAATCATGGCTGCACAGGTAAAAACCACACTGTCCAAAGCCAAGAACACAACATCCATGGGGCCTGACAACATCCCAGGTTGCATTCTACATGAACTACAGAACGAACTGGCACCCCACCTAAGCACCATGTTCAATCATAGCCTCACCTCTGGCTTTATCCCCACTGAATGGCGCACAGCAACAGTTATCCCACTCCACAAAGGGGGAGCGACCACGGACTCTGGGAACTACTGCTCCATTAGCCTGACGAGCCTGGTCTGCAAGGCCATGGAACATATCATCATGGAACTTATAAACAAAGACATTGGCAATCTCCAAACTCTGGACCCCACCCAGTTCGGGTTTGTAAAAGGAAAATTATGTCTCCTAAACCTGATAGACTTCTTTGAAGCAGTCACCAAAGCCAAAGACGAGGGTAAAGTGGTTCACACAGCCTATCTAGATCTCGCCAAGGCTTTTGACACCATCCCTCACTCTGGAATTATAGATAAACTCACTAAACTAGGTATAAATCCCTGTGTCACAAGATGGGTTGCCAACTGGCTCACTGACAGAACCCACACTGTGAAAGTAGCAGACTCCAAATCCGACTTCAGACCAGTGACAAGTGGAGTACCACAGGGTTCAGTCTTGGATCCTCTCCTGTTTGGTATCTACTTCTCTGAAGTACAGGCTAACACAGAAGGTCTTTGGCTAATGAAGTTTGCAGATGACTGCAAACTAGGAGCTATAATCGAAACTCCTAATGATGTGGACATCCTAGAAAAGGGCCTCACTGAGAGAGATGCCTGGTGTCAAAGCCATGGTCTCAAGCTCAATGCCAAAAAGTGCATTGTCATCCCCTTTGGTAAAAACTCTGTACCCATGAACTACCACATAGGTGGTAGTGTACTTAACACTGAAAGTGTGATAAGAGACCTTGGGACACAAGTGGACAGTAGTCTCTCCTTTGATAATCACATCACCACAGTAGTCAGGAAATCCTTCTACATGGCACACCTCATCACAAAAGGTTTTTCATCCAGGAAAAAAGAGGTCATTGTTCCCTCATTAGATCCATTATAGAGTACAACACCCCTTTTGGTATGTACCTCACAAGACATCTACAACAACTGGATAGGCCACAGAAATACCTCACAAAGAGGATTACTGGCCCTATGCAGACTATCTAAAAAAAACTCCAGCTTTACTCAGTTGCATATCGCCTGCTCAGAGGTGATCTCTGCCTAACATACAAAGCTATGTCAAACCCAGAGCTGTTGAACATGCTTCACTTAAAGAAATCCCAGTCCCTCCGAGCTACATGTCCTAGGGACCTTAACCTTGTCACCACAATAAACAGAACATGCTGAAGGGCTAGATTCCTGTCCCAGAGACTTCCCATACTCTGGAACAGACTACCTATCTATATCAAACAAAGCTCCTCATTAGCACTCCTCAAGAAAAATCTTGATGATTGGATGGGTAATAGGAAATTCACCCCGGAGATCACCTCTGTGGCTCTGCTTGACAGGGGCACAGGAAAATAATTTTCTTGGGTGGTAAAAGCCAGGGTAGCTTTTTGGCTAGGCTTATATAGGCCCTATGGCCAATAGCCTAGTACCTACCTATGAACCTATGAGGTCAAAAACTACCAACGTGAAAAATTAATCAAAACATAAATTAAAGGTCATGCTGCTAAATGCTAGGAGTCTAAACATGAAACTGCACTCATTGCAAGCATTCTTAAACCTGGAAGATGCTGACATTTGTGTAGTCACAGAAACCTGGTTCAAAGCTGTGGAGAGCATTCCAGCCATACTAAGTTACTCATCCTATCATACATTCAGACCCCAAACCGTGGGTAGCAAAGCAAAAGGAGGTGGAGTTGCAATATATATAAAAGGCATACACACCTCCAGGCTGGTCAAGCAGCATGCCGCACAGGAAACACTCCAGGTGCAGTTAACAATTGACAAGACCCCTATTCAAATCATAGCTAGCTATAGGGCTCCAACTTTGACTCATGATGCCCACAATTCAACCCTTTACCCTGATCCTGGGCAACTTTAACTATTCAGCCATAGAGTGGAAGAAATAGTCATGCCAAAACACAAATGCCCAGCGATTCCTTGATTTCATCAATGCAAATGCCTTGGACCAGTTGGTCGACACCCCCACAAGAGGTGAAAATATCTTGGACTTGGTATTAACCAGCATGAGTAATCACTGCAGCATCCCTACATTGTCATCATCCCTGGTAAGATCTGACCACAAAGTGGTAAATTGTGAAGTCACCATCTCCCCCGACACCTCCACCTAGCTAGGGTCAAACAAAAAAACTTCTCCAAAGCTGATTTCAACCTCCTGAGGGAAGGTATAAACAGCTTTACACCCCCTCCCCCCTCCATAGGAACTATCACATATGTCCAACCCTACACCAAAGCAGTATATGAGCATTTATATAGCTGCATGGACTCAGGAATACCTGACAGGACGAAATCATCTTCCTCAAAGAAGACTAAACCTGTCTGGTGGACATCTGCAATAAATATACTCTATAATAAAAGGAAAGAATTGCAGTCCAGGACATAGAAGGAACAGGTGCCTTATTGGAAGCAGTCTCTCCTTAGCCTGAATAAGCAAATAAGAGCACTAGTGAAATCCTCCAAAGCAAATTCCGAGTCCAACTGGCAGATCTACTAAAAAAAATCATAAGGCCTTCTTCGCATATGTCTGCAATCTCAAGGGAAGCACCCAGATCTGCTCAGAACCGGTGGTCAAGGACACCATATACACAAATGCTGCAGATATAGCCAACCTGCTGGTAGACAGGTTCAGTGAAAACGTCACACCTCTGTCCCCCCATCAATAAAACAGGACATCCCCAGTACCTGCCCTCCTCCCCTTATCTCTAGGGAGTAAGTCATCACTGCCCTTTCAAAGGCAAAAAATACGGCCTCCAAGGGAACCGATAACATCCCAGGCTGCATCCTACATGAACTCAGGCAGGAACTTGCAGCACCATTAGGCACCTTATTCAAAGAAAGCCTGTGTACCAGCTTCATCCCAGATGAGTGGAGGACAGCCACTGTCATCCCTTTGACCAAAGGTGGAGCATCCACCGATCCAGGATATTATAGATTCATCAGCCTAACTAGCCTGATCTGCAAGGCCATGGAGCGGATTATCATGGACCTCATTAAGAAGGACATTGGCAACTTCCAGACACTCGATCCCACACAGTTTGGTTTTGTCAAGGGGAGGTCATGCCTGTTAAATTTGGTCGACTTCTTTGAGACAGTCACCGAGGCCACGAATGAGGAAAAGACAGTGCACGTTGCCTACTCTGACCGGGCCAAAGCCTTTTTAGTACTATTCCCTACTCAGGTATAATAGGCATCAATCCATATGTTACTAGATTGGTAGCAAACTGGCTCACTGATAGAACCCACCTAGTCAAAATATGGGAAGCCACCTCAAACAGTAGACATGTAACAAGCGGTGTATCCCAGGAATCGGTCTTGGGGCCTCTGCTGTTTGGAATATAATTTTCCAAGGTGCAAGCCAAAACCAGTGGGCTATGGCTGACCACGTTTGCAGATGACTGCAAGCTGGGTGCTGTCATCAATTCCCCTAGTGATGTGGACATCCTCCAAGAGGATCTCACTTGGGGATTATCATGGACCTCATTAACAAGGACATTGGCAACCAAATGACTGGTGCCAGAAACATGGCCTCGAGCTGAATACAAAAAATGCATCATCATCCCCTTTGGGGAGAGTGACATCCCCACAAATTACCACATTGATAATAAGGTCCTAAAAGTGCAATCAGTCGTGAGGGACTTGGGCACTCAGGTTGATAGCAAACTGAGTTTTGACCACCATATTGCCTCCTTTGTATGGGAAGCTTTCTACATGGCCCACCTCAATAGTAAGTGTATCTCATCCAAGGACAAGGTGGTCATAACATCCCTGTATTCTTCCCGTATAAGGCCCATTATTGAGTACAACGCTTCTTTTGGCATGTACGTCACAAAGCACATGCAGCAGCTGGACAGACCACAGAGGTTCCTCACCAGGAGAATCCAGAGCCTCAAATATCTACCCTACACAGATAGGCTAAAGGCCCTGTCCCTCTACTCAGTCTCCTACAGACGTCTCAGAGTTGACCTTTGTCTGGCATACAAAGCAATCTCAGACCCTGCCCTATGGGACTGTTGCATATCCGCAAGTCAAGCTCCACTCGAGCAACCCACACACGTGAGCTCAGCCTGGTCTGTGACATCAATACAACTTGTTGATGGGCTAGATTTGTGTCCCAGAGACTCATCCTTTTGTGGAATAGACTCCTTCTCCACATCAAGCAGAGTACCTCATTAACCCTTTTTTAAGAGCAACTTGGATAACTGGATGGGGAACAGAAAATACACCCCTGGGATTCCACCTGTGTCCCTGCTGGACAGTGGCATAGAGTGTGGACTTGTTGGAACATGGGCTAAATTCTTGGGTAGGCTTCTAAGGGCCAGATAAGTAGACTGGTCAATATATGGAGACACTAAGGGGAACAATCAATGCACAGGTGGTAAAGATGCTTTACACAGTAGGATATACACATAGGTACAATACAATACAATAAATGTTTCAAGTACATTTAGTATTTAAATAAGTAACAAGTACTAACTAAAGTTACTGATTTATAATAGTAAGCAGAACTGGACTGTATTGAGTTGAGACCCCAGTCATCATATTAATGATTTTGAGTCTAATTATAGAGATCATGGTGCTTCAAGGAGTTATCAAGCTAGAGCAGGAGTCTGACATAACGTTTTGCAAAACAAGCCACCAACTACTGTCTAGATTGAAATAAAACTACTCTTTTCACTACGGTTGGTAGTCTAACCTAAAATGTCTAACTCCACAATCTTTGTTTTAATCTCCATTTCAGGTACCAGAATTTGCTGATATTTTACTAAAAAGTTCAGTTAAAATAAATAAATAAATAAATAAATAAATAAATAAATAAATAAATAAATAACAGTGGGTTTGTGTGTTTCTCATAATTTGATATTACCAAAAGGAATCCAGTTATAGTTTATTTTCAGTTTATTTTCAGACCATGATTGCTCACATTAATCACCAAATGTTTTTTATTATGCAGTTTGCAGTACTCGTATAAACATTCACTGCATTTCAGTTCCCATTGCTTTTTTCAGAACACACCATGAGTCCGCAGCAAGATCATCCAGCAGCCTTTCCAGCATTGCCATGACAATCTTAAATGACAACACTCCAGCTGGAATGCTGGCAAAGTAGGAAAAAAATGACAAAATTCCATAAGCAATAAATGAGGCTTCTCCATTTGCCTCTTCCAGTCTTTCCAAGATATTAAGTTTTCCTTGTTCATTTAAGTACTTGTGAGTAATTTCACACTGGAGTTCATCCACACATTTACCACTCTGTACTGAGAGAGCTTTGAGAGAAGCATCATCTAGTCCATACTGTCTGTAATAAAATTTTGCTTCAGTTGTTAGAACTTCAAGATTGCATAGAGCTGAAGCTAAGGGTAAGGGAATCCCACAAAACAGACAAGACAGTGTTGCTATTTTAACAATCCTTTTCTTCAGTATCTTAGTCTTTGCATCAATTACTTGTTTCGACCTGGTAGCCAGTGACAGAAGGAAGTGTTCATGCTTCACCACAGGGAGCAACTTTTCAATAGCTTCAAGCATTTTAGTGAATTCATACCTCTGAATGTCCCAAAAGGAGATGAGAAAAACCTGTGATGCAGCGATCCCTAACTTCTCTAAGTTGTTTTTGCAGTCACTCCTCACAGCTTCCATGGCTTCCTCTTCTGTTTTCATCTTCCTTTTATAACTAACAATATCTTGATCTATTTTTGAACGTATAAATATAAATTTTTTATCCAGCTTTTTTATTTCACATGCCAAGGAGGCATCACTTTCACTGAAACGGCTGAAGGACACAATTATAAAGAAGTCATAGCTTTGGTAACAAATTTTATGTAAATATGTACTTGCAGAAAATTTGGTGGTACCTATACCTGGAAGGTCCCAGAAAGTGACATTGGGAAATCTGTCAGAACAATATGGAGTCGGCTTCATTGTGGTTTCCTTCACATCGACTTCGGCTGCAGAAGGATCATTATCTGTGATGCCACGGATTGCATTAATAAAGGTGGATTTACCAGCACCTGACTGCCCAGTCACTGCAATATTTAAGAGTTCCTTCTCCCTTTCCTTCTGACTGTCTTGAAGGAAAGATGCAACTGCTGGCCATCCACCATTTTTGTAGATGGACGTCAAGTATTCTATTTCTTCCATGTTATTTACCTGTGGTTCCATTCTCGACCTCTGAAGGGAAACACACAAAACATAAAACAAATGTAAATGTAAAAACTATGATCTGTGTCAGAATATCAGTTCACAAATATGACTTTAGGATATTTCTTCTTATTATTATTATCATACTGTAGACTATATTTTATACATGTAATATGTATGTCTTAAATTTTAGCAAACAGGCTACATATAGAAGAGAAATCAGAGGTCTCCTAATGTAATCAATGGAAAACACTGAAAAAATATTTTAGTTAAGTGATTTTATTTCCTCCTTAATTCATTCCACCTAGAAGCTGTATATAAAGTACCAGCTATCCAGGGCATGGCTACGTAGCTGTCAGGTATTTTACCATACTTATGTTTGCATATAATTATAATTTATACCGATCATGATTCTTCAGCACAGCATTTAACCTAGCTGTGATTTAATTACAAAAAACAATTATCTGCATTTACAAAGTAGTACCATTTATGACTTTCTTTCATGCCCCGGGGTGGAGGTGGGAGGGAGGCCGGAAGGTAAGACTACAACTAATTTCAGGAAACTGCAGTACTGAAGCAAGCACTGGTCAGGAACTCTGAGCTTTAAATCTAGCCCCACACACTCAAGCAGGTCATCAAGTAATATTTGCGTCTAAAATGTATTGCAAGAAGAAAGGAGCAGAGACTAGTTTCAGTGCAGAAGGTGATACAGTCATGCTTTTCAGCTCAGAGTAGGTTGAAGAAAAATACATGGCAGCACCTTCTCAATGGAAAATGAGGAATGGCTTAATGTCCCCCCAGCTGCCGGCCACAGAAGGGCAACACAGAGTCACTACTCACAGCAGAATAAGTGTGGATTAGATAGAAGGGAAGCTAAAATATGAGGGAATGGAAGAGAAGCCTGGAACTTGATAAGGTGGGAGGTGGGTAACGTGTTGTGTTATGACTTTGGATCATATGGAAAATGGGGGGGGTTCTGCTGGAAGATAGGGTGCCTAGAGAGGAAGGGCTTAAAGTTTCTGAAGTTTCTCTGAACACTAAGGATTGGGAAGTATAACTGGGATTGAGGTGGCTATTGGGGAAGACAAGAAAATGGGGAATTGGGGGAGTAGCAAGGAGAGACAGAGAGATTTGACAGGGACAGGAACACCAGCATATGATGTGGGAGAGGGGCACAATGGGGCAGCCAAGAAGTAGGCCAGAAAGAAGAAGGTAGGAGTGGTTCTAGTAGTGGGATATACCATCAGAGGGGAGGTAAACTGGTGGAGTTTTTGGGAAGAACAAGCTTTAGTTGAGGTGGATATGAGTCTGATGCTAATGCTAATACTAAACAGAAGAGGTCAGGTCATTATGACAGCAATTGCAGAAAGTAAGATTAACCCAGATAAAGTGTTCCTTGTAGGAGAGCTAATGATTTGGTAGGTGGGACTGTACAAGTGATAAGGCAGATCAAAGAACAAGCAATGAGATTACAGCAGCTGGTAGGCATGACAGTTGTCTCTGAGGTCTTACTTGCGCCAAGAGCCAGCAGCACTTAGAACTGCTGTCTGAAGAGTACAGTGTATGACTCAGGGACTGGAGGAAGAGCCAGAATACATAACAGTGGGGGACTGGAGGAAAGGTCAGAAATACAGGATAGTGGGGGACTGGAGGAAGGGTCAGAAATACAGAACAGTGGGGGACTGGAGGAAAAGCCAGAATACAGAACAGTGGGGGACTGGAAGGAGAGTCAGAATACAGAACAGTGGGGAACTGGGGGAAGGGTCAGAATACAGAACACTGGGGGAACTGGAGGAAGGGTCAGAAATACAGGACAGTGTGAGACAAGAAGAAGAGTCAGAATACAGAATAGTGGGGGACTGGAGGAAGGGTCAGAATACAGAACAGTGGGGGAATGGAGGAAGGGACAGAATACAGAACAGTGGGGGACTGGAGGAAGGGTCAGAAATACAGGACAGTGGGGGACTGGAGGAAGGGTCAGAAATACAGAACAGTGGGGGACTGGAGGAAAAGCCAGAATACAGAACAGTGGGGGACTGGAGGGGGAGTCAGAATACAGAACAGTGGGGGAATGGGGGAAGGGTCAGAATACAGAACAGTGGGGGACTGGAGGATGGGTCAGAATACAGAACAGTTGGGGACTGGAGGAAGGGTCAGTAATACTGGACAGTGGGGGACTGGAAGATTAGTCAGAATACAGAATAGTGGGGGACTGGAGGAAGGGTCAGAATACAGAACAGTGGGGGACGGGGGGAAGGGTCAGAATACAGAACACTGGGGGACTGGAGGAAGGGTCAGAAGTACAGGACAGTGTGAGACAAGAAGAAGAGTCAGAATACAGAATAGTGGGGGACTGGAGGAAGGGTCAGAATACAAAACAGTGGGGGAATGGAGGAAGGGTTAGAATACAGAACAGTGGGGGGCTGGAGGAAGGGTCAGAAATAAAGGATAGTGGGGAGCTGGAGGAAGGGTCAGAAATACAGAACAATGGAGGACTGGAGGAAGGGTCAGAATACAGCACAGTGGGGGACTGGAGGAAGGGTCAGAAATACAGGACAGTGAGGGACTAGAGGAAGGGTCAGAAATACAGAACAGTGGGGGACTGGAGGAAGGGTCAGAATGCAGAACCTTGGGGGACTGGAGGAAGAGTCAGAATACAGAACAGTGGGGACTGGAGGAAGGGTCAGAAATACAGGATAGTGGGGGACTGGAAGATGAGTCAAAATACAGAATAGTGGGGGACTGGAGGAAGGGTCAGAATACAGAACAGTGGGGGAAATGGAGGAAGGGTCAGAATACAGAAAAGTGGGGGACTGGAGGAAGGGTCAGAAATACAGCACAGTGAGGGACTGGAGGAAGAATCAGAATGCAGAACAGTGGGCACTGGAGGAAGAGTCAGAATACAGAACAGTGGAGGAAGGGTCAGAAATAGAGGATAGTGGGGAGATGGAGGAAGGGTCAGAAATACAGAACAGTGGAGGACTGGAGGAAGGGTCAGAAATACAGAACAATGGGGGACTTAAGGAAGAGAAAACCACCTTTATAAAACAGCAAACAGCAAAGCTTTCGGGTATAACCCTTTCTCAATGCTAATACACAAATAAAAAAACAATTGAGGTTTAAATACAAGCCAAAATATCACATGACATGCAGCCCAGAAGTCTTGTGACAAAACTATCATAAAATTTTAAGACAAATAGAATACATATAAAAATGTTCCAAACCTCTTCAGAGAAAATATAAAATACATAACTAACACAATACTCTACATCAAATGACATATTTCAAAAAATTAATAAATCTAGTGATACAATTTGGTTTGTTGCCATTTAGTGAGAATGGGTTTTAATGTGACCATAGAATTTAGTCCTGGAGAATGGTCAGCAGCTAATCTCAGGATCCATTCATATTCCTTGATCTCAAGCAAATTGTTGCTATCCCCACCTCTTAATGTTATATGTATATTATCTATTACTCTAAATTTAAACCTATGATCAACACCACATGTATTTATATGTTTAAATAAAGCATTCTTATCGTTAGCTCTTCTGATCTCTGATTTATGCTCAATAATACATTCTTTCAGCTTCCTGACTGTTTTCCCCACATAAAAAGCGGAACAGAAAACACAGGTTGCTAAATAAACCACATTAGTGGTATTGCTGGTTGCTAGTAAATCAAACTTATATTCTCTACCAGTTATAGGATGTTTAAACGCATTACTGTTAGTACTCAGAATATCAGAGCAACAGGTACAGACTTAAGGAAGAGCCAGAATACAGAGCAGTGGGGACTGGAGGAAGGGTCAGAATACAGAACAGTGGGGGACTGGAGGAAGGGTCAGAAATACAGTATAGTCGGGAGCTGGATGAAGGGTCAGTGATACAGGAAGCTGGAGACTGGAAGAAGTTCCAAGGATACAGGACAGTGGAGGTCCAGAGGAAGGGTGAGAGATACAGGACAGTGAGGGACTGGAGAAATGGTTAAGGATACAGGATGTTGGATTACTGGAGGAAGAGTCAGTGATGCAGGATATTGGGTTAATGGCATAGGTTTTATGGATACAGGGCAGTGGGAGACTGCAGGAAGGGTCAGGGATACAGCACAAGGGGAAATGGAATAAGGTTTATGGATGCAGGATAGTGGGGACTGGAGGAAGGGTCAGGGAGATGTAGGGCAGTGGAGGACAAAGGTAGGGTAGGGGATACAGGACATTCATGGACTGGAGGAAAGATCAGTGATACAGGACAGTGGGAAAGTAAAGGAAGCTCTCCATCCAAGATTCTGTCTTTAGAGGAGTGGCATGATCTCTCCCCATCAAGGATGAGTAGTGATCTCTCCCTGTCTAGGATACGTAGGCCCATCGTCCCTGGCAAATAGTCAACCTCACATCACCTAGGCTGTAGTCAGAGTTGCTCTCTCTATCTTTCTCTGCACCACCGGTCAGGTGTTCCATAAAATTTGATAATGATTTCCAGAAACTTTGTTTGATGAGTATGTAATATGCAGAATAGTAGAGCTGATAGAGTGTCTAGGAAAACAAGGTTTTTGACTACTCTAGATTTAACGGTGGTTCAGCAGTTAGCATTATTGCCTCACAGCAAGAAGTTCTCCGGTTCAATCCTTGGCTGGGGTGCCTTCTGTGCAGAGTCTGCTTGTCCTTCCTGTGGTTGCGTGGGTTTCCTCTGGGTGCTCCGGTTTCCTCCCACATCTCAGAGACATGCTCTAGGTGGATTGGACACTCCAAATTGACCCTAGGTGTGAGTGTGTGTGTGTGTGTGTGTGTGTGTGTGTGTGTGTGTGTGTGTGTGTGTGTGTGTGTGCCTTCTGTGGAAGGTTGGGCACCAGGCTGATAACTCAACACCATAAAAAACTCCACTGCCAATCATGAGCGGACAGGTGATCTGCTGTGGTGACCCCTAACCGGGAAAAGCCAAAAGAAGAAGAAGATTTAACCATAGTGTACAAGCAGATCCTGCTTAACCCTAGAGCCCAATAGAAGACAGTATTCTCTGCCCCAAAAGCCATTTTTATTACGCTATTTTATCCTTTGGACTCCACAGAGATCCTGCCACTTTTCAAAGGCTCATGAATAAAGTTTTTGTAACTTCATAACATGTACACTCAGCTGCAAACCTTGATGACACAGTACTTTGTTTAGAAAAAACGTCACAATTATGCAAAGTACAAGCTATGCTGGACTGGAAGTTCTATGGTGAGATGGGGTTATTACAGCACAGTTCAATGGTGAGATGGGGTTATTACAGCACAGTTCAATGGTGAGATGGGGTTATTACAGCACAGTTCAATGGTGAGATGGGGTTATTACAGCACAGTTCAGTGGTGAGATGGGATTATTACAGCACAGTTCAATGGGGAGATGGGGTTATTACAGTACAATTCAGTGGTGCGATGGGGTTATTACAACACAGTTCAATGGTGAGATGGGATTATTACAGCACAGTTCAATGGTGAGATGGGGTTATTACAGTACAATTCAGTGGTGCGATGGGGTTATTACAACACAGTTCAATGGTGAGATGGGATTATTACAGCACAGTTCAATGGTGAGATGGGGTTATTACAGCACCGTTCACTGGTGAGATGGGGTTATTACAACACAGTTCAATGGTGAGATGGGATTATTACAGCACAGTTCAATGGTGAGATGGGGTTATTATAGCACAGTTCAATGGTGAGATGGGATTATTACAGCACAGTGAGCGTAAAATGATTGCAGAAATTATATGTTTGAGGAAAAACAGTTGCTGCTAAAATGTAAAAATGTTGTATTATTGTGAAAGTGCTGTTTAATGTGAACTGCTATGTATCACCATATAAAACAACAGAGCATGTAATCAGAGAGCACAATTTATTTATTTATTTATTTTATTTTATTTTGTTGACCGGGCTAGTCTAGCTGGATACATATCCATTTTCAGCAGAGGCCCGGGGAGAAAAGCTCCATGCACAAATACATTAAGGCATTAAAAACTTAGAAAAAATGACTATCTTAAATTATACAGCATAATATGTAAAGAAAGTAAATTTTGTGAATACTGTACAGAGACATTAGAGTAGATTTTGGAGATAAACATGTCTTAATTCAATAGAGGGGTTACAAATATAATCAGGTAACAGTTAAACATAGTAATTAAGCATCAACATTCATTTGAGAGAAAAATAAAAACCAATAAGTAAGAAAAAGAAAAATAGAGACCAGGAAGGACAAAATGCAGGTAAGAAGGGGTTAGTAGTTGATAGTCAATGACTTTCAAGGTGGGGTATTTGTTATAAAGCATGAGATGAGTGGGGGGAGAAAAAGTGAAGAGTATTTTTCAATCAGGCTTTGAGCAGGGACAAAGCTATTGTCTTTTAGGTAATGTTTGAGGTGTTTCTTAAAGAGTTGTGTAGATGAGAGAGAAGTGAGTGTATTTGGAAGCTTATTCCAGATTCTACCAACGACACTGGAAAAGAGTGAATCTCCTGCTTTGTTATTAGATATATTGTTGGCAATCTGTAACTTATTAGCTGAGCGTAGTGTTGTAAGATTTTTGTATGGGGAGATCAGATTAGATAGGATAGGGGTGTTGGTGGGGTGGTGCAGAATTTTTTGTGCAATCAGCAGTTGATTGTATTGTAGTTGGTTTTGTAGTTTTAACCAACTGAGTTGTTGAAGGTTGAGACAGTGGTGGGTTCTATAAGGGGAGCCAGTGGCAAATCTAGTAATATTATTGTAGCTAGTTTCCAGTTTGGAAAGGTTAAGCTTAGATAGATTGGTATAAATGGCAGATGCATAGAACAGGGTAGAAGTAAGCTGAGTCTGGGCAATAGATTTCTAGCTAGTGGGGTAAGGAAGGGTTTTATTCTATACAGGGAGCCTAGTTTTTATTGATGGTTTTATAGTATTGTTAACATGGACATCGAAGCTGAGGTTATGGTCAATAGTTATGCCGAGGAGACGAGCAGTAGAGTCAGGGAAATACAAGTACCATTGTCAGAGGTAATGGTAAAGTGGATATGTGGGGATTTTGGGTGGGAGTAAAAAGTAAAAGTTTTGTTTTTTTGGGGTTAAGGAGGAGGCAGCGTTGGGTAAACCATTTTTCTACTTTGTTAAATACAGTTTGGGTAAGGGTCTGGAGGGAGGAGGAAGACTTGGCAGTACAGATAAGCGTAGAGTCATCAGGATATTGTATACAGGAGGTTTGAGGAAAAGCAGTGTGGAGATCATTAATGAAAATGGAAAAAAGAAGAGGTCCTAGGATAGAGCCTTGGGGTACTCCAGTGTCCATTGGGAGGGGTGGGGATAGTTTATTGTCCCAGAGTACTGCTTGTTTTCTGTTTTCAAGATAGGATTTAAACCAAAGGATTGCTTGTTGGTCAAGATATTGGGCTTTTAGTGCATTGATAAGTAGGTTATGATTATGATTAAGCCATGTCGAAGGCTTTTGATAGATCGATAAATAGAGCAGATGAGAGAGAGTTGTTGTTTCAATTCTTGTTAATACAGTCAGTAAAAGTTAGCAGGGCAGATGTAGTGCTATGAAAGGGCCTAAAACCGTGTTGGCAATTAGCAAGCAAGTTATTGTGGAGAAGGTGCTGAAGTAGTTGATGGTGGATACATTTTTCCATGATTTTAGCTAAAGGGGAGAGTAAAGCAATTGGACGGTAGTTGGAGATATCAGTGGATTTACCTCCTTTGTGTAAGGAGATTATATGGGAGATTTTCCATAAGGAAGGGATGTAACCTTCTGAAATAGTTCTGTTTATAAGGATAGAAACAGGGTATGCGATGGCTTTAGCAGCAATTTGAAGGTATTCTGCTGGGAGACAGTCAGCAGAAGGGGTGCAGGGTTTAAGTTTTTGAAGGAGTTTGCAGCTAAAGGTAGTTGGTACTGGTTGTAAATTAAAGGGGGGCAGAGAATCGTTGGTATGTTGTGTAGGAGTGGGGGTAGGGGGTGATAGTGTTTTAGTAAGGGTTTGAATGGCTTCAATGAAGTAGTTGTTAAAAGCATTTGCCTGTCTTTTCTGCATGTCCTCCCTGATGGGAAAAGAATGAAAAGTGATTTTAGACACCAGTAAAATCTTCAGTTAAAAATTTCTACTGTGCTGAAGCTCTGACTTTTATTTGTTACAAAAGAGCAAGTTTTTGGCCAAGAGGCAAAACTTCAGTGGAAAGGAGGGGACAACAGACTGTTAGTAGACAAGGCATGGTAAGAAAAAGTAGATACAGAAAGGTGGAAAATAAGATTTCTATTGGCACATAGTAAGGAAGGAAGAAGAAAACACAACTATAAAACACATCAAAGAGAGAAAGAGAACCACTCTGAAAAAGGACGTGCCAGTCAGAAGTGGCACTTGATAAAGGAGAAACAGAGCCAGAGGTGGCCATATGGGAGTCAGGAGTGTATGGACTGGTAGCAGGAGTGGGCAGCATGAGGTACACATAGGGACAGGCAGTACATGGGTGTAGCACAGGAGCTATGGGAAAGGCTTTCAAGTGCCAAAGTACCGGTGCAGCACAAGATTGAAGGGAAAGGCATGAGAGCAGCAATAGGGATACAATGCAGACATGATGGGAAAAGTATCAGGTGCAGCACAGGTGAGATGGGAAAGGCATGAGATGCAGCAGTAGGGGTGTAGCACAGGTGTGATGGGAAAGTCATCAGGTGCAGCAGTAGTGGTGGATCACAGGCATGCTGGGAAAGCGATCAGGTGCAAAAGTAGGGGTGCAGCACAGGAGTAATGGTAAAGGAATCAGGAGCAGCATTAGGAGTGTAGCACAGGCATGATGGGAAAGACATCAGGTATTCCACAAGAGTGATGGAAAAGACATCAGGGGCAGCAATAGGGGTGCAGCACAAGCATGATATGAAAGGTACCCAGTGTAGCAGACAAGGTGCAGCACATGAATGATGGGAAAGGTATCAGGTGCAGCAGAGGGGTGATGGGAAAGGCTTAGATGCAGCAGTAAGGAGGCAGCACAGTAGTGATTGGAAAGATATCAGGTGAAGCAGTGGGGGTGCTGCACAGGGGTGAAGGGAAAATGATCAGGTGAGCAGTAGGGGTGCTGCACAAGAATGATATGAAAGGCATCAGGAACAGCAGGAGGGGTGCAGCATAGGAGGGATGAGAAGGGTATCTGGTGCAGAAAAGTGGTTATGAGAAAAGCCTCAGATGCAGGCGTAGGAGTGCTGCCAGGAGTGACAAGATAGGTACCAGGTGCTACATTAGGGGTGCAACACAGGATTGATGGGAATGTTATCAGGAGAGGCACTACAGATGCAGCACAGGTATGATGGGAATGTAATCAGGTGCAGCATTGGCGGTCCAGCACAAGTGTGATGGAAAATACATAAAGTGCAGTAGTAGGGCTGCAACACAGGAGTGATGACAAAGGCATCAGGTGCTGCAGGAGGGTGCAGCAGAGTTATGATTGGAAACACATCATGTGCAGCAGGAGGGCTGCAGCAAAGGCATCTTTGGAAATTCATTAGATGCAGCAGTAGGTTTGCAGCACAGGGATGACTGGAATAGAATCAGATGATGCAATAGGGTTGCAGCACAGGTATAATGGGAAAACCATAAATTGTAGCAGTAGGGGTGGTGCACAAGTAAGGCATAAGGGCTGCAGCAAAGGAGTAATGATAAAGGCATCAGGAGCAGCAAGAAGGACACAGCATAGGAGTGCTGGGATACAGTAGTAGGGGTGCAGTACAGGAATGTTGGAAAAGTTACCAGATGCTGCAGTAGGGTTGCAGCACAGGCATGATGGGAAAGGCATCAGGTGTGATAGCAGGGGTGCAGCTAAGGTGTAATGGAAAAAAAATTCATGTACTGCACTAAAGGTCCAGCACAGGTGTGACGAGGAAGGCATCACATACAGTGGTAGGGGTGCAGCATGGGACTGACAGAAAAGGAATCACACCTTATGGGTGCAGTTCAGGGGTGATGGGAAAGGATCAGTTGCAGCAGTATGGGAAAGGTATCAGGTGCAGTAGTAGGGCTGCAGCATGCGCGTGATGTGAATGGCATAAGGTGCAGCAATAGGGTTGCCACACAATAGTGTTGAAAAAGGCATTAGGAACAGCAGTGGGTGTGCAGAACAGGTGTGATGGGAAAGGTATCATGTGCAACAGTACGGATGTAGCACAGAGAGGAAGAAGCATCAGGTGCAGGACAGTGGTGATGAGTAAAGCATCTGGTGGAGCACTAGGGGTGCACCACAGGCATGATAGAAAAGGCATCAAGTGCAGCAGTATGAGTGCAGCACAGGTGTGATGGGAAAGGAATACAGGTGCTGCAGTTAGGTTGCAGCAAAGGGGTGATGGGATAGCCATCAGATGCAGCAATAGGGGTGAAACACAGCAGTGCCAGGAAGGGCATCAAGTGCAGCACAGGAGTAATGGGAAGTATATCAGGTGCAGCAGTAGGGGAGAATCACAGGCATGATGAGAAAAGCATGAGGTGCAGGAATAGAAGTGTGGCACAGGAGTGAGGAGAAAGGCACCAGGTGTACCACAGGAGTGATGGGTAAGGCATCAGGGGTACCAATGGAGTGATGGGAAATGCATCAGGTGTGCCACAGGAGTGATGGAAAAGGCATCTGGTGTACCACAGGAGTGACGGGAAAGGCATCAGGTGTACCACAGGAGTGATGGGAAAGGCAGCAGGTGTACCACAGGAGTAATGGGAAAGCCATCAGGTGTACTACAGGAGTGATGGTAAAGGCATCAGGTGTACCACAGGAGTGATTGGAAAGGCAGCAGGTGTACCACAGGAGTAATGGGAAAGCCATCAGGTGTACTACAGGAGTGATGGTAAAGGCATCATGTGTACCACAGGAGAGATGGAAAAGGCATCAACTGCAGTAGTAGGGCTGCAGCACAGCATTGACTGGAAAGACAGCAGGTGGAACAGTAGGGGTGCTGTGCAGGCATGATGCAAAAGGTATTAGGTGCAGTGGTAGGGGTGCAGCACTGTACTGAAGGGAAAGGAATCACATCCAGCAGTAGGGGTGCAACACAGGCATAATGGGAAAGGCACCAGGTGCCTCATTGTTGTTGGAGCACAAGTGTAATGGGACACACGTCACGTCTAGGAGCAGAGGCGCAGCACAGCATTGATGGGAAAGGCATCAGCTGACACAGTAGGGGTGTAGCATAGACATGATTGCAAAGACATTAGGTGCAGCAGTAGGGCTGAAGCACACAGGTGATGGGAAAGGCATCAGTTGAAGCATTAGTGGTGCAGCACAGGGCTGATGGGAAAGGCATCAGTTGCAACGGCAGGTATTCAGCACAGGCATCTTGGAAAAAAGGCATCATATACAACAAAGGCAGGATAAAGGGGTGGGGTAGAGCTGCAAGTGGGGGAGGGTTTTTAAACAGGAGGTTTGTGGCATGGGGCAGGAACTGAAAGAGATGAAAGCCAGTGTGAGAAAGAGACAAGAGTTATAGTGAATGAAGACTAGACTCCTGAGGCATTAAATGGAGATAGGAGGAATCAGATGGTGAAACTGGTCTTAGTAAGACTTGAAAGGATGTGATCATCCTGCCTGCATGTTTTGTGCATGCAGGCACCAATGCTACAGCTGAAGATGGTAGCAAACAGGACTAGGATGTGTCCAATGGATGCCTGGCCAGGAGGATGGAGAATCCTTTTCTGACATGTCACATAAGTTAGTAGGCAGTATGGTTGGAAAGGAAAGAAAAGGATTAGGGAGTATAACAACTGATTACACCAGTAGGCAGGGGCTTGAGACTGCTAGTAACATGGGGCAGGTGTGCATGGAGTGCACCTCTGTGCTTAGGATAGGCTCCAACTTAACCTGAAAAGGCTAGTGGTGGAAAGGCACAGCTGAAGATTTTCATTTCTGGTCTCACAGTGGTAAGAATTCTGCTGCAAACAATGTAAGTGTCTGTTGAACATATTCTAATGTGACACTGCAAGTTTCTAATTGCTTGAGTAATTGGTTTTAATATATGATAAAAAGTCATAGAGATGACTCAGTTCTGGTTTATGTATTTTGCTAAAAAGAAAGGGATACCTTATGTAATATTTTTACTTGTTCTCCAAATGAAATAAATATATAGAATCACACCTTCTCTAACAACTGGAAAACTGAAATTAGATGATTTTATGGAGGATTCATTTGATTGTGTTTGTTACTCTTCAATCACCTAAGCATCAGTAAAGTAAAATGCTTTCTGGTTGCTTTGCCATAACACATAGGACCTACTTTGAAAAGTCACAAATACATTACGTCAGTCAAGAATCCAAAGTATGACTCAAGAAACTTACCTGGAGGAATAAGTTCTCAAATAATACGCAATCTGAATGCAACAATTTTGAGAATAATATGTGGTTAGGCAGATCTATGTCTGGAAACAGGCTCACACCCATAGGGAAAATCAGCTACATTTTGTACATGTTTTAAATATGAAGACATTTAAGATGCTGTCTGATGCAGTTAGCATCCCTGGAGTATTTTTAGGTATAGACAAAGCAAAGTAAAAGCATGTTTTAAATATGAAGACATTTAAGATGCTGTCTGATGCAGTTAGCATCCCTGGAGTATTTTTAGGTACAGACAAAGCAAAGTAAAAGCATGTTGTAAGAGAAAGAGAGTACTTTGGTGAGAAACAGATGGATTCAAAATAAATATTATTAACTGATAAAAATATAGTCTATACAGTAATATTAAACACACACATATGTAAACTTTTACTGCACTAAGCAAGAGTTTTAGTAAACTATTAAATAAACACCTTACTATTGTAGTTCATGAAAATTAAAATATATACTTGAGTAATGACTGCAGTACATTAAAATGGATTGATCAAAACTGCTCTGTCAGAATATGCACACGAAAGGCAAAGTATGAGCATTCTTTATGTAGGACTATATGTTTCCATACACCCTCTGCCACTATACTAATTTATTTTAATTTTAAACTCACAAATGCCAGAGAAAGCAGAATACTGAGTTTTGCAGAAAAAAAAGTTTCCCATTTTAAGATTATTATTTCAGAATTTCATATAAATTTTCAGGACTGAAAGCTTTTGAGAAGTGTCATTTTCAGGACTCATAGCTTTAAAGCTATCTGTCTCTCTCTCTCTCTCTCTCTCTCTGCACACACACACACACACACACACACACACACACACACACACACACACACACACACACACACACACACACACACACACACACACACACACACACACACACACACAATTATCTAGCTATCTATTGTGGTATATTATCCCAGATGTATGACACATCTCCAAGTGGTGGTGAAACCAAAAAATAAGTCATAAGCCAAATGCTCAAAATGGAGGCTGAGCTGGTATCCTAAATGGAGAAGAAAGAGACACACTCAGCTGGTGTCCTGAATGGAGAGGAAGAAGACATGCTCAGCTGGTGTCCATTCTAAGTCATAAGATAAATGCTCAAAATAGAGGCTGAGCTGGTGTCCTAAATGGAGAAGAAGGAGACACACTCAGCTGTTGTCCTGAATGGAGAAGAAGGAGACATGCTCAGCTGGTGTTCTGATTGGAGAAGAAGGAGACATGGTCAGTTGGTGTCCTAAATGGAGAAGGAGACACACTCAGCTGGTGTTCTGAATGGAGAAGAAGGAGACATGCTCAGCTAGTGTCCTGAATGGAGAAGAAGGAGACTTGCTCAGCCAGTGTCCTGAATGGAGAAGAAGGAGACATGCTCAGCTGGTGTCCTGAATGGAGAAGAAGGAGACATGCACAGCTGGTTTCCTGGATGGAGAAGAAGGAGACATGCTCAGCCAGTGTCCTGAATGGAGAAGAAGGAGACATGCTCAGCCAGTGTCCTCAGTGGAGAAGAAGGAGACATGCTCAGCTGATTTCCTGGATGGAGAAGAAGGAGACATGCTCAGCCAGTGTCCTGAATGGAGAAGAAGGAGACATGCTCAACCAGTGTCCTGAATGGAGAAGGAGGAGACATGCTCAGCCAGTATCCTGAATGGAGAAGAAGGAGACATGCTCAGCCAGTGTCCTGAATGGAGAAGAAGGAGACATGCTCAGCCGGTGTCCTGAATGGAGAAGAAGGAGACACACTCAGCTGATGTCCTGAATGGAGAAGAAGGAGGCATGCTCAGCTGGTGTCCTGGGTGGAGAAGAAGGAGACATGCTCAGTTGGTGTCCTGAATGGAGAAGAAGGAGACATGCTCAGCTGGTGTCCTGAATGGAGAAGAAGGAGACATGCTCAGCTGGTTTCCTGGATGGAGAAGAAGGAGACATGCGCAGCTGGTTTCCTGGATGGAGAAGAAGGAGACATGCTCAGCTGGTGTCCTGAATGGAGAAGAATGAGACATGCTCAGCCAGTGTCCTGAATGGAGAAGAAGGAGACATGCTCAGCTGGTGTCCTGAATGGAGAAGAAGGAGACATGCTCAGCCAGTGTCCTGGATGGAGAAGAAGGAGACATGCTCAGCTGGTGTCCTGAATGGAGAAGAAGGAATCATGCTCAGCTGGTGTTCTGAATGGAGAAGAAGGAGACATGCTCAGCTGGTGTCCTGAATGGAGAAGAAGGAGACATGCTCAGCTGGTGTCCTGAATGGAGAAGAAGGAATCATGCTCAGCTGGTGTTCTGAATGGAGAAGAAGGAGACATGCTCAGCTGGTGTCCTGAATGAAGAAGAAGGAGACATGCTCAGCTGGTGTCCTGAATGGAGAAGAAGGAGACATGCTCAGCTGGTGTCCTGAATGGAGAAGAAGGAGACATGCTCAGCTGGTGTCCTGAATGGAGAAGAAGGAGACATGCTCATCTTAACGTGCCCTTTGAAAGAAGAAGCAGCAGCAGAGGAAGTAGGTCATGGAGAGATGCAGAGGGACACACAGAAAAAGTGAGCCACAGACTGAACAGAGCTGCTGATGGAGCTCAGAGAAGCACTCAAAAAAGTCAGCTTGAGGCTGGAAAACAGGCAACAGATGAGGGCTGGGCCTGAAAAAAAAATAGAAAAGAATAAAGGAATCTCAAGAAACTAGTCTATAAGGAAGGGTGCTGCCAGATGCATAAAATGTGTTCCTCTTTTAAAAAGACCAAAAAGTCACTACCAGTATTGTGACTTTTCTACAGTTATGGTGTGCAAAATATGAGAAAGTATTTTGAATAGTTTGGAGCCTGTGAACTGGAAACAGCCATATAGATGGACTGTACTTTCTGTTTTTGATTTCTTCACCCCTTCCAAGTATGAATGGAGAAGTGTTTTCTTTTTATTTCCTCTATAAATAAACAAAGACCTAAATAAGTGAAGATAATGCAACCTTGCTACATTAGTGGCTTTACCAGGCAACAAAAATATTTCACATAAATAAAGTGTAACTTGAGTAAAGTTCTTACTGTCTACACTATAACTGGGCCATTTCCCCACCTGAGAATGTTATGTTGTTACAAACTACTTCTCAATTACTATGAACATTGCAAAAGATAATTTCAGAGTGTGCATTGCAGTGGGGGTGGGGAGAAGTAACCCTCCCAAAAAAGCACTGTTGAACTGGTTCCTGAGTGCTGACTCGGTGGTGTTCATAGAAGTAAAATGCTGTAACAAGCAATGAAGTTTGCTTTGCCTAAACTGTTTTTCCTCATGCATACAAGTTTTAATTACTGTCTGTTATGCTGGGAGGAGTAGTCATGAAGCTTCTATTTGTCACATTAAAAGCAGAGTCTGAAACGGATGCTGGACTTTCGGTGTGAAATAAGTGAAATAATTATTAAACCAATAGTGGGGAATGTTAATAACCAAGTGGTTTATTCAGGAAACTGTTGAATGTGAGTAAATTAAACTAGTATTGTCAAATTTCCAAAGTAGTTCACTGCATCTTAAATGAAGAATGAAGCAAACTAATAGTGAAACACTGTGGTCATACCTCTCAACATCTTAGAGCTAGAAATCTGGACAAAGCCATAAATAATGGGGTGACAAAGGCCCAAAAATAGGGACAAGTTTTAAATATCCCTCTTGCAAACGTAGAACTTTGATAGAATAACAGGTCTTACATTAGCATGAATTTTCTGAAGGGTATGAAGTCTGAAACTGAAATGTCTGTTATTTTTTTTTACTTTAGCCGTTAATGGTTTGCCAATAATTTGTTAGAAAAATCAAAATTTTATGAATAACAGACCAAAACCATGAGGCAAAAATCTGGCCATTCTGTGAAAATCTGGACAGTTGTGTGGTATGGTGGTTTAATTACTTAATAGCTTGTGAGAAGCTGTTGGATATTCCCCAATATAACAATATGTTACTAGCATTTGCAAAGTACGAAAATGTGACGTGCTGAAGGAAAGTGCAGTGATAACCAATACAAAAACATTGGGAAATATGGCAGCACAATCTGTGTGTTGAGAAACAATGGTGAATGAAATAAATGTGGAGAGGAAATGTTTGCACTAGCTTTCTGAGATAAAAAAGTGAGACAATTCTGAATTGTGTGGATTGCACAATGTTGATTATACTGTGTGTTCTGAACTCAAACCTAAACCTATTGTACCGTAGAATAAGAACCCTTTGCATAGTAAATGGTGCTAAAGGGCAGACTGTATTTCTAAAGCTAGAGGGTGTTGTGATCAAGTAAGTTTGTAGAAAAGTCAGTGGAGTTGTTATCATGGACAAACCTGCAAATACAGTCCAGCCTGCTACAAAAGCAGAGTGTGCAGGATAAAGGAAGTGGGACACTGTGTCAGTCTTCCACACTTATGCAATAAGTCAGGGCATTAGCTGAGAGAGAGCGAACACAATGGGAAAGACAGCTAGGAGACACTGGCTCTAAGTAGAGAGGATCAATAGTAAAACTGAAACAGTTTCTGAAGCTAAAATAAAATGACAGATGGTTTTAACAGATTGTTTCTTGGGCTTGACTATGAAAAGAACAAAACAAACAGGAAAAGTAATGCTTTCATGCTTTGTCCAAAAACCTCTCCAAACTTTCTCTACAAGTAGGAGCAGTGAAACAGAGTTGTAACCTTAAGAGTTCTAAAAGTGATGCAATAAGTATAAATAAAACAAGTTGCTTTGTTAAAAGTGATGCAATAAGCATAAATTAATAAGTTGCTTTGTTAAAAGTCATGCAATAAGCATAAACGAACATGTTGCTTTGTTAAAAGTCATGATGCAATAAGCATAAAAGAACAAGTTGCTTTGTTAAAAGTGATGCAATAAGCATAAAATAACAAGTTGCTTTGTTAAAATTAAGCCTGGGTTCTCTAAAACAGAAGAATGAAAAGTTAAGAAAAGATGTGGGAGTATGAAAGAGCAATATAAACAGTCTGAGCTTTGTACATAATGAATCAACATGTCTATCTGTGTCTGAAAACTTTAATCAGCTAATACTAAGCATTCTTCATTGACTCCATTCAGAAGTTAACTAAAAATGACACTACTCTCTCCCCCATTACTTCTCCCTTTCTGTTTACCAACTCTAGGTCCTTCTCTCTCAAGACTGTTCCCACTTCTTACATTTGATCACTTCTTAATAAACTTAAAACCAGGCTCCCTCTGTGCTAATACCTTACCTCCTCTTTTTCTTAAACTAGTTGCCAAATACATTGCTTATCCCATATCCATCTTAATAAATAGATCCATTCAAGAAACAATCATTCCAGATATATGGAAGAAAAATTATATAATACCCTTGTATAAAGGGGTAAATCTACTGATCTTTCAAACTTCAGGCCAATAACCATAATCTCACCCCTATCAAAGATTCTAGAAAGTGTGTTCACAAACAGCTCCTTGATCATCTTCTACAAGAAAACCTCATAACTACTACCCAACATGGCTTTTGCCATAACTACAGTACTTCTACAGCCCTAATATCCTTCACACAAACTACCTCTAGATTTCGGGACAATAAACTGGTCTCCTGTCTATTCCCTGACCTCTCAAAGGCCTTTGACACTGTTTCTCATAACCTACTTTTGTCTAAATTATCCCACCTTCATCTCTCCAACTCTGTCCTCTCTTGGTTCGCTAGCTACCTTTCCAACAGATTACAGTCTGTAAAGTGGCTTTCTGCATTCTCCCCCTTCCTCCCAGTCCAAACCGGGGTTCTCCAAGGCTCCATCCTTGGACCCCTACTATTCAACATTTTTACTTACAACCTCTACACTTCTTGTCTTCACTCCTCTCTAATTCAATATGCTGATGATTATACATTAATTTTTTCTGCTGACAATCTCCCTTACCTCCTCTCTCTTACCCAAGAATCTGTATCTTCTTGGTCGAAAAATGGCTTACATCCAACCAACACTTACTTAACCCAAATAAAACAAAGCTCCTCCTTTCCTTCCTAAATCTCACCAACACCTCAAAACTACATTCACTGTCTCCTCCCTCAGCAACACAACTATTAAGGTAGAGCCCAACACCAAACTACTTGGTGTCATTAAAGACGACCAACTAAAATTTGATCTTCACATTAAGAAAAAACTAATATAAAACTTGGCCTGCTCTACAGAAACAAAAAATTCCTCACTAATAACTCTAAACTCTCTCTGGCACAAGCCTATCTACTACCCTCTCTATTATATACTGCCTCAGTCCTTACTACCCTTCAATCTAATCTTTCACTTAACTTGAACTCACATATAATAAAATAGCCAAATTTTCAGCAAATCACCCATATCGCACACACCATTGCCTATCTCTCAAACACCCACAGTGGCTAGAATTTGACCAACAGCTCCTCCTACCTCAGCTACATCTGACCCACTTCATTCTAAACCAGCCTAACTCTTGCCCCACTCTCTCTGCTCTCTTATCTCTCTATACTCCAAATTGTACTCTCCATAGTTTTGACCAACACCTCTTGGAAACTTAAAAGTCCAATAAAAACATTGGCAAACATCTCTACAGTCACTCTGTTGCCAAAGCTTGGAATAAACTACCCCTACATGTAAGAACAATCACTAACACTAGATGTTTTAAAAACACTTTGAAATATCTCCTGCTAAACTCATGGACCTGTCCCACCATGATCCTACTTAATCTTGTTCTCCACACTGCTGCTATCTAACCCCCCTTACTTCTTGTCTTCCTCCCTCTTATATACTATTTTATTCTATTTCCTACACTTTATCCATATAACTATTAACTACTACACACTCTTGGTCTCAAAGTTTCTGTTTGATCCCTAACCTACTTTATATCATATATATCTATATGTAACCATCCATACAATTAAATTGTTAACTTGCATGGAATTACCTTTATGTGACTGCTATGCTACTTAACGTCCTTAGTCTTTTATTCTTTGTAAATATGTAAATTGTAATAATATTTAATTTATGTATAGAAAACGATGTATAGGAAAAGCATTGCATGTGATTATTTCTTCTATGTCATTTTATACCATGTATTGTATTTTTTGGAGCTTTTCTCCATGTATCGCCACTGAAAATGGACATCTGCCCAGTCGGACTAACCTGGTCAACAAATGTCAAATAAATAAATGTATAACCTGTCCAATGATCCTACCCATTTACCAGGGCATTAATTAATATGAGATCTCAACTTATTTTCAGCCCCCTTTCCATAAGAAACAGTGGCAGCAGACCACAAGTATACTTACAAATGCTCATCCAGTCACCCAGGTTATGCTTAAAAAGGGTCATGGAGCTAATTTGCTTTACCGCTGAGGGGAGTCTTTTCCATATAAGATCTCTATCTCACCAAGTCTTATTCATGTTTTAATGGTAGTTTAGATTTCTTGAGTGAATGTTTAGGGTTGGTATTAGTTTTGCTGATTTGTAGGAGGTTACATAGGATGAGATATTTTGAGGCTTTGTAGGCAAGGTAGAAATCTCGTCTTGATAGTTGGTAGGAAATGAAAGAGTGAAAGTGCTTTAAGCCAGTCAGGGTAAGCAAGGAGGACATTCCCTTGATTTTTGGTAAGGAAATGCTGTGGTCTCTCAAGCTAGAGCATATACCTAATCAAATACATATAAAAGAAGAATAGTGTTCTATTATTGGTCTGATAAGGGAGGAAAAGATGGGGACAATGGTCTCCTTGAATTTAGAGAACATGTCCATGGTGATTAGTTTGGCTATATTAAAGGATTTTCTAACAACAGTGTTCACATGGTGGTCAAAGGACAGTTCATTGTCAATGAAGGGGGCCAAGTCCCTAATGACTGGGTTGCTTTTTAGGGGTGTGTCACTTATATGAAAGAAAGAGCAAAGCCCAGGCTTACCAAAGGGCACAGTGCTGCGTTTTTTTGGCATTTTGTTTGAGAATATTGTCCAAGCACCACTTGTTAGCATGAGTTAGACCCTCTTGGAGAATATGTAGGTAATATATAAATGGTTGGTATAATGGTAAAGGTGTTTACCTCACAGACACAAGAAACAAGGATTGTTTCTCACCTTTTCCAGGGGGAAATTGGCTAGACTTAAAATGGCCCACAAGGGCTACTAGCCTAGTACTTGCCTATGAACCAATGGATTTTGTAGGGGGAGTGGCATAATAATTAAGGTGTTTACCTCAGAAACACAAGGTACAGGGGTTGATTCTTATCTTTCAAAGAGGAATTGGCTAGGTTTAAAATGGCTTGTAAGGGCAGCTAGCCTAGTACTTACCTATGACCCTATCTGAGGTACTTATGACAATGCTGTGTTTGCAGTCTTCAGCAAGCTTCATCAGCTGCAGGCCCTTGGTGTCTACTTCAATTATAGAGAAGTTGCTGTATAGAGGAGTAGTGCCAGCACCGGTTCCTAGGGGACACTGCTGGGGTCCACTCTTTTAGTTGGGAGTGTGCCTGCAACACTATCAGACTGGATTCTCTTGGTGAGCCAGTTTGACATCCAGTAGGTAGTACTATATTTATGTCTTGTGAAAACCAAGGTCTCAATGCTAACTTGGAGGTGGGTGTAGAATTTATCTGAAAATTTCAGTGTGAGAAACAGGTTCATCTAGGTGAGGAGAGTATTTGAATTTCATCAGGTCATCAGTTACTGGGAGTAGATTTCCCTTAGTATAGTCTCTGAATGGGTCTCGGGTCTTGCACTTAGAGCAATTGTTACTGCATGATGGCCAGATTTGACCAATGATTTGATAACTATGAGCTGTGAGCATAGGACTGTTATATTTGTGAGTAACTGGTCTAATATTTTTGAGCCATCCTATTGGGATTTGGACTAGTTGGTTCAAGGAGATGGCATCACTGAAGTCCAGTAATCTCTGTGCATATTTGTCTACAGTGGTGTAGATATCCACCCAAGAGGATAGTGTTTGGTTCTATGGTGAGGGATGTCAGTTAAGATATGCCTCATGGTCTGCCAGTGTCCTAGAAGGGATGCTGTAGTTGGTTATGTGGTACTGGGGTTTGTTTATCATAAGAAGAATGTGGAGGAGTTCTAAGTGATTGTCCTGCATTATGAGTCTGGAGTTGAAATGTTTTCTTGTGAACACAAATACACCCTCGCCAGCTAAAATGTCTAGTTCATCTTTTTATCTGAAGCAGTGGCAGGCATTAAAATTCTGCACTGTGGGAGTGATGTCACTATTCTGAAACCATGTTTCAGTAACTATGCCTATATTCAATTTTTAAGAGTTATGAATACCTGTAAGGAGTGCAACTTTTTCTTTAGGCTGCTAGTATTGAACAGTGCTAGTTGTATAGGATTTTGATTGTGGCTGGCTGTGTGAGTAATTTGATGAAGGTGACCTTGCCTAAAGAAGGCACTATGGAGAGAAGAAAAGTCATAGGCAATATACAGAAGAGATGAAGACAATCACTAGCAAAGCAGCTGGGTTGTTAACCATCTCATCTCAGTGGACCCCTCTGGAATGACAGCTGTAGTTAAGCTGATAATTAAACTCAACTATTTGCATTGAGGCATTATTCTTGATGACACCAGGCTACTGCTTAATAGTAATTTCACTCCTTTTCCAGATGCATATTTTGAAAAAAATCATCATGTCCATTTTCATATGATCTAAGGATGTGTATCTCAAACCATTCACTCCCATGTGTGCAATGATCAGGTTATATGTGTCCCTGGGGTAAAGGGACTTGACGGCTTTAGTGGCATTACATATCCTGGCAGCTGAGTGGCAAGTGACAAATACCCTGTCATTTCTCAGGTTGGTGAATGGATCATCTGTGTATCTGACTTTGGAGTTGTCTATAACCAGAATATTGCCAGATGAAGTCACCTGCCCTTTCTGCCTTAAGGCTTTCTGCATGCTAGTCATGCGACCTTGTTAGTGTCTGTATTTCCTACAGTGTCAGAGTGAGCTGTATGTTGGATATGTACTGTTGATACTGCGCTGTGGGTAAATATGAGAGTTTAGGCTGATGCCTAGTGTTCAGAGTCCTAAGACATTTAGGTAAACATTTCTTAATGGCATCAACATAAAACAGCTTAGAGTTTGTAATCTGAATATTGCATAGGTGTGTTGGTGGTAAGACAAAGGTGAGATCGCTACTGGCTGAGCGAGGGGTGACTCCATTTGAGTGAAGTATTTGCATCTCTTGCAGAGTCTGTTGGGTTAACAGCAGGTCATTTTCAGTGACCACGAAGCAGGTCATGCACTGCCTCAGGATTCCCAGTGCTATAAGGCTGGCAAAAGAGAGGACTATGCACTGAATTTCCATGATGACAAATGCTGCTAGATTTAAAGTGAGGCTGCCAAGAGGAGCTGTGGAAACACTACAGCTGTGGAAGTTAGTTGGACTGGTTATACGTTCAGCATAAGCTCGTGCTGGTCAACTCAGGCTGTGCAGATCAGTGCAGCTAAGAGGAAGCGCATGCAACTCAGTGCAAGAAGTTTAGAGAAAGCAGAAATGGAGAAGTTGCTGTTGTTAAAAGAAGGTACCCTTTCTCTAGTATAAGAAGAGAAAATTTTACTTTCACATACTGCTCGCTATGGAAATGCCACTACTGCAGTGCTGTGCTCAGCAAAGTTCCATGCAGCAAATTCAATACAAGAAATGTGAAAAGAACCACTCGAAACTAGGCGAAATCTATCACTATAACCAGTGTGCGTAAACAGGTATGTTCAGAGCATTGAGGAAGATGTGCAGAAGCAAACTAAGTCACTAAAACCAAACTTTGATTCTCCAAAGCAGAGTGTAGCTGAACAAATGAATACTCTAAACTAAGACTATGAACTAAAGTGCTGACCAAGTTAAATATAAGGCACAGGAAGATGTGGTTATATGGGGTACTGGCTCAACTGAGACATGAGCTGCATCTTATAAAGAAAATTTAGACTCTTCATACAGGATGGGGTGCAGACTCTTGTGCAGAACTTTCTATTTTTGAATCAGATATTAAGAGATGAACATGCAAGTGAAAATAACCTTATAATGGGTGAACTAAGCCTTTTGCAGCAAAACGTAAAAGACTGTGATGTCTGAGTTACACAATGGATTGAAACAGTGGTAGGCTGAGGTCATGTCATAAAAATTAGGCCGAGTTCAAGTCACAAAAACTGTAAGAGTGTTATGTTTAAAGACAAAGTAAAAGAACCAGTTTTAACTGAGCTAAATGAAACTCAGAAGGCTAGAGGTAGAGCTGAATTGTGCTGTTTAATCCATTAAGTATAGGTTCAATAGAGTTAGCTCAGTCAGTCAAGCACTGAAATTAAGAAGCAGAAGATTGATGGTCCAAATCTATGGACAGTGGAAAGTAAAGCACCATCAAACAAAAAGACTCAGAATGTTATCAGCTGAGTAATTTAAATACTATTACAGATAAGGATGCTGAAATTATACAGCAGAACAAAAATGAGTGGGAAGAAACTTTTCTCAAGTTGGAAAACAATACAAATCCAATACCAGTACCAAGAACTGAGTGATTTAAAATATGTGGTATATAAAGTAGAGACCAGCATTACCTTATTACAAAGTGCAAATGTGGAATTGTTACAAAATGGAAAGGCTATGGAAAATTTTGTATATGTTCATAGGTTCATAGGTTCATACTAGGCTATCTGCCCAAGGGCATTTATAAGCCTAGCCCATAGTTATGTGGCTTTCGCCACCCCTTTAGTTTGAATAAAAACTATGCCTATCATTTTTCTGTGCCTCTGTCAAGCAGTGACACTGAAGTAATCCCTGGGGTATATCTGCGATCTCCCATCCATTGGTCAAGATTCCTCTTGAACAAGGCCAGCGAGGTGCTCTGCCTCACATGTACCGGCATTTTGTTCCACAGCATAGGGAGTCTCTGGGTGATGAATCTGTCCCTCCAGCACGTTCTATTTATAACCGTGTCAAGGTTTAAGTCTCCCGCCCTTGTGGTTCTGAGGGATCTAGATTTTTGAGGTGAAGCATATTCATCAAATCTGGGTTTGACATGGCCTTATATGTCAGGCACAGGTCACCTCTGAGCAAGCGGTATGAGACTGAATAAAGCTGGAGTTCTTTCAGTCGAGCAGCATAAGACATATTTTTGAGACCCTTTATCCTTTTGGTGAGGAACTTTTGGGGCCTTTCAAGCTGCATCAGGTGTCTGGTCAGATACATTCCGAACGGGCATTGTACTCAATCATAGGTCTAATGAGTGATGAGTACAGGGGGACGATGACCTCCCTTGATCTAGATGTGAATCCCTTCATGATCAGGTGGGCGATATAGAAGGTTTTCCTAACTACTTTAGCAACATGAGTGTCAAACGAAAGACTACTGTCAACTTGGGTCCCCAGATCCCTGATGACTTTTTCTGTGCTCAGTGGATTGTCACCTATATGGTAGCTAGGGGTAACCTTGTTTTTCCCGAAGGGTATGACTATGCATTTTTGGCGTTTAACTTCAGGCCATGGCTCTGGCACCAGTTATCCGTTTCTGTGAGGCCCTTCTGGAGGATATCTGTGTCAGATGTGTTTTCGACTATGGCGCCCAGTTTGCAGTCATCTGCAAACTTTGTCAGCCATAACCCTCCTGTGTTTGCTTGTACTTCAGAAAAGTAGATGCCGAACAAGAGTGGACCCAGGACTGAGCCCTGTGGGACACCACTTGTGACAGGCTTTGAGTCTGACATGGCTCCAGCAACTCTGACCCTGTGGGTTCTGTCGCTAGCCAGTTTGCAACCCATCTTGTGATGTATGGGTTTACATTCAAGCTGATGAGTTTTTCGATGATACCTGAGTGGGGTATTGTGTCAAGGCCTTTGCCAGGTCGAGGTAGGCTGTATGGACTGCCTTTCCTCATCAATGGCCTTGGTGACTGTCTCGAAAAAGTCAACCAAGTTTAAGAGGCAGGATCTGCCTTTGACAAAGCCAAACTGGGTTGGATCCAAAGTCTGCAAGTTCCCTATGTCTTTATTTATGAGTTCCATTATGATCCTCTCCATGGCTTTGCAGATAAGGCTTGTCAAGCTAATGGGGCGGTAATTTCCAGGGTCTGTGGAGGAACCGCCTTATGAAGTGGGACCACAGTCGCGGCGCCACTCCTTGGGTACGTATCCTGAGGTGAGGCTAAGATTAAACAGCTGTCCTAACTGTGGGTTTAATTCCTCGTTGAGTTCATGAAGCACACAGCCGGGGACACCAGCCGTCCCAATGGATGCGGTGTTTTTGCCTTAGTGAGGGCAGTTCTCACCTGGGCGTTGGAGATGTTTGGGGGCTACAATCCTCTGGAATAGATATCTCTCCTTTTGGGGAGGGGAGAAGTTTGCACTGAACCTGTCAGCCAGTATGTTAGCAATGTGTGTAGGTTCAGTAATTTTCACATCATTTTGAACTAATTCTGAGCATATCTGGGAGTTTCCTCCTAGGTTTCTAACATAGCTAAAGAAGGCCTTATGATTGTCTTTAGAGTCCTTGGCGATTTTTCTCTCAAAATTTGCCTTGGATGATTTTATGAGAGCTCTTAGTTTTTTACTTATAATGATCAAAGGTGTCTTACCTTTCAAGGATTTTGCTCTATCTTGTAGTAGCTTCCTCCTTTTGTTGTAGAGCTTGTTTATGGCTGGGGTCCACCAGACTGGATGCTTGCCTTTGGTACAGGGAGTCTTAGTTTTGTTTGGGATTGCCTGATCCATGCAGTCCTGTAGGTGCTGGTAGAAGGCATTTGTAAGTGATTCAGCGGTTTGAGTAATGTTTACCACTGGCTCAGGGGCCTTAAAGGAGACCACACTAGTTTTTAGAAGTGTGAAATCGGCTTTTGAGAAGTTTTTCACTGTGGTCTTTTTGTTTCAGGTGGGGCGGGATGAGGACCTCCAGCGAGATTAGTTTATGATCTGATCTCACCAGTGAGGGGTATACTTCGGTGTTGAACATTTTGATCCCATGTTCGTGATGATGAGATCAAGTATGTTTTCACCTCTTGTGGGGATGGTGACTAGTTGTTCCATGGCATTTGAGTTTATGAACTCCAGGAATCTTTGGGTTAGAGTGTTCGGGCTTGAGTAGTGTTCCCAGTCTATATTAGGGTAGTTGAAGTCACCTAGTATGATGGTGTTTGGAGATACATTTATCCCTCCAATGTTTTCAGGAAGGCCATGTGAGGTTCCTGAGTTTGAGAGGGTGGCCTGTAACATGCTACAAATTGCAGAGCAGTCTTGCCTATGGTTAATTGCACCTGGATGGTCTCAGATGCATCGTGCATTGCCACCAACCTTGAGGTGTGGGTGTCCTTTATGAATATGGACACCCTCCTTTCTTGGTGTTGTCCGGATTTTGGGGCCGGAACGCATGATATGAGGTGAAACCTGTTAGTGCTGGGGTGCTCTCAGGAGCCTTGAACCAGGTTTCTGTCACAGCACAGACATCGATGTTCTCCATATTGAGAAGGGCCTCGAGTCGTGCATCTTGAGATTGAGACTTCTGGCATTGAGCAGCATTACCCTTAGTTTTTTCCTTTTGGTGTTCTAGGGTGGTAGGTTTAGAATTTGAGCCTTGCCTAAAAAGGCACTATGGGGTGGCAAGAGCCTTTGCCAATATCCGGAAGCCTAGGGTGACAGGTGCAAGCCGTCCCTTGAAGCAGCGTGGCTTGTCCAGCATGTCATCCCAGGCAGACAGACATTGATCCCCTTTGAATGACACCAGAATTTAAGCCAATTATTAAAGCTGATCATCTTATCACTGTATTGTGGCATCATTCTAGGTGAAGGTAGGATACTGCTCAAGGTCAGGGTCATACCTGCCTGGGCTACATAATCAGAGAGCTCCTCGACGTCCCTTTTCATGTAGTCCAAGGAGGTACGTCTCAGGTCGTTGACACCAGCGTGGACAATGACTGAGTCGTACTTGTACCTGCTGTTGAGAGACCTGAGTGCTTGCGTTATGTGGCGGATTCTAGCGCCCGACAGGCAGCTTACTGTGACCTTCTCCTTACTCAGTCTGGTGAGCGGGACGCCAGTGTGTCTGACTATGGAATCACCAATGACAAGTGTGCCTGGCATTTTGTTTGGCCTTAAGGGCTGTGACTGTTTGACACTCTGACTGTGTGGTCTATGTGTTGCATGTGTTGGGTCGTGAGGTGGTAGTTGTTTGGGTGTCTGCTTTGGTGGCCTCTGCTGTTTTGGTAAATTTTGACCAGAGCCTCCGAGTATGTCTTTGTGTGAGTATGTGTATGATTTGAAGTTGTGATGGTACCATGTGTGACTGGGTATGTATTGTGTGTGGTTGCCTTCTCCTCCTGTCTGGTCTTGCCAGTCCTATGTTGAGAGAGCTCAGCCTCCAGTTTGGCCGTATAGTTGCATCTCTCACATGTATTTGTGTTTTGTGGGAGAAGGAGAGGATTGTCTGTGTACATGAGGCAATTGTAACATTGCCTCAATATTCCCAGGTTCACCAGTTGAGCTGGAGAGGACACTAGCAACTGATCCCTCGACATACTAGAAGTAGTAGATAAAGAACTTTCAAAGGACTCGGGGAAGTGGGTTTTGGGCTGGTGGGGTACTATCTATAATAAGAGTGCTTTATCAAGGTGCAAGTACTGTAGGAGTAAGTGCTAGGCTTTACAGATAGAGAATAGTCTACTTGGGAATCAAGTAGAGATGAACTTTTCAGTTATAGGATATGCTGGTTAGATCAGCAGTACAGTTTAGCGTGTTTTATAGCAAGGGGCTGAAGGGAGCTAGGAATTGGCCCAAAACGACCAATGGACTACTAGTTTCTGGCTGAAACTTCACCAAATCGGACAAAAAGGCCGCTCAGTGCTTCCCACTCCCACTGGTAAGCAAAGAAACTTCCCTCCTTCCTAATAAGGCAATGGATCAGTAACAGGAACTAAAAACAAAGCCCAGGGATCAGCAACTCTGAAACTGGACTACTCTAGTTCAGTAAAGTGGGAAAACAAGAGATTTTTTTGTTTTATTACAGAGATAAGGAAAAAAACAGACAGTAAATGCTATAAATGCTGTAAATCGGCTAGCGCACTTTAGTGTGTAGCCTACAGAAACAATTTGCAACAATTAGTAACTTAAAGTGCAATAAACAGTGTAAAATGTGCTTAATAAACCAATGTTAAAGTTGTCGAAAAGAAAATAAAAAACAACCCAAACAAGTAGCTGGAAATACAACTCATAACAACTGAAAATACAATGAAATACTACCAGTGAAAATGCTCCAGGTAAAAATAATAATAAAAACTGAAACACACAGCTAACTAGCAAGAACTGATGTAGAAACTTGTGTAAATAGTTGTTTTATTATGTTAATGTGTTTGTTCCTGTCTACAAAATTTAAATATAATATTTTAAAAAATGAAGTACAGAGGTTATTAACAAGTAATACCTCATTAACAGTGTTAAGTGGTAGTGACAGGAGGTAAAAACTCTGCTGTACCAGGAACTACAGCGTGAAAAACATGGTAAATCAATAGGTCAAGAACAATGGCTAGCTAGAAAAAAGAATAACAAAACCAAAGACAAATAGTTTTCAAGTACAAGGCCAGTGATGACTCAGGGAAATCAAAACAGTGCATTAGTAGAGCAGGGTTGTGTGCCACACAACTTAGACTGTTGTCACAATTCAGAAATGAAAGAAAGAAAGAAAGAATCGTGTTTTGCTTTTCCTTTCTATTATAGAGAAAGTTATGATTATGAAAATAATGGTTCCAAACGAGAATTTCTTCAAAACATAATAATGGTTACTGGGGAAGTTACCACCATGATCCATTGCAAATCTATAGCTAAAACAGGAGCCTGCATGATAGATAATCAAGCTTAAGTATCTATAGCCAAAACAGGAGCTCATGTGATAGATAATTAGGCCTAAGTATCTATAGCCAAAACAGGAGCCAGTACGATAGATGATCAAGCTTAAGTATCTATAGCCAAAACAGGAGCCCGTGTGATAAATAATTAGGCTTAAGTATTTATAGCCAAAACAGGAGCCCCGTGCTATGGCTAGTCAAGCTGAAGTGGTAGCTACCAGAGTAGGTGTAGCTGAGGGGGTAGTAAAGAAACTACACAAGACTAGAAAGAGGCACCACCTATGTTCTAAAAAGTAGTGAATAGCCAGTATGTGCCCCACTGTCCCTGAGATCTGGGGCCTGCTAAGTTGTGAATGATACTCATGCCCCCACGGTCTGAGCAAGAAGGGGGTTATGTGATACAGCACCTCAAATTGTGTGATAGCAGTTCCAAATGGAGGTAGATACAAAATAGGTTATATCATAAATGTTCAAAGTAGATGTAGAGTCAATGTCCTGAACAGAGAAGAAGGAAAGACACTCATCAGCGAGTCTCTCAATGTGAGGTCACAGAGGGATACACAAGGAAAGACAGAGCTTAGAGATGGACTCTAAGTAAAAGCATGAGGCTACCTAGGCCTTGGTGTTTGCTGCAAGATGTACCCTGGGCCTGACAAAAAAGAGAAAAAGGAGGAAACCAGAGCCAGAAAGGAATCCCCACAGACTGATCTGTGAGCAAGGCTATTGTTCCTTGAAGGATGTAACATATTCTTCTTGCAAAAAGCCAAAACATGACTGTAATTACTGTGGCTTTTCTGGACTTACATTGTACTACAATAGTTTGGAGCCAGTAAACTGGAAACAGAGATACAGATGACCTGTGCTTTTTATATTTTGGTTTCACTCCCCTCCAAATATGCAAGAATAAGATAATTTTTCTTTTTAGTTCATCTATAAATAAGCCAATGTCTAAATAAGCATAGTAACTCCTGAGACCGGTTTGTCGTTGGAAATACCACATCTTTGCTAATATATATATATATATATATATATATATATATAATCCCTTGTGCAGAGGAAAAGGAGACAATCCAAAAAAATGAAATCCACAGAGGCAGTAAATCAATAGATACAGTTTAATTTATTTGTCAGCGCTTTCGCAATAAAAATTGCTTCATCAGACAACCATCACTAAACCAAAATCTATTTAAATAGTATCATATACACATTACATCCAATCACATATCTAAAAAAGCCCTCCAAAACTAACCAATTAGCCCTTAAAGAAATAATACATTATACTATATTTTATAACACCTATATTTTATAACATTCAGAATACATTTCATTTCTAAAATATACATATTAAAAAATTATTTAAAAATTCCCCATGTATATACACATATACTTACATACCTATATCTATATATACGTATATATATATATATATATATATATATATATATATATATATATATATATATATATATATATGGGAGCACTTTATATTATCGAAATACTGAAATCTCGAATGTCATATGGTCGAGACCATATGATCGACATTTCAGTATATCGAATATGTAAAGTTTTAAAAAATAACACTTTACTTACCTTAAAATGTTACGTGCACACAGAGGAAGGCTTCTTGTACGCTCTGTGTGTACGTAATGCTGTTATCTATTTTGTGGTGTTGACAGGAAGTGGGAAATGTCCCGTTTTGTGCTTCCACATACAGCACAATATGGGAGATTTCCCTTTTCCCCACTGTAGCGCGATCTCGGAGTTGGTATATTTAAGTAGGGGGGGGTGTGGGGGGTACAGCCCCCTGCAAAAGCAATATTTGACTTTTTTTTTTTCATTTCATTTTAGAAGTTCGAGTTTCCAAAACTCGATCTTTTGGTCTCAATAATATGAGGTTCGAGATTTTGGGAATTCGATCTTCTAAAGTGAATCCATATATATATATATATATATATATATATATATATATATATATATATATATATACACACACACACACACACACACACACACACACACACACACACACATAGAGAAACTTTCTCTGTGTTTTATAATCTATCCCATCTGCCCCATATAAACTTACACTCTTTTTCCTTTGTAGTCTTCTAGATTTTAAAACAGGTTTAAGTGGAACACTGTCATTAAGTCCGTGCCCCCTATGGGCACCCAATCTAAGGATCTACTGCAGCTCTACCATTTCAACCATGTTTGTCTTATCCCCCATCCTACCATTCTCCCTTAATACATACAAAACTTGAAATAAAAACACGTGATCCTCACCCATCAACATAGTGTGCTTGGCTAATGCACTATAATCATATTTCTTAATAGTACAATACATATGGTCCCTAATCCATTCCCATAAATGTCTATTAGTTTTTCCAATATAGAACTTAAAACATACTGTGCAATGTGCCACATAAACCACATGTTTGGTCTGACAATCAGCTGCTGCTCTCAATTGCCAGAGGTAACCTGTTTATTGTATGCTGTTGGAAATTGTGCTAGAGAACAACATGTTTATATTTAGAGATATTTATTACTGGCAGATAGCAGGCATAGCAATTGGCACTAGTTGTGCCAATTCATATGTGAATTTGGTTTTATATATATATATATATATATATATATATATATATATATATATATATATATATATATAGATATATGTATGTAAGTATATGTGTATATACATGGGGAATTTTTAAATATTTTTTTAATATGTATATTTTAGAAATGAAATGTATTCTGAATGTTATTAAATAGAGGTGCTTTATTGTTTTTTTAATGTATTATTTCTTTAAGGGCTAATTGGTTAATTTTGGAGGGCTTTTTTAGATATGTGATTGGATGTAATGTGCATATGATACTATTTAAATAGATTTTGGTTTAGTGATGGTTGTCTGATGAAGCAATTTTTATTGCAAATGCGCTTACAAATAAATTAAACTGTGTCTATTGATTTACTGCCCCTGTAGATTTCGTTTTTTGGATTGTCTCCTTTTCCTCTGCACAAGGGATTTTTTACATTTTTACTTTGTTTGTTTTGCTGCTGGGGTTTGTTTTATATATATATATATATATATATATATATATATATATATATATATATATATATATACAAAAGACAAAAACCCAGCAAAGAACGAACAATACCAATATTCCGATCCCTGAATTAACTGATGGACACTTACAAAAACCAAATATATCACACGAGTATATGCAAAAGTCAAAAATAATCAGATAACGAGTAAAAACACTATTTTAATGGAACGTAAGCGCTTTCACGATATAAATTGCTTCATCAGACGTTAACCAAATTCACATACAACATATATAAGAGACATCACTTCCTGTTTAGTTGTTAAAAAAACATCACATCCTTCTCAATTGTTAAAAACTACCTCATTTCCTGTATATTAAATCTATAGCAACATGATCATATACTTAGACCTTACTGCATATGTGTAAAAGACGCATCATGGCAAAGTACCAAAAACATATCATAAAAACATACAATCTGCGATGTTATACATGCTATGCATGCATAATACTGTGGAACGTACGTTCTTCAAGATTTTAAGATTTCTAATATTTGTTTTTAACACCATATTAAGATGCTCTTTATGGAATAAGGTGATGCAATTTAACAAAAAATAGGACACAATGTGCCTTGTTGATATATCATACAGTACGCATAATACTGTGAAATGTACGTTTTTTACGTTTTTTAAGCTTTGTTATCAACACCTTGTTATGATGCGCTTTATGCACTAAGTACGTGTTTATAATAGGATGAAATCCATGTTGCTATAGATTTTTAGTTTTTAAGTTGATGTATAATCAGATAAGAATTGCCGTAATTTAATGAAAGGACATGATGTTATGTATTTTGTTGATATACTGCATAGCATGTATAACATCGCAGATTGTATGTTTTTATGATATGTTTTTGGTACTTTGCCATGATGCGTCTTTTACACATATGCAGTAAGGTCTAAGTATATGATCATGTTGCTATAGATTTAATACACAGGAAATGAGGTAATTTTTAACAAGTGAGAAGGATGTGATGTTTTTTAATTACTAAGCAGGAAGTGATGTCTATTATATATGTTGTATGTGAATTTTGAATTTGGTTAACGTCTGATGAAGCGACTTATATCGTGAAAGCGCTTACGTTATATTAAAATAGTGTTTTTTCCCGTTATTTGACTACTTCTGAGTTTTGTATATACTCGTGTGATATATTTGGTTTCTGTAAGTGTCCATCAGTCATTTCAGGGATCGGAATATTAATATATATATATATATATATATATATATATATATATATATATATATATATATAACAAAAATCACTTGCAGATCACTAAAGCCAATAACTCTGCTGGTGAAGCACTATTCTCTTGCACCATAGCCAAATTATGGAACTCCCTCCCACCCACAATTACCTCCATACCATCATGCACCCACTTCAAAACTTTACTAAAAGCGCACCTAAAAACATGCTGGCTATGCCCTTGCAACTCTCACTCTAATATCACCCACCCCATCCAACCACTACCTTTCTTTCCACTCCACTAACTACCGTGATTATAGCAAGCTCAGATGCTCATAAGCCTAGTACTTATTATACAGCAGGAACTTCTTATTGTAACATTTGTTAATGTCTGTTATGTACTTCACAGATAAAGATTCTAGTTGTCTGCTGATATACTATGTTCTTCATCTGTAAATGTGTTGTAAGTAATTGCTATATAAATTGTTAATCACTATGTAATCCAATGTAACTACTGCCTGTTTATTTTAACTGTGGAGCTTTTCTCCCCGGGCCTCTGCTGAAAATGGACCTACATCCAGTCGGACACTCCCAGCAACAAATATATATATATATATATATATATATATATATATATATATATATATATGTATATAAATAGAGAGAGAGATGCATATATGAACAAAAATAATAAACAGATAACTATTTACAAGGGTCGATAAGAAAACTGTATGTAAAATTAATAGAACTGCTAACAATTAATATTTCTCAAGCAGATTCTTAAGTTTTAGCCATGATTTATACAAATATGTAACATTAGAAGTTCTCATTATGTTAACTTCTGTTATTATCCACTGCTCTTGTTGTGATCAGTTCATATCAATCACAATGCAAGGAAGCTTAAATCAATGAACCATGAAAATGAGCTTTATACGGGCTCTGGCAATGACAGCAAGCCCTGCTACAGTTCTAACTAATATCAGTGCATCTATTTATCTATATCTATATATATATATATATATATGTTATATACGGGAGCGCTGCAGAATCCTGAAAGGCCAAAATCCTGACACCAAAATCTTGAAAGTTCAAAATCCTGAAAACTCATAATCCTGAAAACACACAGGATACCAGCACTTATCCAGCACAAGTACATACAGAAACAAATAAAACACAAACCATATTACTCTTCTCCAAGTATAAGCAGGGGGGCAGGCCCCCCTGCACCCCTCCACAACCCCTGCTGCTTAACTATATCAACTCCGAGATTGCACTTAGTGTACGGAAATTAAATCACGGAGTTGATTTATTTAAGTAGCAGGGGGTGTGGGGGGCACAGCCCCCCCTATGGGGTGCAGGGGGGACTTACCCCTCTGCATATAGTTGAAGGGTAATATGTTTCTCTATGTACTTGTGCTGGAATATAGTAAGTGTTAGTATCCTATGTGTGTTTAGGATTTTGAGTTTTCAGGATTTTGTAGCGCTCCTATATATATATATATATATATATATATATATATATATATATATATATATATATATATATATATGTCTGCTTCGACCCATTACAATTACAGTTTATCAAATCTCAGTCACGTGAGTCCATTTTCGTGAAAGTGCATTTATTCAAAAACACACTTTCACAAAAATCAGTTTAGCAAAGAGAGGTCGCCATTTCCGGCATCCTGTGGTGGTGCAGATACTTTGTTGCTTCAGTTGTATATGGGAGGGGAGATTGCTGCTGTAGATCACAGTACAGTGAGGATAAGGGAATATTCCCTTTTCCCCACTGTAGTGTAATCTCGGAGTTAGTGGGGGTGTAGGAGGTGCAGGGGGGCTTGTCCACCCTGCATCAACATGTTTATTGTATTTGTTTTGTTATTTCCTTTTGTTGTTCAGTGACTTGATTTTTGCAGAAGTGTGTTTTCGAATAAATGCTCTTTCATGAAAATGGATTTGTGTGACTGAGATTTGATAAACTATAATTTGATGGGTCATAGTAGACCCATATATGTGTGTGTGTGTGTGTGTGTGTGTGTGTGTGTGTGTGTGTGTGTGTGTGTGTGTGTGTGTGTGTGTGTGTGTGTGTGTATATGTGTGGATATATATATATATATATATATATGTGTGTGTGTGTGTGTGTGTGTGTGTGTGTGTGTGTGTGTGTGTGTATAATATCTAACCAACATGCTAATAATGAATGTGTGCCAATGGAATACAATAAAGTCAATGCTGAAGATTTTTGTGTGTTTGATGATGCATTCCATTTTTTTTTTCAGTTGAGTGTGTCTCAGCGAGTATAGTATTGGATAGCAAATACTGTACACATGTATATAGTAACACAGTGGCAGTTTCATACATTTATCATGGTAAAGATCTTGATGGTAGCATATATATACTAACTATGTTGTTGTTGTTGGTCTTTCAGGTTTTCCTGGTTAGGGGTCGCCACAGCAGAACTCCGGTCCACTAATGATTGGCAGTAGATTTTTTACGAAATGCCGAGGTGCCAGCTCGACGCCCAACCTTCAACAAAGGCATACCCATTTACGCACGCATGCCTTTTGAATGGGGAGGACATGCAGACTGCACACAGAAGGCACTCCCAAGCCAAGCCGAGAATTGAACGGGAGAACCTCTTGCTGTGAGGTAACAACGCTACCGCTGTACCACCGTGGAATGTATACTAACTATGTTATGGTAGTAAAATCCTGTGCTATCCCAATAAAATATGAATCACATGAGAAAGTTATGGTTATGTAAAGCCTGTAGCCACAATGATTATAGACATTTGCCTCTCAAAGGGAAGGATTTTAAAACTAAGAGTGAAGAGTCGTGACAGACTCTGAACCGAGGAAGCTGTAAAAGTACAAGAAAAATCCCTAAAGGTCCTTTGGATTCATATAAAGAGTACCAGAAACCTATCTGTACATTAAACTTGAGATTAGTCTGAAGAGAGAACACTGTGCCTGTTCTGTAAAAGGAGCAAAGGCATGAACCAAAATCTTCTTAGACAAATTTTTCTTACGATTTTGGTTTGTTCATTATTTCCTTTTGAGGTTTGTAGGGTTTTAGCTTTTTTGGGAGGGGTGGTCTTCCTCAACCAGTATAGCAGTCATAGTTTTGGTTTGGTCCTGTTATCTGTGTATTTATCATTACTCAAAAAGAGAGAACTCTGTATTATTATTTATTTGTTTTATGAGTGAACTGTGATATTTTGCCAAAAATCTACAGACTCATGGAGATGCCATTGCACAGACCACCACAAACTTTGGTCGCTTCAGGACAGGAGTAAGGGTGTTGACAAATATTTAATCAGTCTTTAGAAGCAGATGACTGTGATAGCCAATGTTCTTATCACTCTGAAGAACACCCTGGGAATCACTCAAGATATATATGGACTCTCAAAAACTAAAAAAAAAAAAAAACACTTTAAATATTTTTATTTTTGGCCATAGTATCCTACAAATACCTTTCCAAACTTAATAATGCAGCAATTTTCTCTTCTTATTCTTCTTCTCTAGTCTTATTTCTTTTGACTTCTGTGACTGAATAAATGGAATTAATCAAATGTTTTTACTTCTGAGACTATATTAAATTTCTCTGATGTTTTAAGTGTAATTCTTTGCATATCTGTTTCATTTGTAATATGTATAACTTTATAGTGATGACTACATTCAAGCTGATGTCTTAGCCATTTTTTTTGTAACTGTTTGGAGCTTTTCTCCCCGGGCCTCCAATGAAAATGGGTCATTGGGCTCAGTGGACTTTCCTGATCAACAAATATAAATAAATAAATAAATAAACATAAAATAAAATGCTAGTATATTTTCAGAAAACATTGATTGTACCAGTTAAAAAATTACAAGCACTGTTTACGACCGAGTAACTAAAAATTTGCAAATGTCTGTGACCACACAGAAACTATCAGCAATGGAAATAATCTTTTACCTATAGAAAGGGAGCACATTACTAAACATTATTTAACTATGCTAGGAATATTGTACCTAACAAAAATGTTTTCTTATCAACATGCTGATAAAGAAATGTACCAATGGAATATGGTAAAGTGTCTGTTAGAGTAGTAGAATCAGCATATGATCTCTGTGCTACCACTAGTTTGTCAAATGTATGACTACTAGATTCTAAGACCATGACCACTCTTATCAAGAAACCATATGTCTGTAGACACCTTGTCTTCATTTTGTGGATGATTTAAAATTGTATGGTTTATCAGGCAAGGATCTGAAAGCTCAACTATAAATGGTTAAAACATTCTCAGATAATATACGGATGATATTTGATCTTTATAAATGTGCAGTAGCAACCTTCACAAAAGGAAAACTGTAGCGTCAAGAAAATATCAATCTCTGACACAAATGTGATATAATGGAACTTGATCAGGAGGGAGTACATATATACTTGGGAATAGATGAAGGGTCAGCAATAAAACATGATCTAGTGAGAATTAAGCTCTATGATTGACTGGCCACATAGCACTGAAGCAGTTTGACAAAAAATAAGGAAAACACTTTATGCTTATCAAATGATGTAAAAAACAGTGCATTCCAAAATTAAACATCCCTCACTCTGAAGGCAGTATAGACCTACTCAGTACTGACTACTTATACAGTTCTGCATATATATTTACTTACCTCATTTGATCCAACCATAGTGAAATTTCTAAAGAATGAAGAGTAGAAGTCTAAGATGACATCTTTGCTTAGTTTAGCAGAAGCATTTCAGATTAAAGCAGGAATGAAAATCAAACTAGAAGAATAAAAAAAATCAGATAACAACTGAAAAAAACAAAAGAATGAATATAAAGAAAATGATCAAACAAGAAGGAAAGAAAATTGGAAATACCTTAAATATATTGGCAAATATAGAGATGTTTTGAAACAACCTCATGTTGACCAAGATTTAATATAGGAATGGCTAAAGATAGGTGAATTTAAACCAAAATATGAAAGGCTAATGGCTGCCCAAGACAGTTTACAAAGTCTAAATGAAAAAAGTGGGAAAAACAGCATATATATAGTTTCTGTCAAACAGAACTGAAAAAGGTTGCATGGGTGTGATACACTCATGGCTGACAGTCTGTACGCTGAAAAGATACAATACTGTGGCATGAGTTTTGCATTGGGGATTGTGCAAACACTACAATACAGAATTAGCTGAGAAGCATTGGAAACATGAGCCACACAACATTGTAGTGAACACTGAACTTTATATGAATTAGGATCTCCCATTACTAACAGTTCAAAAATAGATGCAAGAAAACCAGATATAGTTAAAAAAAAGATAAAAGTGTATTAATCACTGAATTTTCTACACCCAGTGATTACAGGTTCATTGACATTTTTACACCCAAAGATTACACTTATGCACAGAGAGATACAAAGTCATAAAATACCAGGATTTGCAAGCAGAAATGAAAGCAGTGTGGAAGAAAGATACTCACATAATCCCAATAGATGTAACAGCTATTGCACTAATTAAAAAAGAATTTACAATTCTACTTAAATATGCTGCCAATGCATGTAACTGTGTATGAAGTACCATGAGAGGCAATTCTGGGTACGCTGCTTGTGCTGAAAAGAGTACTCCAGGCTAACAACAAAGATTGAAATCATCTTGATTTCATTAACCTTAATCATGGCCTGAATTAGGAATTGGGTTCATTACCAGCAAGGTGCTTAAAAAGATGAGCACTTGGAGAAACTAATCTATGAAGAATCATATTTCTGTAGACATAAAGCAAATGGCTTTTAGATCCAGTCAGACTTTCCCATTAAACAAATAAAAAAATGTTCTTAGGTTCATGGTTAATTACTAGGCTAATGACCATAAGGGCTTTTATTAACCTAGCCATGCTTCCCAAGTGTATATGACAGGTTTTGATGCCCCTCATTTTATTGTGGTTACCGCTACGGTATAGGTGATCAAGCATTTACAAATTATTCTTTCTATTAGGGACATAGGTGGCAAACAAGGGATACATTTATGATTCACCATCCACTGATCCAAGTTGCACTTATTTATTTGTTTAGTTTGTTTACTGGGGTACTACACTGATCACAGCAGACCATTTGCAGGCACAGCCCAGATGAAGAAATTGACAAAAAAATAAAACAGAACAAATTCACAAACATGAAGTAATCACAGAAGGTAGAGAACCAGTTGACAGCTGAAACCATGACAATATTATTAATAGAATAGAAAAACAACTGTGAACCAACTGAAGTAGTAAACTTGAGAGAGAAGCAGCAGGTGGGAACAGAGGGTTGAAGTAGGGATGATGCAGGTGAGAAGTGAGTTAGGTGATGTGTCCAGTAGAAAAGCACTTACAATCAGATTTTTGATGGAGGTGTCTTCTGAGTTGTGCTTTGAAAGTGTGGAAAAAGGGGAATTCTTTTAGGTGAGGGACAAGGGATTGTTAGAGTTTGGGTGCAAAAAATAGAGAAGGAATTGTTGGTATGGTGCAATTTAGTTTGGGTCTGGAAGTGGGAGTTAATTGGGAAAGGTTGTGGAGGTTGCAGGGCATTGTTTGGCTGGAAGAGGTGGGAAGGGACCTGGTTGAAGTAGTTTGAAAAGAACAGATCATAGGAGTATCTCACCTCTGTAGGAGACTGCTAGTCATTTGGCATTGGAAAGCTTTTTTTGCAGTGGTGGTAATGGGGATGGGGGATTGAAATGAATTGTCATATTTTGGTTTTATTGGACTGTAGAGTGGATGGGTTTTTACAGGTTCATCTATTATGGGGAGCCCATATTCAATTTGAGCAAGGAGGACCCCTTTGCCAATTGCAGTGCTATGTGGTCTGAGGAGAAAAGGAAATATTTTCCAGGACCAGAATAAAATATAACTGATCATTTTCCTTGTGTTTTCACTTTACTTTGGATGTTAACTATCTGGTCTAGCCAAAAACCTAATTATTTCAATTATGTGGTTGCTTCTAACAGGGAATCAGTGAAATCTACAATGTTAAGATTTTTGGGAGTTTTTTTAGCTTTTGTGAAGTTCCAAATATCATATTGTTTATTTTTTTTTAGGGGGGGGGGGTTATAGTAGCTTATGGTTATTTAGCCAAGAATCAAGGGAGTGGAGTTCGGACCAAAACTGGGTTTGAATAGCTGAAACTGAGGGACTGGATGTCATCTGCATAAAAAGTAATAAGAAGGTTAGGGAGTTCGGGTTAGTTTGTTGATAAAGACTGAAAACAACAGTAGGGTGAGTATAGATCCCAGAGCACTTCTCTGGCAAAGAGTGCTGAAGATATTAGGATGAGCCAGTTTTGACTCTGAAATACCTATTTGTAAAGAAATGCTGGATTCGGGTAATAGTATTGGGGCTAACCCTGATTTCGTAAAGGGAGTGAAGGAGCAGGAAGTGGTCAAAAAGATCAAAAGCTTTGGCAAGGTCAATGAAGAGAGCTCCTTACAGGTTTCATAGGTTCATAGGTAGGTACTAGGCTATTGGCCCAAGGGCCTATGTAAGCACAGCCAACAAGGTTCCCTGGCTTACGCCACCCGAGAAAGTTATTTTCCTGTGCCACTGTCGAGCAGAGACACAGAAGTGATCCCCGGGGTGTACTTCCTATTTCCCATCCACTCATCAAGATTTTTCTTGAAGAGTGCTGATGAAGAACTTTGCTTGACATAGATGGGTAGCCTGTTCCAGAGTATGGGAAGTCTCTGGGACAGGAATATATCCCTCCAGCATATCCTGTTTATTGTGATGACAAGGTTTAGGTCCCCTAGAGTGTGTAGCTCAGAGGGATTGGGATTTCTTTAGGTGCAGCATGTCCAACAGCTCTGGGTTTGACATAGCTTTATATGTTAGGCAAAGATCACCTCGGAGTAGGCGATATGCTATGGAGTAAAGCTGGAGTTTTTTGAGGCGGTCAGTGTAGGGCATTTGTTTGAGGCCAGTAATCCTCCCTGTGAGGTACTTCTGTGGCCCCTCCAGCTGCTGCAGATGTCCCATGAGGCACATTCTAAAAGGGGAGCTGCACTCTACAATGGACCCAACGAGTGTCGAGTGGAGGAGAACAATGACCTCCTTTTTCCTGGATGAGAACCCTTTTATGATGAGGTGTGCCACATGACTACTGTGGTGATGTGACTATCAAAGGAGAGACTACTGTCCACCTGGGTCCCAAGGTCTCTTATCATGCATTCAGTGTTAAGTAGATTGCTGCCTATGTGGTAGTTCATGGGTACATTGTTTTTACCAAAGGGGATGACACTGCACCCTTTGGCATTGAGCCCGAGGCCATGGCCCTGACACCAGGCATCCGTCCCAGCAAGGCCCTGCTGTAGGACGTCCACATCACTTGGGGACCTGACTATGGCATCCAGTCTGCAGTCATCTGCGAACTCCACCAACCAGAGGCCTTCTGTGTTAGCCTGCACCTCAGAGAAGCAGATACCAAACAGGAGAGGCCCCAGGACGGAACCCTGTGGTATTCCACCTGTCACTGCTTTGAGGTCAGATTTGGAGTCTGCAACTTTTACAGTGTGGGTTCTGTCAGTGAGCCAGTTGGCAACCCATCCTGTGACGTAGGGATTTATACCTAGTTTAGTGAGTCTAGCTATAATTTCAGAATGGGGGAACGGTGTCAAAAGCCTCGGTGAGGTCAAGATAGGCTGTGCGAACCACCCTACCCTCATCTACGGCTTTGGTGACTGCCTCAAAGAAGTCGATCAGGTTCAGGAGGCAAGATCTGCCTTTCACAAACCTAAGCTGGGTGGGATCCAGTGTTTGGAGGTTACCAATGTCTGTTTATGAGTTCCATGATGATACCTTCTACGGCCTTGCAGACCAGACTCATCAGGCTAATAGGTCGATAGTTCCTGGGATCAGTGATGGCTCCCCCTTTGTGTAGTGGGATAACTGTTGCTGTGCGCCATTCAGTGGGCACAAAGCCTGATGCAAGGCTATTACTGAACATGGTGCTTAAGTGGGGAGCCAGTTCATTCTGAAGTTCATGTAAAACGCAGCCTGGGATGTTGTCCGGTCCCATGGATGTTGTGTTTTTGGCTTTAGAGAGTGCAGCTTTTACCTGCGTAGTAGTGATTACAGGGACTCTGCATTCTTCCTGTGTAGATAAGGGCCCTTTAGGGGGTGAGAGGGGGGGTAAAGTTAGCACTGAACCTATCTGCCAGGATGTTGGCAATATCAGTTGGTTCTGTAATTTTCATGCCTTTGTGCTGTAACGCAGAGCAGATCTGGGTGTTGCCATCAAGATTCCTGACATAGTTATAGAATGCTTTGTGGTTGTCCTTGGAATTAGTGGTGATTTTGTTTTCGTAGCTAGCTTTGGAGGATCTTATAAGGGATCTCAGCTTCTTACTGAGGCTGACCAGGGAGCTCCTCCACTCATGGGATTTTACTCTCTTTTGCAACAGTTTCTTCCTTCTGTTACACAGTTTGTTTATGGCAGGGGACCACCAGATTGGCTTCCTTTTTTGGAGGATAGCGTCTTGGTTCTGTTTGGGATAGCACGATCCATGCACTCGTGTAAGTCCTTATAGAGTGCATTTGTGTAGGATTCAGCAGTTGTTTCCTTTATCTATTTTGAAATAGACCACCTGTAAGTGACCTTAGTGATGTCATTGTGCTCTACCCAGCCCAGAATCCATATTGTTTAAGAGTGAGGAGGTGGTACTATTGATTATAAGTGGACTATTGATTGTAGATTAGTTTTTCAAGTATTTTATCAACTGTAAAATAGTAGTTGAGTTGAATAAGTGCAGGGAGGAACTCTGCTTCACATGGATGGGAAGTCTGTTTTAGATAAGGGTAGTAGTCTCTGGAAGTTATTGTCTTGGTGCAGACAATGTTTAGATCCATAGATTGGGTGTTTCTAATGCCATTTATTTTGTGGATGTGCAACATGTCCATAAGAGCTCAATCAGAGGATGTTTTAAAAGCAAGTCATAGATCAGCTCTCAGAACTCTATAGGAGACAAGAGTACAAGGATAAGGCTTTGAAAAGGTCTGAGTGGAGAACTTCACCGAAAGAAATATCCTCTGGAGGAGAGGCAGAGGGAATTGATTCCTCAGCATCAGAGTCCTCATAGGCCTGGAAGGATTCTTATTGGGTATCTGAGTGCTCTGAATCCCCAGAGGCTTCATCTGAAGAGAGGGTGTCTGCCTGTTCAGGTCTAGGCCTTTTTTCTGCAGGCAGCTGAGAACCTCTGTCTGGGTGCGGCTGAGAACCCCTGATAAGAGAGATTAGATCTGCAGCTAGAGTCATGATCTGTCTATCAGAAGAAGTGCCCTGAGAAGTAGGTTTAGGATGGGCCTTGGCTTGGCTGGCAGCCTTAGCACATGCAAAGGCCTTGATGAACATGGATACAGGAGGCCTAGCTGCCCCACGTGCAGGGGTAACTTTGTCCACAGGAATGGTGTCGGGTAGATCTAGAGCTTCGGTTTCTGGAGGAAAATCAACAACCGGCACCGGTGAAACCTCCGGGACCGAAGAACGCGGTAAAGCATTGTCGTCGGCCTGGAGCAGTTGAATTACCACTTCCGAAGGGACCGATGCACTCGCGGAAGGCTTAGGGGTGGTATCGGTGGATGACGCGGGCTGAGTATGTCGGTCCCGGTCCTTGCGTTTTTTGGTAGTTTGTGTTGTCGGTTGTTCCGACGGCATGATATAAGCGAAAGATTCGTCAAAAAAGTTTTCAGCAAATTCTGCCCGGCGCCTGAGTGTGCGCTTATTAAAGCAAGCACAGGCAGCACAGGCTGAGACGTCGTGGTCTGGGCCCAGGCAAGGGAGGCAGTAAGAATGGAAGTCCTTATGAGGTATTTGTTTACCACAAGACAAACAATTATTAACTTTTTCAATTTTTTCTGACATCGGCTGAGGCAAGAAAAAATGTTCCCCAACGGGGTACTTAGCTTTAGATGACTTCGGTTAACTGAATACACAGGAGCTGACCGACTGGCACTTGCAAACTGCTTCTGCTTCGGGCACCGCGCGGCAAGAAAGACTGAAGAAGATGGCGTCGGCGGATGCCTTTATACCCCAGCCGCTCTGACGTCGGGGAGGATGCGACATCAGCCGACACCGGACCCAGACTTTGGAATCCGGCCGACCGAAGGGCTGCCTGAGGCAGGACAACCCATATGTCAGGACTGCAGTTGCATTCTTGAAGGACATCATGTATTCCTTTAGCGAGAACCTCTGTGAACACTCTGGTTATTGCTTATTCCTTGTCAGGTACATACCAAAGGGACACTTTACTCAATGAGTGGTCTAATGAGGGCTGAGTACAATGGAACAGTGATATTCTTTGGACTTAGATGTCATAAATGTACTTATAAGCTGTGAAACACAGAATCATTTCCTTACTACAGTAGACTCAGGATGGTCAAAGGCCAAGTCACTATCTACATGCAAACCTGACCACAGGATCAATTTTTAGGGGTGTATTATCAATGTAGCAATGCCCCTGGTTATTTGTCTTTCAGAAAGATACTATTATGCCTTTTTTGGCATTGAGTTTTAGACAATGACTCTGGCAGCAGTTACCAGTCTGTGTCAGGTATTCTTGGAGGATGTTGTTGTCTTATGGGGGAATTCTGTGACTGTACATAGTTTGCAATCATCTGTGATTTTGGTCAGCCAGAGGTCTTTGATCTTGGCCTTAACTTCTCAGCAATAGAAGCCAAACAAAAAGGGCTCTAGCACCAATCCCTGAGTGGCACCACTAGTGTTTGATCATTTATTGGAGGTAAACTCTCCCATCCCGACTTTACGTGTCCTGTCTTTGAACTAGCTGGCTATGCAGTGGGTGACGTATGGGTTTATACCTAATTTCATGAGCTTGTCTACAATGCATGAGTGGAGTATTGTATCAAATGCTTTGGCCAGGTTAAGGTAGGCAGTATGTACTGTTTTACTCTCATTCCTTGCTTTGGTGACCTTCATGATGGTGTCCACCAACATGAGTAGGCATGACCTTCTCTCAGTGAAACTAAACTGGGCTCGATCCAATGTCTGATGGTTTCCTCTGTCATTATTTATTACGTCCATGATTACTTTTACCATGACCTTACATATGATGCTAGTCACACGAAGGATCAGTAGTTTCCTGGGTAAGTCTATGGCCCTATATTTTGCATAGGGATAACAGTTACAGTCCTCCATTCTCTGGCTATGAAGTCTGTTTGGAGGCTACGTTTCAATAGTGCTTTTTTCTGGCCACTATAAGTCAAGTTTCATGCTATTAAGGAGACATCCTGGAATATTGTCAGGTCCCATTGATGCAATGTTTTTGCCCTTTGAGAATGTGTTGAGGACCTGTTCCCTAGTGATACTTAGGGAAGCTATGTTTGGGGGAATATTTGAGACATGTCTGGTAGAGAAAGCAGGAACAAAATTGGCGCTGAATTTATCGGCTAGTAGATTTGCTATATCCTCTGTCTCAGTATAGGTGTCTCCATTTACAATTACTTTGCACATTGTTGTGTATTGCCTTTGAGGTTTCAGATATAGCTGAAGACTTCCTTGTGATTTTCCTTAGCTTAGGAGGCTATTTTTTACTCATATTTGACTTTGGTAGACTTAATTAGTCCCCAGAGTTGTTTATTTAGTTTGATGAGGAAGTTCTTACCTTGCTGTGCATTGCATTTTCTATTTCTGGCCATGATATTCTTCCTTTTGTTATACAACCTGCTGTTGTTTTGATTTTTTGGTGTTTACCATTGTGCTTTTGTCAGGTATGTACCTCTGTCTCTATGCAGCTATAGACATGACTGTAAAAACTTTTTGGGAAAGACTCCGCATAGGCAGCTGTATTCTCAGCAATTGGAGGGATTTGAAATTTTGCCAGCATGCCACTTAAAAGTTGGAAGTTTGCCAATTCCAAGGTTATCTGAGGACTCAGGTTTTATTATTATTAGTGCACAGTGGTGCAGTGATGCAGCAGTTATCGTTGTCGTCACACAGTAAGAGGTTCTCCGGTTCAATTTTTGGATGGGGTGCCTTCTGTGTGGAGTCTGCATGTCCTCCCAGCATTTGTGTGGGTTTCCTCTGGGTGCTTCAGTTTCCTCCCACATTCCAAAGACACGTGTCTGGAGAATTTCTCCCCGGGCCTCCACTGAAAACTGCCTCTGTCCCAGTCGGACTTTCCCAGTAAACAAATGTTAAATAAATAACAAACTTGGTAGAAAACATTGTTATGGTCAAACATGATCAGTGAGGATATTACACTTGGGGTGCGATGCTCCCCTATTTTGATGAACATTAGTTCAATGATGTGCTGCCCCTACTGGGCTTATCCAGGATGTTCCTGTTGACCAAATAAAGAGAAAATCAGGGAATCTTTGTGCATGCAAATTTAAGGTTGAATACGACTCCCAGTTTGTAGTGGAGTAGTTGAAGTCACCCATGAGTATGGTGTTGGGTTGAATGGAAAGTGACTCAAATTCATTTAGGTAAGTGTCATATATTTCCTGGGTCATAGAGAGGGACCTAGACCTCACTAAGTTATGGTAAGGTACTTTTCTTATGGTGAGTTGTACATGGAGGAGCTCAAGCATGTATAACTGTCAGCCTTGAGGTATGACTGTTTTTTATGTAAATTGAAAGAAGTCCACCTTTTGTCTAAATGTGTGGAAGACATTACAGCCCTGGATTGCAATAGTATTCTCTGCAGCTTTAAATCATGTCTCAGTAACTACACAGACACCTACATCCTTTATGGTTAGGAGAGCTTACAGGCAATGGAGATTGTTTGTTTAGACTCCTGGCACTGAGCAGCTGGTTTAGCTGTGTTGGAAGTAATGAATGATGTATGGAGATGGAGAGTTAGAGACCCATTATGACAAACTAGCTATCAGAAGAGAAGGAAAGAAAGCTAAACAGAGTCCTAGGCTTACCCCTGCAATGTCAAAACAGAGGGTTAGTCAGAAAAAGGATTCTCAGTAGCAGGTACTTAAAGAAACATATGTTACTAAGGTGAAAGTCAGGGAACAGCCAAAAAAAGCAGAAGAAAGTCACTGACATAAGGTGTGTTTTGTAAAGGAAGAAGCAAGAGAAGAAATCCCTATGATGTGTAGGTGAAGAAACTATACCCTCCTCTTCACATTAGTGTACCAATGAAAGTGTTCCTGACATAGTGGATTTACAGATAAGCAATAATAACTTTATGAAAGCACACTGGAAGGACAATAGAGAGAAAATATAGCCATAACAGAGGGAGAAGACAGATGAGAGGATTGGCCCCATTCCATATCCATAGTATGATTTGAGAATGACTTGTGTTCATTAAACAAAGGCAAAGAAAAAAATACTGCTCCATTAGTTCAAAAATGTTTTAGAACACTTGAGATGAAACTGGCACATAGTGATATTTTGGTAGGGCACTTAGGGATGGACAGACCAAAGCCAGAATATTAGCTAGATTATATTAGAGTGGTGTCATGAAAGGCATTGAGAACTTTTGATCAGCTTGCAAGAATGCCAAAAGATGATACCATATTTTGGGCCTGGGTCAAGATGTCCTTCGATAACTAAGTTCCATTCATGCAGATGGGCATGGATCTTGTTGGTTCATTAGAAAAGTCTAGTAATGGCTAAAAGTGAGCCCTATTGATGACTGACTATACCATGAACCTTCCTGAAAAAAGCTAATGATAAGCCTAGAGTCAGGGATGTAGTGTTACTTTTTACCAGGGCAGAGATTTTCAACTACCTCACCATTAACTGGGAAAACTGCTCATGTACCAACTCCTTCACTCAATGCTTTCTGGAATTCATAAATTCCAATGCCCTGGATCAACTTATCCACACCCTCACCAGGGACAACAATATCCTAGACCTAGTCACTACCAACATGAATGACCAGTGTTCCACAGCTGAAGTCAACTCCTCATTGGTCAGATCTGACCATAAGCTAATCACCCTAGATATCCACATCCCACCCCCACCCCCCCATTAAGGAAACCATGGTAAAAAAATTCTCCAAAGCCAACTTCATGCTTCTTAAGACAGAAGTGGCGAACTTCATGACACCCATGCTGATGGACAATACAGTTATGACTGCTGAATCCTACACAAATGCACTCTATAAGCACTTACACGAGCACATGGATCATGCTATCCCAAACAGAACCAAGACACTATCCTCCAAAAAAAGGAAGCCAGTCTGGTGGGCCCCTGGAAACTCTACAAAGGAAGGAAGAAACTGTTGCAAAAGAGAGTAAAATCTCATGAGTGGAGGAGATCCCTGGTCAGCCTCAGTAAGAAGCAGAGATCCCTTGTAAGATCCTCCAAAGCTAGCTACAAAAACAAAATCACCACTGATTCTAAGTACAGCCAGAAAGCATTCTATAGCTATGTCAAAAATCTCAATGGCAACACCCAGATCTGCTCTGAGTTACAGCACAACGGCATGAAAATTACAGAATCAACTGATATTGCCAACATTCTGGCAGATAGGTTCAGTGCTAACTTTACCCCCCTCTCACCCCCTAAAGGGCCCATATCTATACAGAATGCAGAGTCCCTGTAATCACAACTATGCAGGTAAAAGCTGCACTCTCTAAAGCCAAAAACAGAGCATCCATAAGACCAGACAACATCCCAGGCTGCGTTTTACACGAACTTCAGAACGAAATGGCTCCCCACCTAAGCACCATGTTCAATCATAGCCTCATGTCAGGCTTTGTGCCTACTGAATGTCACACAGCAACAGTTATCCCACTCCACAAAGCCACCACTGATCCCGGGAACTATCACCCTATTAGCCTGACATGCCTGGTCTGTAAGGCCATGGAACGTATCATCATGGAACTCATAAACAAAGACATTGGTAACCTCCAAACTCTGGACCCCACCCAGTTCGGGTTTGTGAAAGGCAGATCATGCCTCTTGAACCTGATTGACTTCTTTGAGGCAGTCACCAAAGCCGTAGACAAGGCAAGGTGGTTCACACAACCTATCTTGACCTCGCCAAGGCTTTCGACACCATCCTCCATTCTGGAATTATAGCTAAACTCACTAAATTAGTATAAATCCCTATGTCACAAGATGGGTTGCCAACTGGCTCACTGACAGAACCCACACTGTAAAAGCTGCAGACTCCAAATCTGACTTCAAACCAGTGACAAGTGGAGTACCACAGGGTTCAGTCCTGGGACCTCTCCTGTTTGGTATCTACTTCTCTGACGTACAGGCTAACACAGAAGGCCTTTGGCTAATGAAGTTTGCAGATGACTGCAAACTAGGAGCCACAGTTGAGTCCCTAAATGATGTGGACATCCTACAGAAGGGCCTCACTGAGACAGATGCCTGGTGTCATTGAAATGGCTCAAGCTCAATGCCAAAAAGTGCACTGTCATCCCCTTTTGTAAAATTTCTTTACCCATGAACTACCACATAGGCAGCAGTCTACTTAATGCTGAATGTGTGATAAGAGACCTTGGTTCCCAGGTGGACAGTAGTCTCTCCTTTGATAATCACATCACCACAGTAGTCAGGAAATCCTTCAACGTGGCACACGTTATCACAAAAAGGTTCTCATCCAGGAAAAAGAGGTCATTGTTCCACTCTCCTTGATACTAATTAGACCCATTATAGCGTACAATGCCCCTTTTGGAATGTACCTCACAAGACCGGTGGAAAGACCACAGAAGTACCTCACAAAGAGGATTAATGGCCTCAAACAGATGCCCTACACTGACCGTCTCAAAAAACCTCCATCTTTACTACGTAGCATATTGCCTACTCCGAGATGATCTCTGCCTAACATATAAAGCTATGTCAAACCCAGCACTGTTGGACATGCTACACCTAAAGAAATCCCAATCCCTCCAAGCTACACGCTCTAGGGACTTAAACCTTGTCACCACAATAAATAAGACATGCTGGAGGGATAGATTCCTGTCTCAGAGACTTCCCATACTCTGGAACAAGAGACCCATCTATGTCAAGCAAAGTTCCTCATTAGCACTCTTCAAGAAAAGTCTTGATGAGTGGAAGGGTAATAGGAAATACACCCTGGGGATCACTTCTGTGGCTCTGCTCGACAGGGGCACATGAAAATAACTTTCTTGGGTGGCGTAAGCCAGAGAACCTTGTTGGCTAGGATTACTTAGGCCCTTGGGCTGATAGCCTAGTACCTACCTATGAAACTATAAGAATTAGAGGGACCACATTTATGTCTAGGGTAATGCCCCAACTTTGCCAGTCTTTCAAAGTAATACAGTTAAGAACATCAGTGTACCACCCACCAGATAGATGAGTTAGTGGAGAGCTTAAACTCTGAAGTTGATGCTAAACAGGACCGCAGAACAAGATGGTAAGAATTGGGACCAGTTCCCCAAGCCTCAACAAGATTTGCCCAGTATGGATTGCTTTATGGTAGATATCCTGGTGCTTACTTGACATTGCAAAAGAAACTTGAGATGAGGAAATGATACATTTGAAAGTATAATAGTAGATTTAACAAACTTGCAGGGCAGGTTAAAATTGCTAGCCAGTAGCAAAGGGTAGACGAGATAAAACAGAGTGTGGGAATTTAAAAAGGGAGGCAAAGTGTGAGTCTTAGATCCCCTTGCAGAAAGTGAGTTGCCAACATGATGACAAGAACCCTTTGAGGTCGTAAAGAAATGAATGAAGTGGTCCACCAGATGGGATCGAGCAGAAGGAGAGAGAGGCAGAAGAGATAGATAACATCAATGCATTCAAACCATGAAGGGACATCAGAGCTTCTGTAGTCAGCTTAGGAGCTGAAATAAATACCAGTTGTGTGTTTTCAGAGAATTGTATCCTTGCTGTTCAAGGAGCTGAAATTGGCTAAAGCCTAGAAGTAAGTAGTAATAGAGAAATAAAGAAATAAAGTTTTTTTTCTGACATACCCGGTTGGACAGATTTAATAACAGCATGATACAGAAACAGGGCAGTGGAGAAGGTAAACTGAACACCATACATTATAACAGAGTCACAAAGAAAAGCAACAAATGAAAAAGTAAAAAAAAAAAAGTGTATAAAATAGGAATTATTGATGAGTTCCAAACTGAATGGAACAGTCCACTTATGCCTATCCCTAAGTAAAATGGGTCCAGAAGAGTTTGTAATGATTTTAAAAAGATGAATGAGATATCTTTTGACAACTAGACAATACCGACAGTGGATGAGCTCATAGAAAGACTAAGCAGAGGAGAGTGACAGATTCCTCTTATCACTGAAGCCAAAGAAAAGAGAACAATTTCCACCCCTGAACGTCATGCTTGGCTACTATCTTACCTTTGAATTTGGGCATCTGCCATTTTTCAAAAGCTCATGGATGAAATTGTAAACTTCATGTCATGTACCCAGCTGTACACCTTAATGATATAGTACTTTGTTAAGAAGACTGGGATACACATTTATCCAAAGAACAAGGTGCGGTGGACTGTTTATGGCAGTCAGGATTTACAGCTGCCCATGTCAAAAGTTAAGCTTTGTATGGCAGAATCCAGATACTTATGGTATGTAACTGAGAGAAGGGTAATTAGACCTCAGACAGAAAAAAGCAGCACTTAAAACCTGGCCTGTACCTAGTAACAAATGACATGTTAAAGCATTCATATGACTAACAAGCAACAACAGACAGCTAATATAGAAACTTTGTACCCAGCTTTGCTATACTCTGACATACCTTACAGAAGGTAAAGAGCCTGTCCAGATAAGGCTGACCAGAACAACAAGTGAAACGTTTACAAAAGAAAGCTTATGTTTAGCACTTTTCTTGGTTGCCTTTGATGTTATTAAACCTTTTATTGTGTACACTGATGCATTCAAAGTTGGATTGGGGTTGTGTTATCTTAGGAAGTAGGTGCTGTGCTATACAACAAAAGTGTCTTGCTATTAAGTTGGGACTAATTTCTTTGCAGCATTATTTATTGGGACACTTTGGTTACTAACCAAGTAACTCTGCATTGGCTGTTCAAGCAATAAGACAAAAACAATAAATTGTGTTGGTTGGTTTTGTCACTACAGGCCATTCTTTTCATTTTTAGGCATAAACCTGCCAATGACCACACAAATGTGGATGGCTTATCCCAGTCCCATGAGCTATCACAGTTAGAATAGAATGCAGGGTTCTTTGCTGGCAGGGTGGCAGTTGTAGTACAGTGTTTGCATATATATTATACATTATATTTTATTGTATTATATCATATTATGGTAAAATCATGATGGTAGCCTGTATAGTCAGTATATTACAATATAGTAAAATGCTTGGAAAGCCCCATCATATATGAATCACCTGGAAAAGCTGTTGATAAAGGTAAGGCTTGTAGCCATAATAATCAGAGATGTTTGTCTTTTAAGGAGAGGGCTCTATCAGGCCAAGAGTGTAGGCTGTTCATGAACTATGACCAGAGAAAACTATGGAAGTGCCATAATCATCAGATGTGCTGTGGGTTCACTCAAGGACAACCAAGAACATATATGTGGATGTAGGTGGGGGTACAAAAGCAACATGACTGAACTGCAGCTATATGCCTGTGAACTGTAAAGCTTGTTGTGCTCCACTGGGAAACATTAAAAATGGACTGCAAAACAGAGCTGAACTGTAAGTTTAACACAGCTGTGTTAAGGTATACTTGTTCCCTGTTGTTTAAGTTTTATATTTCACTGTAAATAAACACCACATAAACTGAAGAAAGTGTCTCCAGTGTGTTATAACTACTACAATACAGTATACAGAAATATCTATCTATCTATATATATATATATATATATATATATATATATATATATATATATATATATGTATGTATGTATGGGTCTACTTTAGAATAATGAAATGACACTTACCCAAAAACACTGACAGCACCAACATACCAACATCCTAGAACACCGACTAACCACTCCAGGTAAGTAACCGCTGGGGCATCCAACACAAACATGTAAATGGAAGAAAAAACAAACCCACCCATGTTAGAGGAGGCAGGGCAAAGCCCCCTGTCCTAACTAAATATACCAACTCCGAGATTGCATTACTGTGGCGGTAAGGGGCAAAGTTCAGCAAGATGGCCAAGCGGTTACTTACCTGGAATGGTTAGTCGATGTTCCAGGATGTCGGTGTGTTTGTGCTGTCGATGTTTTCATCTTGGTGATATGGGTTTCGGGTAAGTGACATTTCGTTGTTCTAAAGTAGACCCATATGCATATATAAATAAATAACTAAATAAATATATATATATATATATATATATATATATATATATATATATATATTTATATGGGTTCCATACACTAGATCGAATTTTCATTAATCTGAAATAGTGCATGGAATGCTCACTGCAGCAAAACTGTACTTAATCGAAAGTGCACTTATGCGAAGTTCAGTACAACGAACAGGTGTTGTACTGAACTTCCGTGCAGTACTCACGGACCTTAGGGTTAGGGCACGGGTCATAGTAAGGGGATAGTCTGTAGGGCTATCCCCTACCATGACCCTAACTAATCGTGACAACTGCAGCGCAGTGAAGGACATAGCAATGTCCTCCACTATGGTGAGATAGTCACGAACCTTAGGGTTAGGGCATGGGTTAGGGTAAAGGGATAGCATTACTATCTATCCCCTTACCCTAACCCGGGCCCTAACCATAAGGTCAGTGACTATCGCACCATAGTGGAGGACATAGCTTGTTTTTTATGTCCTCCACTGTGCTGCAGTGTTTTCGGTGAAGTGCACTTATGCAAAAGTTCACTTTCGTTAAAGTGAACTTTCGCAGAAGTGTGGCTTCCTATTACAAGTTCGAAGTAGTGAACTTTTGTTCTTGAAATAGGAATCTGTATATATATATATATATATATATATATATATATATATATATAATTGTCAACATATACAACAGTTGACCCTAATATCACCTGTTGTCTTACAATTAGTACAGTCATGATAATGCATCACATAGACTCACAAAAGGAAGCCTAAATTTCCTTTCACGATCAAGCAAACAAACTACTGCTGATGCCAGAACATCCCTCTGCTTATGGATCATGTTTTGAAAACAGAACACCAGTTAAATAAATAACATCAACAGATAACACAGTTTCCTATACCACACCCATTACAGATTTTTGCATCACACAGTTTCCTGCTTCATTGACACTTTTCAAAAAAATCTAATAATTATACAGATGCTAATTACTGTTCTTATGCACAGCCTTACCAGCATATGTGTTAACAATGCAGGTACCTCCAACAGCTCCTTCTAGATCATATGACCTCAAAGTATTTACCCCCCACACCGCCTTACATAAATACATGAACTATACAGTCACACACTGATGACTTCACTGTAGTAACATGTATATGGGAAATGTAGAGCAATGCAAGTGCAACTATTGCAAAAGTCAGCATAAGTAATATTCAATGGGCAGTGATAAATATACATCTGGTCATGAAATCCAAACTCTTGGCTATTAATATCTTTTGGTAAACCTCCTTAGAACCTGCACCATACTGTTACGTTGACAAGCACTATATATCTAAACATTACTATTATATTCAAGGATTGGTTTAACATAGGTTCATAGGTAAGTACTAGGTTAACTACCCTTGCAGGTTATCTTAAGCCTAGCCAGTTTCTCCTTTTGTGTTCAAATTAACCTATTCCATTTGGTAAGAGATTGGCCTTGCCCACCTAGTGGTCAGTAATTATATATTACCCCTAATGAGTATAACTGGGAACAGACCATAGATAATTTGATGGGATCCATGGATGAGATAAAGCAGTTAGGAGCTGCCACTGTCCATTAGTAGTACAGGAGGCAGTCCTGGGGTAAATCTTCTGTTCCCATCCATAGATTCTGGTTCCACTTGAATATGGACAGGGATGAACTTTGTTTTATGTTCCATACCAGCAGTATTTTCTGCGAGATGTACCTGTCCCTCCAAACCATTCTGTTGATGTGGCAGAAGAGGGTTAGATCCCTAGATCAAGTATTTTTTATGCCATTTGACTTGCTGATGAGCAGTAAATTCATCAGAGTTGGGTTAGAGGATGCCTTGTGTGCCAGACACAGGTCACCTCTTAGCAGTCTGTAGGACACTGAGTATAGTGACAGGGCTTTGAGTCAGTCCATCATGCTGTTTAGGTCCTGTATCATTTTGAAGTATTTCACTGTAAGATAAAATGTGTTTTATATAATGTTATGCATTTGACATCTCTTCTGATATTTTTGTAAATAGAATCTAATTTATTCAATGCATTCCATTGAATAATCTCAGCATGTGCTTTAAATGAAAATTAGTTGAAGTTATAATCCCCAAATATTTATAACAACTATCTTAGGTCCATAGGTTCATAGGTAGGTACTAGGCTATTGGCCCTGGGGCCTATACAAGCCCAGCCAAAAAGGTACCCTGGCTTTTGCCACACAAGAAAATGATTTTCCTGTGCCACAGTCGGGCAGAGCCACAGACGTGATCCCCAGGGTGAATTTCCTATTTCCCATCCAATCATCAAGATTTTTCTTGAAGAGTTCTAATGAGGAGCTTTGTTTGATATAGATAGGTAGTTTGTTCCAGAGTATGGGAAGTCTCTGGGACAGGAATCTATCCCTCCGGCATGTTGTTTATTGTGGTGACAAGGTTTATGTCCCTAGAGCATGTAGCTCGGAGGGATTGGGGTTTCTTTAAGTGCAGCATGTCCAACAGCTCTGGGTTTGACATAACTTTGTATGTTAGGCAGAGATCACCTCTAAGTAGGCGATATGTGACGGAGTAAAGCTGGAGTTTTTTGAGACGGTCTGCGTAGGGCATCTGTTTGAGGCCAGTAATCCTCTTTGTGAGGTATTTCTGCAACCTTTCCAGTTGTTGTAGATGTCTTGTGTGATACATAACAAAATGGCATTGTACTCTATAATGGGTCTAATGAATGATGAGTAGAGGGGAACAATGACCTCTTTTTTTTCTGGATGAGAAACCTTTTGTGATGAGGTGTGCCACGTAGAAGGATTTCCTGACTACTGTGGCGATGTGATTATCAAAGGAGAGACTATTGCCCACCTGTGTCCCAAGGTCTTATCACACTTTTGGAGTTAAGTATACTACCGCCTATGTTGTAGTTCATGGGTACAGAGTTTTTAACAAAGGGGATGACAATGCACTTTTTGGCATTGAGCTTGAGGCCATGGCTTTGACACCAGGTATCTGTCTCAGTGAGGCCCTTTTGTAGGATGCCCACATCATTAGGAGTTTTGATTATGGCTCCTAGTTTGCAGTCATCGGCGAACTTCATTAGCCAAAGACCTTCTGTGTTAGCCTGTACTTCAGAGAAGTAGATACCAAACAGGAGAGGACCCAGGACTGAACCCTGTGGTACTCCACTTGTTACTGGTCTGAAGTCTGATTTGGAGTCTGCTACCTTCACTGTGTGTGTTTTGTCAGTGAGCCAGTTGGCAACCCATCTTGTGACATAGGGATTTATACCTAGTTTAGTGAGTTTATCTATAATTCCAGAGTGGGGGATAGTGTTGAAAGCCTTGGCAAGATCTAGATAGGCTGTGTAAACCACCTTACCATCGTCTACGGCTTTGGTGACTGCTTCAAAGAAGTCTATCAGGTTTAGGAGACATGATTTGCCTTTTACAAACCCAAACTGGGTGGGGTCCAGAGTTTGGAGATTACCAATGTCTTTGTTTATAAGTTCCATGATGATACGTTCCATGGCCTTGCAGACCAGGCTTGTCAAATGAATGGGGCGGTAGTTCCTGGGTCCATGGTGGCTCTCCCCTTGTGGAGTGGGATAACCGTCACTGTGCACCATTCAGCAGGCGCAAACCCTAAGGTGAAGCTATGATGGAACATGGTACTTAGGTGGGGTGCCAGTTCATTCTGTAGTCCATGTAGAACGCAGCCTGGGATGTTGTCTGGTCCCATGGATGCTGTGTTCTTGGCTTTGGAGAGTGTGGTTTTTACCTCTGCAGCCATGATTACAGGAACTTTGCATTCTTCTGGTATAGAGATGGGCTCTTTAGGTGGTGAGAGAGGGCTAAAGGTAGCACTGAACCTGTCTGCCAGGATGTTGGCAATATCAGTTGGGTTTGTATATTTAGTGCCATTGTGCTGTAACTCAGAGCAGATCTGAGTGATGCCATTGAGATTCTTGACATAGCTATAGAATGCTTTGTGGTTATCTTTACAATCAGTGGCAATTTTGTTTTCGTAACTAGCTTTGGAGGATTTTATTAGGGATCGCAGCTTCTTACTGAGGCTGACCAGGGAGCTCCTCCACTCATGGAATTTTGCTCTCTTGGCTTTGGAGAAATTTTTTAACATGGTTTCCTTAATGGGGGGGTGGGGGCAGGATGTGGATATCTAGGGTAATTAGCTTATGGTCAGATCGGACCAATGAGGCGTTGACTTCAGGTGTGGAACACTGGTCACTCATGTTGGTAATAACTAGATCTAGGATATTGTTGCCCCTGGTGGGGGTGTGGATAAGTTGATCCAGGGCATTGGAGTTTATGAATTCCAGAAAGCGTTGAGCGAAGGAGTTGGTACATGAGTAGTTTTCTCAGTTAATGGTGGGTAAGTGAAACCACTCATTATTAGGGTGTTTGGTTGAACCCTAATATTTTCTAGTACATCAAGAAAAGAGTAGTGGGAATCCTGGGGCATGGTGGGGGATCTGTAGCAAGCTACAATTTGGATTGCAGTTTTGCCCAGAGTTAGTTGCACTTTGATAACCTCGGCTGCATTAGGCTGAGCAACTAGCCTGGAGGTGTGGATATCCTTAATGAATATGGACACACCTCCACCTTTGGTGTTCCGGTCCAGGTTACATGACCGAAAAGTGTGGTATGAGTTATAGCTTGGTAGTGCAGGGGTGCTCTCTGGAGCCTTGAACCAGGTCTCAGTCACTGCACAGATATCAATGTTCTCCATTTTAAGGAGTGCCTTGAGTGAGTGCATTTTGAGATTTAGACTTCTAGCATTGAGTAGCATCACCTTCAGTTTTTGCTTGCCTGTTCCTGTTACGGTGGTGAATTTGTCATTTGAACCTTGCCTAAAAAAGGCACTATAGTGGCGGCAAGAACCTTAGCCAGTATCTGGAATCCCAGAGGTGACAGGTGCAGGCCATCTCTGGCAAAGCACCGTGGTCTTTCGACCATGTCATCCCAGGCAGATACTGGATCTCTTTATAATGACACCAGAAGCTTAGCCAATTGTTGAAGTCAATCATTTTGTCTTTGTACTGCGGCATCATTCTGGGTGATGGCAGAATGCTACTCAGGGCTAGAGTCATACCTGCCTGGGCTACAAGATCAGAGAGCTCTTCCATATCTCTTTTCATGTAGTCCAGGGAGGTACGTCTCAGGCCGTTCACACCAACATGGACAATGACAGAGTCATATTTGTACTTGTTGTGGAGTGACCTGAGTGCATGGGTTATGTGGCGGATCCTGGCACCTGACAGGCAGCTGACAGTAGCCTTCTCCTTGTTTAGCCTGGTGAGTGGGACATCAGTGTGCCTGACTATAAAGTCACCTATGACTAGTGTGTTGGGTACGTTGTTTTGCTTTATTGGCTGTGGTTGAGTGGCACACTGAGTCTGCGGGCTATGTGCCATTTAGGTTGTGTTGGGGGGTGGAGGTTGCTTGCATTTCTGCTTTGGAGGTCTCTTGTTACTTAGACAGATTATTATTGAGAGCCTCCTCGAATATTTTTGTGTTTCTATGTGTGGATTTTGGTGGTGTAGATTTAGTGAGACTATGTGATGAGTGTGGTGTGGTGCAAGTGTTTACCTTCTCCTCTTGACTGTCAAGTTCAGTCTTGATTGGAGAGTGCTTTACCTCCAGTTTGGCTAGATAAGTGCATCTCTCACAGGTTGTAGTGTTGGGTGGTAGGAGGAGAGGGTTGTCTGTGTACATGAGGCAATTTCTGCATTGTCCCAAGATGCCCAGATTCATCAGATAGACAGGAGAGAACAATGGGAGCTGACCCTTGGACATGTCTGAATAAAAAACTATTTTCCTCTAGAAAAGTGAGGAAAGTGAGTACAAGAGCTGTTTTTCTCTAAGCAAGTGAGGAACGTAAGTACCAAAACTGTTTTCCTCTAGGTAATGAGGAAGGTTGAGTGCTGTAGTAATTAGAAGGTTATTTAGGGCTTACAACAAGTTCTGAACAAGTGCTGATCATGAATAAGAATCTGTATCTGGACTAAACTAGTTACAGGAAAGGGTGGAAACAAGTGCAAATGTGGGCTTTTAAATCAGAAAGTTGAGAGAGATGGAAAAACTGCCCAAACGGTCAATAACTACAATTTCTGGGCCAGAACCACTCCTTATGTGGTAGATAGGTTACCCAGTGGTTACCACTCCCACTGATAAGCTAGAAGGCTTCCCTCCAACACAGAAAGCTGGGGGGGGGGGGGGTGGCTCAGAAGCTTACATACAGTCCTGGATACAGCAAATCTGAATCTGGACTACACTAGTTAAAGGAAAGGTAGGAAACAGGCTTGGATTTTTTTTTATATATACAGAAAAGTAACTAAAACAGCAGTAAAGCAATTCAACTGACGAAAGAGTTATTGAATTCATTATACATGATTTCCTAAAAAATATAACGTGCACTTATTTTTATTAAATTGTACACTCAACATTTTTTGTCCAATTTCCTGTTTTAGACATAAAAAATGAACAATTGCAAAGTCATCCTTGCTGTTTGCAAAGAATCAAATCTTGTTAAAAACACCTACTTAAGTTGTGGCTGTGTTCTCTCCTGGCTACCATCACAACATCTTAGTAAAACTTAACTAAGCAACCACTCTCACCTCCTCTCCTATACCTATCTTCTTACCCCTAACATCCCTACCTCTGTACATGTACACCATGAATCTGCATACATAGCTTTCCTCTCCTATACCTGTCCTCTTACACCTGACATCCCTACCTCGTTACTGGTACACCATGAATCTGCATACATACCTCTCCTATCCCTATCCTGTTAGCCCTGTACCCCTGACATCCCTACCTCAGTATAGTACGCCATGAATCTGCATACATACCTCTCCTGTCCTATACCTATTCTGTTACCCCTGACATCCTTACCTCAGTACATGTACACCATAAATCTGCACACACTCCTGTCCTATACCTATCCTCTTACTCCTGACTTCCCTACCTCAGTAGATGTACACCATGTATCTGCATACATACCTCTCCTGTCCTATACCTATCCTCTTACTCCTGACTTCCCTACCTCAGTACATGTACACCATGAATCTGCATACATACCTCTCCTGTCCTATACCTATCCTCTTACCCCTGACATCCGTACCTCTCCTGTCTTATACCTGTTTTCTTACCCCTGATATCCTTACCTCAGTACATGTACACCATGAATCTGCATACATACCTCTCCTATCCTATACCTATCCTCTTACCGCTGACATCCTTGCCTCAGTATATGTACACCATGACTCTGCATACATACCTCTCCTGTCTTATACCTGTTTTCTTACCCCTGACAGCCTTACCTCAGTACATGTACACCATGTATCTGTATACATACCTCTCCTGTCCTCTTTCTCCTGACATCCTTACCTCTGCTGTCCTATACCTGTTCTCTTACCCCTGACATCCTTACCTCAGTACATGTACACCATGTATCTGCATACACACCTCTCCTGTCCTATGCCTATCCTCTTACTCCTGACATCTGTACTTCTCCTGTTTTATACCTGTTTTCTTACCCCTGACAGCCTTACCTCAGTACATGTACACCATCTATCTGCATACATACCTCTCTTGTCCTCTTACCCCTGACATCCTTACCTCTCCTGTCCTGTACCTGTTCTCTCACCCCTGACATCCTTACCTTAGTACATGTACACCATGTATCTGCATACATACCTCTCTTGACCTCTTTCTCCTGACATCCTTACCTCTGCTGTCCTATACCTGTTCTCTTACCCCTGACATCCTTACCTCAGTACATGTACACCATGACTCTGCATACATACCTGTCCTGTCTTATACCTGTTTTCTTACCCCTGACAGCCTTACCTCAGTACATGTACACCATGTATCTGCATACATACCTCTCTTGTACTCTTTCTCCTGACATCCTTACCTCTGCTGTCCTATACCTGTTCTCTTACCTCTGACATCCTTACCTCAGTACATGTACACAATGAATCTGCATACATACCTCTCCTGTCCTATGCCTATCCTCTTACCCCTGATATCCGTACTTCTCCTGTCTTATACCTGTTTTCTTACCCCTGACATCCTTACCTTAGTACATGTACACCATGTATCTGCATACATACCTCTCTTGTCCTCTTTCTCCTGACATCCTTACCTCTCCTGTCCTATACCTGTTCTCTTACCCCTGACATCCTTACCTCAGTACATGTACACCATGTATCTGCATACATACCTCTCCTGTCCTATACCTATCCTCTTACTCCTGACTTCCCTACCTCAATACATGTACACCATGAATCTGCATACATACCTCTCCTGTCCTATGCCTATCCTCTTACCCCTGACATCCGTACCTCTCCTGTCTTATACCTGTTTTCTTACCCCTGACAGCCTTACCTCAGTACATGTACACCATGTATCTGCATACATACCTCTCTTGTCCTCTTTCTCCTGACATCCTTACCTCTGCTGTCCTATACCTGTTCTCTGAACACCTGACATCCTTACCTCAGTACATGTACACCATGTATCTGCATACACACCTCTCCTGTCCTATGCCTATCCTCTTACCCCTGACATCTGTACCTCTCCTGTCTTATATCTGTTTTCTTACCCCTGACAGCCTTACCTCAGTACATGTACACCATGTATCTGCATACATACCTCTCTTGTCCTCTTTCTCCTGACATCCTTACCTCTGCTGTCCTATACCAGTTCTCTGAACACCTGACATCCTTACCTCAGTACAGGTACACCATGTATCTGCATACATACCTCTCTTGTCCTCTTTCTCCTGACATCCTTTCCTCTGCTGTCCTATACCAGTTCTCTGAACACCTGACATCCTTACCTCAGTACAGGTACACCATGTATCTGCATACATACCTCTCCTGTCCTCTTTCCCCTGACATCCTTACCTCTGCTGTCCTATACCTGTTCTCTTACCCCTGACATCCTTACCTCAGTACATGTACACCATGAATCTGCATACATACCTCTCCTATCCTATACCTATCCTCTTACCGCTGACATCCTTACCTCAGTATATGTACACCATGACTCTGCATACATACCTCTCCTGTCTTATACCTGTTTTCTTACCCCTGACAGCCTTACCTCAGTACATGTACACCATGTATCTGCATAAATACCTCTCCTGTCCTCTTTCTCCTGACATCCTTACCTCTGCTGTCCTATACCTGTTCTCTTACCCCTGACATCCTTACCTCAGTACATGTACACCATGTATCTGCATACACACCTCTCTTTTAGTCTGCCTAGACATTTCTTTTTGCTATTCTTCTCATAATCCCTCCTCTACCTCTACACACTGTTCCTCTCACTTACTACTACAGATCCAAAAAAAAAGAAAATTGCAAAAGGTACTCACTTATTGTACCATTAATGCAAAAATGTCTCTACATTACTGTCAAAATGTCTGTAACTTGTAACTGTGTAAATACTTTGTCAACTGTGTCATTGTACTGAAAAAGAGTTTTTTCACCAGGCCTCCACTGAAAAGGGGCTTGCTGTCTGGTAACAACAAGCAATATATAGATACATAGCTCTGTGTGTGTGTGTGTGTGTGTGTGTGTGTGTGTGTGTGTGTGTGTGTGTGTGTGTGTGTGTGTGTGTGTGTCTTTGTATGTATATAAACCCAAAGGTTTTTTTCCCAAAGGGTAAAAAAGTCACACAAATTTAGTAAAAACTTCAAGAAAGACCCAGCCAAGCTAATGTCTTAACTGTGTAAGGCCTTAAATGCTCTCTAGTGGACTCCCATGATATATACACACATGCACCCTTAACGACAAACCAGTGTTTCAGCTACATAGCTTCTAACTGCTTGTGACTTTTTACTTTTTTAAGTCTTTACTGGTCCATTCAGGCTAATTTAGGCAAACCCCACTAGCTTTAGACATGCCATGTTTCACCCTTTTTCTGAGATCATCATTACAGCATAAGTGGATTATTTGGCCGTACTCTTGAAACACAGAGATTAAAAGTAAGCCGGATATTCATAATGATTTAGGTGTCTGCAAAATATCCCAAATAACATCCAAACCAAAGGGTAAAAAGGTCACATAAACAAACCATTTAGTGAAAGACTAGACTACCCAGCTATGCTAAAGTCTTCATTATATAATACCTTAAACCTCCTGCAGTGGAGGTCCATGAGATATATATTGCAATTGTCCCCTTGAGGACATACCAATGTTTCAACTATATAGCTTGTAAGTGACCATGACATTTTATTTTATTTATTTTTTATTACATTTGTTAACCGGGTAGTATCCGACTGGGCCAGAAGGTCATTTTCAGCTGAGGCCCAGGGAGAAAAGCTCCACAAACAGTAATAAAGCTTACAGCAACAATAATATTTTTATAATAGTAGTAGTGTAAACATTATACAGAGTCACAAGTGGTAGGATAAGCCTTTGTTAAACCTATACAGAAATACCATCACAAAGGCAGTGTGATAATATAAATTCAGAGACCGTATGTATGTATGTATGTATATCATCAGTGAAATAAAGATAGGGAATTATTTATTATACCAGATGTATGTACAATATGAGTTAGCAGATTGCAGAGAGATGGAGGGAGTATAGTAGAAGGTTAGTGTAGAGGATAAGGTAAGGTATAGGGAGATAGGAAGAATTAGCCTGGTGAATAGCAGGAACAAGTCCAGTGTTTGGCTAGGTAGTTCTTTAGGAGTTGTTTGAACTTGTGGTGGTCAAAGATTTTGTGTGATGGGCTGTGGAAGTGTATTCCATAATTCGGCAATTTTGTGTGAGTAGAGGGAGTCGCCATGGTAGTTGTGGGAGTGGGATACCTTTAGCATTAGCTTGTTGGAGGATCTGAGGGACCGGGTATTAGTACTAGGTTGCCAAAATCTTTCAGTGTGCAGGCACCAATAAAGGCTGTCCCTCCACAATTAATGAAACACCAAGATGTAATTCCAAGTTTTTTATTCCAAAATAACAGGTAGATTTAGCGCTTTCGTCTCCAAAACAAGAAACTTCATCAGAATCAAAAGTATCTATTTCCTATTCATTTAAATAACCAACCAAATGCATTCATTGGTTCAAAGTTTTATTTTATTTTACATTTGTTAACCGGGCTAGTCTAGCTGGATATATGTCCATTTTCAGTAGAGGCCCGGGGAGAAAAGCGCCACACATAAATCAATTACAAAGAGACATATTAATAAAAAGTTAAGTACAATAAGAGTATACATTTAGTAATAAGAACAACAAAATACCTAAGGCACACCAAAAAAATATACTAGTTCAGTAGAAGCATCACAATTAAAAAGCTAAAGATTAGCAAAATTGTTTTCGATAATCCTTTGGAGAGAAAGAAGTAAAACAGGGATTAATGAAGAAATACAAGGGAGGAGAAGAGTGAGAAGCATTGGTCAGTAAGGAGAAGAAGTAAGAAGATGGAAAAGAGGACAGGGGAGAGAAAAAGGAGGAGTGGGTCAGAGCATAAGAGGAGAGCAACAGGGCGATAAGAAGAAAGTATATGTATAGCTAATAAGTACAGACAACAATACAACAATAAGACAGTAAAATAAGATAAAAAAAATTTAGAAAAGGCATTTAAAAATATATATAAATATACTGTGAATGATTTTAGGATTATAAAATCTAAATTGTGGTTAGTGTTAAAGTAATACGTGTGATTTAAAATATAGGGATTACTTCAGGTTAACTGCCCTTAATTTAGGGGCTGGAGCTATGGAAATATGATTGTGAAGTCCTGGAAAATACAGGCATCTAGGTGTAATTGCCACATCAGTTCCCTAAATTCAAGCCTGGTTTCCCAGTCACCACCCCTATCTTCATTTTTAACACACTCAAGGACCCAAAATTTAAAATCTGCTGCACTACATTGGAGAACATGTCTCACCATGGCATTAATTTCTTTTCTTCGGCTAATGTCATACATGTGTTTATATATCCTGGACCTCAGATTTCTCTTGGTTTTACCCACATAAAAGGCCCAGCAGGCATTACAATAGGCAAGGTAAACTACTCCTTTTGTAAAACAAGTGTAATAACCTGAGGCCTTCAAGTTCAAAGCCAGGCTAGGAAGGTATAATCTGTCCACATTAGACAAAAAAAAATGCATTGGGAACATCTTTCACATCTGTGAGTTCCCCTTTTCCCTACCCATTTGGTTTTCTCTTCTCTAATATATCTTTGAGATTGTAATCTCTCTTATAACTGTATTGCAAATGCTTATTAAATACCTGTAGTCTGTAGGGCATTCTTTTGAACATGTCCCAGATACTATTAATAGCCTTTTTTACTCATCCCATATCCCGGTTGAAAGTGATGACTAGATGTGGTGTATGGGAATTGGGTGGAAAAAGAGTTCCTGCATTGGATTTGTCCTCACCTGGTCTATTCAAGCAACTAACCAGTCCATTTCTAAGAAGTGGCAAATAAATAATCCCCCATCTACTAAGGATCTCATCTTTTAAAGATGCAATAAGATCCTCTGGGTAGTCCCTTTCCAAAAACATTGCTTAAACATAATCCAATTCCTTAGCTAATTCCTCTTTTTCTGATGTCATCCATGCCACCCTGACCATCTGACCCTTCACAATGTTTCTTTTTTGAAAAAAAAAAAAAGGATGGTTACTATCGTAGTGTAGATATGAATTGGAAAAGTATTTTTTCCTGTACACCTGTGATGTAAATCTATGATTTAAGTTATCCTTCTTAATACAAATGTCCAAGAAGTGTACCTCATCAATATCAAAAACATAAGTGAAAGTCAGGAAATCAGTGGTGTTATTGAGGAAATCCATTAACAAGGGGATCAAATCATGGGGTACTCCCCAAAAAATAAAAATATCATCCAGGAAATGAAAATATTTATGTATGTGGCCCTTAAATGTGGATTCAAAAACAAAATGTTTCTCTCAGCATAACATAACTATATTCCCAAAAATGGGAGCACAAGAAGAGCCCATGACAATCTCACCTAACTGGTGAAATATTCCCCCTGAAAGTACAAAAAGTTATTTTTCAGAACCAACTCCATGTTCTCAAGGACTAACCTAAAATCATTGTCAGATAGAAAATGAAACTCTGTCAACAAACATGATGATTTACTTTTTTCTGTTAACGAATATAAACATGATTATTTATTGATTTTTTTCAAGATGTTGATAAACTGATAACCAAAAACCACAATAGGAAACTAACTAAGTTAGATAGGGACCATAGGAGCTATTAAAATGGGACAGCATATTCCATCGGTGTTAACCGTCCCTTGGTCAGGAACAATAGGATTGCCCACAATTATGAAAGAGACTCTCCATCTTATGGAGATTATAGTAACAGCAATAGGGGTCCACAGGAATTCATTAGGGAGGAAACTATAAGGCATGAAGAAGCCCCTTTGGGGGAAGAGGGCCTCAGGCGATCAGACAGAATCAGGAATTTGCCAACACAACCCTCTTACGCAGAGGCGGCTAGTGTTCACACATGAAGGTATCAGGGGAGACAACGGTACCCACCCGAGTGAGTAAGGACTCACTGAATATTACTAACACACCTAGTACCAGTACAGAACATGTAGAGATATTTAATGAATGTTTGTCTGATTGTGTCAGTGACTTAACATGGTATGAGAATGACATATCAGTCAGTCACAATGTAATTTTTACTCAAAACAACTTTCACATCTACAACTATATTGACATGGTTATTAATGTTTTTTTTTTACTTTATTTAAAAAGGGTTTTATTTTTGTCCCAGATAATAAGGGAGATTTAACAAAACTCATTCTTGATGTTAAAATGTTTACCCGGAAAATTAATCTGGAGACAATGTTTAAAGACCAACCTTTGGTGAGCCCCATCACCAGCTTGACGAAAAGAAGTACATTTAACCCTCCCCTTCACCAGGAAGTTATTAATTTTGAGAGCTTGGTTTTTAGGGAGTTGAGAAATCAAGGGGATAGGAACAAATGGTATTTTAATAATCTTATCAGTCAAGAGAGACTAGTTCTTACTAAACTAACCCAAAATAATTAATTGCGGGTGATGAAACCTGACAAAAGAGGTGGAGTGGTGTTGATGGAGAATGTGTTATATGTGGCAAAAATGATGGAGATACTGAATAGATTCCAGCTATTCCACTGTTTTTAAAAATGAGCTTAATAAAGCTTATAGAAAGATTGATTTAGTTATGGAAGACAACTTGATGCAGGGCTTAATTGACAAGAAACTATTAAATTTTTTTAGAGTTCACAAACCTTATGTCCCTGAAATTTTTGATATTCTGAAAGTCCATAAGGACATTTTAAACCCACCACTTAGGCCTACTGTTACCTCTGAGGGTTCTAAAACCCAGCCCCTGGCCATTTTTGTTGACACCAAATTGAAACCTTTCTATAATATGTACCCACGCATTTTAGTTGATTCCTGGGATTTTTTGAATAAAATGTTTCAACTGGATTTTAGTACTAATTCCTCATTTATGACAATAGACATCAAGAATTTATTCTTGGTTATACCCCACAGTACTGGCCTAGAGTGCTTTGAGCATATGTTGACAGAGTTTTGTTTTCTGACAACAATTTTAGGTTAGTCCTTGAGACAATGGAGTTGGTTCTCAAAAAATATCTTTTTATACTTTCAGGGGGAATATTATCACCAGTTAGATGGGGTTGCCATGGGCTCTTCTTGTACTCCCATTTTTTGTGAATATAGTTATGTTATACTGGGAGAAACATTTTGTTTTTGAATCCACATTTAAGGGCCACATTATTTAAATATTTTCATTTCCTGGATGAAATTTTTATTGTTTGGGGAGGACCCCATGACTTGATCCCCTTGTTTATGGATTTCCTCAATAACACCACAGATTTCCTGACTTTCAGTTATGTTTTTGATATTGATTGGGCCAGCTCTTGTTTGGCATCTACTTCTCTGAAGTACAGGCCAACACTAAGGGCCTCTAGCTAACAAAGTTCGCAGATGACTGCAAACTGGGAGCCATTAGTGAATCTCCAGATGATGTGGATATTCTACAAAAGGGCCTTACAGAACCAGATGCTTGGTGCCAGAGCCATGGATTCAAGCTCAATGGCAAGGAATGTATAGTTATTCCCTTTGGGGAAAAAAAATGTACCCGTGAATTACCACATGGATGGCAATACACTAAACACCGAAAGTGTGATAAGAGACTTAGGGACATAGGTGGACAGTGGTTTCACCTTTGATAACCACATCACCACAACAGTCAGGAAATCCTTCTATGTGGCACACCTCATCATTAAGGGCTTTTCTTCCAGAAAAAAGGAGGTCATTGTCCCACTGTACTCATCCCTCATTAGACCCATTATAGAATACAACACCCCATTTGGTATGTAGCTCTCAAGACATCTGCAACAACTGGAAAGGCTGCAGAAATACCTCACTAAAAGAATCACAGGCTTAAAGCAGATGCTCTATGCTGACCATCTAAAAAAACTCCAGCTATAATCTGTCACATATCGTCTACTCAGAGGTGATCTCTGCTTAACATACAAGTCCATGTCAAACCCAGAGCTGTTGGAGATACTACATTTAATGAAATCCCAATCCCTCAGAGCCACATGCTCCAAGGATCTAAACCTTGTCATCACAATGAACAAAACATGCTGGAGGGATAGGTTCCTGACCAAGAGACTCCCCAGACTCCGGAATAGACTGCCCATACATGTTAAGCAGAGTGCCTCTTTGGCCATCTTCAAAACGAACCTTGACAATTGGATGGGAGATAGAAAATTCACCCCGGGGATCACGTCAGTCACCCTGCTAGACAGGGGTTCAGGGAAGTAAATATTGTGGGAAGAAATGTAGATGGAGACTAAGGAAGATAGAGATGGACAGAAGGAGGGTTTATAAAGAATAGAGTGTAGCATATGAAACTGATAAGATAGCAGAAATTGGGGAAGTTCAAGCCATTGAAGAGAGTTTAAAGAAATACAGTAGTGTGAGTTGTATGGAGAGTTAGTAATGAATCTGGCTATTTTATGGTAAGTCTGTTGGAGTTTGTTTAGATTGGAAGCCTGGATATTGGTAAGAACCGGGGCAGCGTATAAGAAGGAGGGAAGGAGGAGTGCCTGGCCCAGGGTTAGTCTAGATTCAGGGGTTAGGAATTTTTTGTTCCGATATAGCAGACCTAGTTTCTGGTTTGTTTTTTTTATACATTGGAGTATGTGTAGGTTGAACTTTAGTTCGTCATCGATAATGACCCCTAGGAGTTTTGTGTGTGTGTCAGGATGGATAGTTGTATTGTTAGAAGATGTAATAAAAAAGGAGGTTTTGTGATGAGAAAGAGAATGGGGAAGGAAAAGTAGGAGTTTGGTCTTTTTGGGATTTAGGATCAATAGGTTGTGAGAGAGCCATTGTTCAGTGGATAGTAGGGCCTGTTGGGTCAGGGAGTGTTGTTCAGGAATGTTATTTGAGATGGATATAAGTGTGGAGTCTGCATACTGAATAAGGGTGGATTCTTTGCATGAGGTGTAAAGATCATTGGTGAAGATGTTAAACAAAAGGGGGTCCCAAGATGGAGCCTTAGGGAACACCAGTGGAGATGGGAAGGAAAGGTGAGGAGGATGAGAGCCATTTTACAGATTGTTCCCTGCCAGATAAGTAACTATTAAACCAGGTAAGTGCGGAGGGGGGATAGGTGGAGATTTGCAAATATGGATAGTAGTAGAGGATGAGAGACAGTATCGAAGGCTTTGGAGAGATCTAGGAAGAGACAGAAAATGAGTTTATTGTTGTCTAGTGCCTCTGCAATGATATGAGTGAAGGAGAGGAGGGCAGTGGTGGTGCTGTGGTTAAGACGAAATCCATGCTGGGTAGGAGTAAGTAAGTGGTGTGTGAGGAGGTGATTAAGAAGCTATGAGTGAATACATTTTTCTAATATCTTGGAGAGGGGGGACAGAATGGCAATGGGTCGGTAGTTTGAGGGGTCAGTGGAGATTTCACCTTCATGAAGAGGGATAGTGAAGAAAGATTTCCAAAGGGTGGGGACAGTTGATTCCAGAATAGATTGATTAATTAGTATAGATATAGAATAGGCAACTGAGTCAGCAACAAGTTTGAGGAATGTAGAAGATGGATTGTCAGTGGAAGGAGAGCAAGGTTTTAGCTTGAGTAGTAGATATTTGATGTAAGTAATGGGAACTGGCTCAAAAGAAAACAAAGTTGTGTTAGTGGGACTAGGAGGGGTGGGTGTCAAAGTAGAGTTTGGCTTAGAGGTTACCAGATTTTGGATGGAAGAGATAAAGTGCTTATTCAAGAGGGTAGCTGTTTCTTGAGAGGAAGAGTTAGGGTATGGGGAGGGATTAGAGGGTTTTCCAGGATAGAGGATGTTGTTGAGAGTTGACCAAAATTTTCGAGGATTGGATTCGTTGTTAAGCTGAGCAGAGCTATAGTATAACTTTTTGTCATTAGTTGTATGTTTTTTTGTAAGGTTCCTCAGCTGTCTGTATTTTTGAAGAAAAGGTGGTTGTTTAGTTTTAGTCCAGGTTTTCCAGGCACAATCTCTTTGTTTCATAAGGGACCTAGTCTCTTTGGAGAGCCAGGGAGCATGATTTGATTTTACTCTGATCTTCCTAGAGGGAGCTAATGAGTTTAGATTATTCATGAAGATGCTATTGAAAGTGCTTACAGCATCGTTTAGGGGGGGTGTTTTAGGATCGACCAATCTATGTTGTGGAGAATGGAGTTAAATTGGGATGAATTGAAAGTCGATAATTTTTGACAGTCTTTGATAAGGTGGGGTTTAGGAATATGGGAGTAGTGTCTTAAGATGGTGGTAGGGAGATGATCACTGAGGGAGTCAGGTAAGGTGGTGGGATTGTGGTATTGGTGGGGAGAATTGGTATGGATCCAGTCTATGATGGAACTGGAAGTGGAATTTTTATGGAAGTGAGTGGGAGATGTTATAAGTTGGTGGAAGCCGTGTAGGTGGATACTGAGTTGGGGGGAGTCAGTTGTGAGTTTGGACCAATCAATGTTGACATCACCAAGGATAAGTGTCTCATATGGTATGTTGTGGGAGAGCCAGGATAGGGTGTTTTCAAGAATGGGCAGATTGTTACCAAGAGAAAGGTAGATAGAGGCAGTTGCAAGTTTTTTGTGGGGATTCAGATGGCAGTTAAGAATGATGATTTCAGCTGGGAGGAAGTCAGGAATTGGGGAAGGGTATGGTGAGAGGTTAAGGTTGTTTGAGTAGAGGATGGCCATGCCACTACCTTTTTTACAGGTCTATCAGATTGGAAGATATTATAACCCGGTAGGAGTATTTCACTATTTGAGATTTGTGGCTTGAGCCAGGTTTCAGATAGGGAGAGGATGTGAGGGGTATTGAGAGCTATCCATGAGTGCAGCTCAGTGACTTTATTTGCTAGGGATTGGTAAAGAAGGCTATTAATAGTATCTGGGACATGTTCAAAAGAATGCCCAACAGACAATTTATTTATTTATTTATTTATTGACATTTCTTAATCAGGTTTGTCCAAATGGGCTTGTGGCCCATTGTCAGTGGAGACCCAAGGAGAAAAGCTCCAGTAGTACATTTAAACAAGTACAATTTTAAACAATATTGATATAATAGCAGTTATAGCAAAAGATTCACATATGTTGGGTTACATGCATAAAGTTAAAGTTGCATTAAAAAGAAGCTATGTAACAATTTCACATTGATATAGTTCAATAGGTCAACAATAATTTTTTTTGTTTGTATAAAATTATGCAAATGCATAGTAGACACATTGGAGGTGTAATGAGGTACTAAGTATGGTCCTCTTGACGGTACATAAAGGGAAGGAAGACTAGATAGGGTCATGGCAAGGGCAGGTTCTGGAATTGAGAAAATAAGCTTTTAGCTCATTTTTAAAGTGTGAGGTGTGGGAGATTGAACGTAAGTCAAGGGGAAGTTTGTTCCAAGCATGGGCAAGGGAGTGTTTGTAGAGTAGTTTGCCTAATGACCTTTTTGGGTGGTAGATATCAAGTAATTGTTGGTTAGAAGTACGGAGGGTCCGGGATGGGCTGTAGATGGAGACAAGGAAGATAGAGGTGGACAGAAGGAGGGTTTATAAAGAATAGAGTGTAGCATATGAAATTGATAAGATAGCAGAAATTGGGGAAGTTCAAGTCATTGAAGAGAGTTTAAAGAAATGCAGTGATGTCAGTTGTATGGGGAATTAGTAATGAATCTGGCTATTTTATGGTAAGTCTGTTGGAGTTTGTTTAGATTGGAGGCCTGGATATTGGTAAGAACTGGGGTGGCGTATAAGAGGGAGGGGAGGAGGAGTGCCTGGCCCAGGGTAAGTCTAGATCTAGGGGTTAGGAATTTTTTGTTCCAATATAGCAGACCTAGTTTCTGGTTTGTTTATTTTTACACATTGGAGTATGTGTAGGTTGAACTTTAGTTCGTCATCGATAATGACCCCTAGGAGTTTTCTGTGTGTGTCAGGTTGGATAGTTGTATTGTTAGAAGATGTAATAAAAAAGGAGGTTTTGTGATGAGAAAGAGAATGGGGAAAGAAAAGTAGGAGTTAGGTCTTTTTGGGATTTAGGATCAATAGGTTGTGAGAGAGCCATTGTTCAGTGGATAGTAGGACCTGTTGGGTCAGGGAGTGTAGTTCAGGAATATTACTTAAGATGGATATAAGTGTGGAGTCGTCGGCATACTGAATAAGGGCGGATTCTTTGCATGAGGTGTAAAGATCATTGGTGAATATGTTAAACAAAAGGGGTCCCAAGATGGAGCCTTGGGGAACACCAGTGGAGATGGGAAGGAAAGGTGAGGAGGATGAGAGCCATTTTACAGATTGTTCCCTGCCAGATAGGTAACTATTAAACCAGGGAAGTGTGGAGGGGGATAGGTGGAGATTTGCGAGTTTGGATAGTAGTAGAGGATGAGAGACAGTATCGAAGGCTTTGGAGAGATCTAGGAAGAGACACAAAATTAGTTTATTGTTGTCTAGTGCCTCTGCAATGATGTGAGTGAAGGAGAGGAGGGCAGTGGTGGTGCTGTGGTGAGGCCGAAATCCATGTTGGGTAGGGGTAAGTAAGTGGTGTGTGAGGAGGTGATTGAGAAGCTGTGTGAATACATTTTTCTAATATCTTGGAGAGGGGGGACAGAATGGCAATGGGTCGGTAGTTTGAGGGGTCAGTGGAGTTTCCACCTTTATGAAGAGGGATAGTGAAGAAAGATTTCCAAAGGGTGGAGACAGTTGATTCCAGAATAGATCAATTAATTAGTATAGCTATAAGATAGGCAATTGAGTCAGCAGCAAGTTTGAGGAATGTAGAAGATGGATTGTCAGTGGAAGGAAAGCAATGTTTTAGCTTGAGTAGTAGAGATTTGATGTAAGTAATGGGAACTGGCTCAAAAGAAAACAAAGTTGTTTTACTGGGACTTGGAGGGGTGGGTGTCGAAGTAGAGTTTGGCTTAGAGGTTACCAGATTTTGAATGGAAGAGATAAAGTGTTTATTCAAGAGGGTAGCTGTCTCCTGACAGGAAGAGTTAGGGTATGGGGAGGGATTAGAGGGCTTTCCAGGATAGAGGATGTTGTTGAGAGTTGACCAAAATTTTCGAGGATTGGATTAATTGTTAAGCTGAGCAGAGCTATAGTATAATGTTTTGTCATTAGTTGTATGTTTTTTGCAAGGTTCCTCAGTTGCCTGTATTTTTGAAGAAAAGGTGGTTGTTTAGTTTTAGTCCAGGTTTTCTAAGCACAATCCCTTTGTTTCATATGGGACCTAGTCTCTTTGGAGAGCCAGGGAGCATGATTTGATTTTACTCTGATCTTCCTAGAGGGAGCTAAGGAGTTTAGAGTATTCATGAAGATGCTATTGAAAGTGCTTACAGCATCGTTTAGGGGGAGGTGTTTTGGTATGGTATGGTATGTTGTGGATAATGGAGTTAAATTGGGATGAATTGAAAGTCGATAATTTCTGACAGTCTTTGATAAGGTGGGGTTTAGGAATATGGGAATAGTGTCTTAAGATGGTGGTAGGGAGATGATCACTGAGGGAGTCAGGTAAGGTGGTGGGATTGTGGTATTGGTGGGGGGAATTGGTAAGGATCCAGTCTATGATGGAGCTGGAAGCGGAATTTTAATGGAAGCGAGTGGGAGATGTTATAAGTTGGTAGAAGCCGTGTAGGTGGATACTGAGTTGGGGGAGTCAGTTGTGAGTTTGGACCAATCAATGTTGACATCACCAAGGATAAGTGTCTTATATGGTATGTTGTGGGAGAACCAGGATAGGATGTTTTCAAGAATGGGCAGATTGTTACCAGGAGGAAGGTAGATAGAGGCAATTGCAAGTTTTTTGTGGGGATTCAGATGGCAGTTAAGGATGATGATTTCAGCTGGGAGGAAGTCAGGAATTGGGGAAGGGTATGGTGAGAGGTTAAGGTTGTTTGAGTAGAGGATGGCCATGCCTCCACTTTTTTACAGGTCTATCAGATTGGAAGATATTATAACCTGGTGGGAGTATTTCACTATTTGAGATTTGTGGCTTGAGCCAGGTTTCAGATAGGGAGATGATGTGATGGGGTATTGAGAGCTATCCATGAGTGCAGCTCAGTGACTTTATTTGCTAGACTCTGAATATTGAATTAGTAAATAGTTAAGTATTTGGATGGAGATGATTGTTGTGACTGAGGTTGGTGACTGTTTAAGGAGTAAGATAGGGGCAGTGTAGAAGTAGTTTTGGGGAGAGAAGAGGGGCCAGGGTTGGGATGGATATCTCCAGAACAAAATAGGTTTTTAGTGAGAAGAGAATGTGTAGTAGATGCTAGATGGAGTTTGTATAGTTTTGAATTAGCTTTGTGGGAAAGTTTAAAACCTGTATTATGGATAGTTTATATAGACTTGAGGTAGAAGTTGTAAAGAGATTAGGGGAGATAGTAAAAGGTGAAGCAGTTGGATATATGTTGTATGAGCGAGAAGTTGGTGAACATAGGAGTGGGTCAGAGAGACTGGAGTGGTAAGAGGTGGAGATAGAGGGAATAAGGAGTAGTGTAGAAGATATTAGAAAATAATACATGTTGGAATAAAATATGGTCAGATAGAGTGGTATAGAGGAAGTGGTGTTGACAAGATTGACAGATTAGTAAGGTGGTTGTGGCAATAGGCAGGAAGTGGAATTGTAGTGGCTAGTTAACTGGAAGGGGAGGGATAGTTAGGTATAAAGGTAATTGTAATCGAGGTCCGTGGGAATGAGGGTAGGGTAGGGGAGTGAAGTGAGCCCAAGCATAGCGAGGGTGAATGGAACAGGGCTAGCACCCTGGTCAAGATAAAGTCATAGAAACAATCAGAAAAAGATAGTGAAAAACTAGCTTGAGAGACAAGGATATAATGTTTCTAAAGGTATAGTCACCAAAAATAAAATAAAAAGAAATAAAATATGAACAGAAGTAAGCTTACAAAATGACACTGGCCTCAAGCTACACTAGTAGATTTACTTGAAGCAAACCCAGTGCTGTATGGTTAAAATAAGCTACAATAGAGAGGGGCTTTGGAGGGGGGGAGAGAGAGGTATTACTAGCAGCTAAAAGCAGGGCAAAAAATTTAAAAAAAATTAATACGTAAGAGTCTGAAGACAGTAAAATAGGGCAGGTGCACTAGGAAAGGCAGTTATGAGTGAGGCTAGAAATAAATTCAGGGAAGGGTAAAGTACAGAACAGGAGAATATACACAGAAACAGTATGAGGATAGTGGGTAACCAAAGAGAAAGTATAGGAGCTGCTGGCGTCTGCTTTTCGTGGCGACTAGCAAAAAAACACACTGTAAATTCTTGTTGTAATTATAAAGTCTAGCATTAATTAAAAGATTAGCTTATGTAGTAGTTATTTACTGGTACACATACTTCTGTGGTATTATTTTAAGCTTAAAATGGTGGCTTCCAGACTGATGGTTAGAATTGTAGGGTATCTGTTAAGGTCCTCAAACCCGTATTCCTTGTACTGTGGCCAGGAGAAAACCACAGGGAAAAATCGTCTAGGGTTCAGTGGTATTATTTTAAGCTTAAAATGGTGGCTTCCAGACCAATGGTTAGAGTTGCAGGGTATCTGTTAAGGTCCCCAAACCTGTGTTGCTTGTACTGAGAGGACTAGAGGTGTTTAATAAGCATTTGCAAAACAGTTATACGAGAGATTACAATCTCAAAGATATATTGGAGAAGAGAAAACCAAACGAATATGGTACCATGGTAGGGAAAAGAGGAACCCACAGATGTGGAAGATGTTCCCAATGCACTTTTTTGGCTATTGTGGACACATTATACCTTCCTAGCCTGGCCCTGAACTTGAAGGCCTCAGGTTATTACACTTGTTTGACAAAAGGAGTGGTTTACCTTGCCTGCTGGGCCTTTTATGTGCGTAAAACTGAGAGAAATCTGAGGTCTAGGATATATGAATACATGTATGACATTAGCCGAAGAAAAGAAACAGGTATGTAGTCCAATGTAGTGTAGCAGATTTTAAATTTTGGGTCCTTGAGTGTGTTAAACATGATGATAGGGGTGGTGACTGGGAAACCAGGCTTGAATTTAGGGGTCTGATTTGGCAATTATGCCTAGATGCCTGTGTTTTTCCAGGACTCCACAATCATATTTCCATAGCTCCAGCCCTTAAATTAAGGGCAGTCAAGTTGAAGTAATCCCTATATTTTAAATCGCATATATTACTTTTATACTAAGCACAATTTGGGTTTTATAATCCTAAAATCTTTCACAGTATATTGATATATATATTTTTAAATGCCTTTTATAATTTTTTTTTTATCTTATTTTACTGTCTTATTGTTGTATTTGATTGATAAGACTTTGAACCAATGAATGCATTTAGTTGGTTATTTAAATGAACAGGAAATAGATACTTTTGATTCTGATGAAGTTTCCTGTTTTGGAGATGAAAGCGCTAAATCTACCTGTTATTTTGGAATAAAGAACTTGGAATTACTTCTTGGTGTTTTGTTAATTGTGAAGTGACACCCTTTATTGGTGCCTACACACTGAAGGATTTGGGCTTACTAGTTTGTGTGTTTCCTTTGGCAGTCCATTGTGTGGTTATTAGTACTAGGTTGGACAGGGTTAGAGAGTTGCTGAGCTGAAGTTGTTTGTAAATATGGTATTGAGGAGAGGACAAATAATGGAACCTCGGGGAACATCTACTGAGATGGGCAGTAGGGGGCAGACACTGTTTGCCCATTTGGTTGCTTGCTTATGATAGGAGAGATTAACTATGAAACCAGATTAGGGATGAAGTGGTGAGGCCATAGGATGTGGGTTTGTTTAGAAGTAGTTGGTGAGAAACAGTGTCAAAGGCTTTGGACATATCAAGAAAGATGGAGGAGACAGAGTGGCCTTCATTTGGGAGATGATTTATGGTGCTGGTGAAAGATATTAGAGCTGTGCTAGTACTATGTTTAGGTCAGAAGTCATGCTGAGAGCTAGATAGCAGGTTGACTAAGGAAGTGGTGAAGAAGCTGACTGTGGATGCATTTTTTCTAAGATTTTTGCAAGGGGGAGAGGATGGCTATGGGGCGGTAGTTTTTTTCATATATTTTTTTTTATTTTTCAAATACATTTGAATGAATTCCATAGCATTTATACATAACATGTTAAATAACTATGTACAATATTTACATTAGCCTGACACTATAACAGATCTTAATGTATACAGTTACTTTATACGTATGTCCAATCCATTATCAGAGTGTCTGATCAATTATTGTATAGTGTCAATCAACGATAAGACTTTTCCCCAAGGGTTGTTGATAAATGGCTTTGGATAAATTCGTAGTTCTTTAATTTTAATTTCTAATAATGCTGTGGTCTTCAGTAGGCTGTAGATGTCTTCCAAAGTTGGTATTGTGTTTGTATCCCATCTTCTTGTTATACACTTCCTTGAAATTGCAAGTATAGTCCATACTAGTATCTAGATACATGTTTGACCGATTCAAATGAGGACCTTCGTTCACATTTAAAAATACAAGTGCATTAGTTAAATAAAATGATTCATTAAATAAAGCTTATAGAAGGTTATTAATACCATTCCAAATGGCTTAATTTTAACACAATCAAAGAAAATGTGGTTCCAATCTGTACTGTGCAGTTGCTCACATCTCCAACGTATTCCTTTTATGGAAGAACTAATTTTACTGATTCTATCTGGGGTTAAGAATGCTCCATGAAAGCATTTCCAATATTGAGGTTGTGGGTGCTGTTTTATAGTTTATCAATATTTATATCTAAAACTTTTAGTTCTTTGAAACATTGGAGCCAACAAGCAAATCCTTTCTGTTCCCAGGAATTAATCATTTATCTATATATTTTATGTGGAAAGTTCTTTGTGATTATAAATGGTGTTAAAAGATCAAACCAGATTTTTAAATCTATATTTGCATTAATAATTTTCCTAAATGAGTCAATGTAATAATTAATCATACAAATTTTAGTGGGTTTAGTTATGTTATATTGCATACTAATACATATGTGCCACGGAAAATTGTTTTTATCTATTTGAAATTTGTTTTGTAAATCAAATTCATTTATTGGTATTATAGTTAGTAATTATTTCCAATTTGCAGAGTAATTTGGACTAATCCAATCTGAGATTGTTTTATATTGATGCTTTTATATATGTTTCTATATCAGGAAAGTTTAATCCTCCCTGTTTCCATGGTCTGATATGATGTATTAAAGCAATTCTGTTTCTTTTGGAAAACTATAAAAATGTTATTAAGCATGAATTTCTTTCTTTAAGTATATTCTTTTCTGGTAACAGTTGTATTACCAAGGCTATATATAGGGTTTTGGACAGTAAAACCATTTTTATTAACTGTAGTCTATCTTCAAATGTTAATATTATTTTGTTCCATTTTTTCACAGAAATTTTTATTGTATTGATGATATTATTGTAATTTTTTTGAGACTAATTCATTATTATCCTTGCATAACTCAATTCCTAGATATTTTAAGGTAGATTCTTGCTTTCCTATGATGTGATCCCACTTAGACTGTAGTTCTTTTTTTATTTAAAAATAAAAATTTGATTTTGATTTATTGAAATGGAGTCCTGAAGTCATGTGAAGTTTGTCAATTAATATATCTAATTCTTCTAATGTCTGTTTTGTATCAGATGCTAGTAATATGTCATCAGCAAATAGCATTACTTTAGAACTGTATTGTTCATAAACATCTGTTCCTTTGATTTTTATATTGTTACGAATTGAATCTGCCAATATTTCAATAACCAGAGCAAATAGAATCAGTGACATGGGGCATCCTTGTGTAATGCCTTTTGTTTTATGTATAGATTCAGAGTTAAATCTTAACATACGCTAAAGTATTTGTATATATATTCTTTAGGAGATAAACAAAGAATGCAGGAAATTCAAATAGCATTAGGATTTTGAATAAATAGTCCCAATTTAGGCAATCAGAGGCTTTCTCTATATCTAAGCCAACTATGAGTGTTTCTTTATTTTCTTTATTAACATAATCTATAAGAGAAATTATCCTTTTAATATTGTCATGTGTGTGCCTATTATATATAAATTCAGTCTGATCATTATTTATTGTTTTGGATAGTGATATTTTCATTTTGTTAGTTAATATTGTCATAAATATCTTATAGTCATTATTTAATAATGATATAGGTCTATATGAGCTACAGAGGTTTGGGGATTTATTTTCCTTTAGGATTGGTATGATTAAGGAATATCTCCAAGAGGGTGTTATTAAAGCTTGTAACTGAATTTCTAATAGAGTTCTATGGAAGAGGGATAGTATCTTTGAAGGAAAAAGTTTATATATTTCTATAATTATGCCATCTACACCTGGACCATTATTATTTCTACCCTCTTTTATTTTATCTGTAATTTCTTTGTAGGATATGGGTGCTTGCAGATCTAGTTTTAATTTTTCTGGTATTTTTTTTTATATTAGAACATTTTTCATCTAGATTTAATTGATCGATATGTATATATATATTTTTGGAAATGTTCCATATAGTGATTTCTATAGGCATCAAGAATGTCACCTATATCCAAGACATTTTTCCCCTTTCTTTTCATGGAAGATAATTTTAATGTTATTAGCTTTTTATTGTATTTTGATTCTTGTGGATAAATTATGTAGATATTTCGGAGAAGTGGCCAATGTATTAATTTTTAGTTTTTCTAAAGCTAAACTTGTTTTATGTGTTAGAATTTTGTTATATTTATTGTTTACTACTTCTACTTTCTTTTTCATCTCCAAATGATTTAGATTTTTTCAGCTTTTACTGACAAAAGTTTGGATTGTAGATCTAATAATTCAGAATCCCATTCTCTGATTTTTTTATACCAAGTTAGGGTTTTACCATATATGTAAGCATTTAATGAGTCCCATATCATTATTTTATTTATCACTGTGGTATAATTACTATCTAAGAAGAACTGTAATTCAGATAATAACCAGGGTTTGAACTCTTTAATTTTAGTTACATATGCTAGAATTCTGGAGTTAAAGATTAATAGTTTGTACCCATTTTGAAGTTTTAGTATCAATGAATTGTGGTCTGAAAAGGGGCAGGGAGTGATTGAGAAAGTAATGATTTTAGACTGTAAGTCATGGGCAGCAAATATTTTATCTATTCTAGTTTGGGTACCAAATCTGTGATCATGATGGGAAAACAACAAAGATTTATCTTCTTTAAATTTGAAATTATCTATAAGATGAAATGATTCTACCAATTTGTTTAAAGCTTTTTATACAGCAGATATACACAGCAGCCTTTTATGTGTAGTTTCAGAAATATCAGATATACAGTTAAAATCTCCTCCTAATATTAAGTTGCCTTTATAATTATTGGAAATGAAATCCAAGTGTTTTTAACAATTCCTGTTCCAATGCCTGGGAATCAGTATAGATTGGCTAAGGTCCATATTCTGTTATTATATTTAAGTATTACTAATGCCATAAGGCCTTCTTTATCTTCATACTTATAAATTATTTCTGGGCTAATCACATTTGTTTTCCATAAAAATTGTTACCCCTTTTGTCTTTGTCTTATAAGTGGATTGCACCAATATCATATATTCCTTAGGATTCCATTTGCAATTGTCATTTGTTTTGAAATGAGTTTCTTGAATGAAGACAGTTTGTGCTTTGTTCAATTTTAAATATTTCAGTATATTTGATCTCTTGCTAGGATTGTCTAAGCCATTGGTATTTAAAGATAAGTTAAATCCATCTAAGGTTATTTAGGTTATGCATTTTTGTATTATTGTGACTATTAAACATTTTCCTCTGATAACTATAAAGTACATGTTTGAGCTTTTAAAGGAAATTATCAGTTTTATACTTTGAGTGTTTACCAATAAAGTAATGTTTTAGTCAGTCATACTAAAAATGTTTTTGTGAAATAACAAATTTAAATTAATAAATGTTAACAAAACTAAGATCTGCACTAGCCATGGAATGAAAATCATTCCTAATCTGATGGATAAACCTAAGTTCATCACATTATCACTCATACCTTGACAATCCAGAACATCTGAGCTCCATAAATTGAATTATCATATGGAGAATATTTGTAATAGGAATAAGCAATATTTACATCATTTTGAACAGATATAGTACTATTGTAGATTAGACAGAATTCTATTCTAATACGATATAAATGTCTACTTATTGTATAAGCAATTAATATTTACATGAAAGATAGATGACAAGCAATTCAATCATAGCAAAGTAGAATGTATCATATATAAAACCTCAGTAAAAGATTATAGCACACAGTTATTTAACATATTCACCTTATTGATGAAGTCTTTCAAATCTTATTACTTAATATAAATAGATGGTAATAATATTTATACCTAATGCTTATAATACAACATATTTACTGGATATATCAGAATTTATATTTCATTGTTTGCCAGCATTTAAGTAATCACTTTGTTGCTAACTTACTTAAAGCATCAGGTTTGTTTTATGTCAACATTGATGAAAGTTAGTGCATTTTAATTATCAGTGCATCCCTCTTTCCTTCATTTCCTACACATAAGGATTTTAATATTTGTCATTTCTTATTATAAAATGAATGAAATTATATGTTATAAACAACAAATTCACTTATTGTGATTAATGATTACAAGTTCCCTTTCCATATTCATAAATTGTCATTTTACGCCATATACTGAAAGTTGTTAGATTTAAATGGCAACATTCTATTTTGTATAATCTGCAACAGTTAAACTGAGTGATTATTGTCAATTTAATGCTATTTGTTCAGAATGTGATTGTTACATTCTGTGACACCTTGGTAACAACTTAAGTATCATATATAGTCTAGATCGGTTACAAAACCACAATTCAAGTTAAAGCAATTATATGACTTGTCATGAACATTTACTTATATGAGAAAATCATCATGCTTCCCCTTGATGTACAATATAGTATATATCATTTATGACAAGTTAAAACAGTAGTGTTATTATACACAAGTCTATATTATTAAACTGAGTGTCTATTGTCAATTTAATACTATTTGTTCATACATTACTATTTAATCATACATTACATAACTATTGTGTGTTTTTTTTGGCTGTTGCTTAGTTACTTGATAGACCACAAGATGTAATGCTTATTCTTATTATCAGCTTCTTCCAAGCATGTTTATACAGTCCATAGACTTTAAATTATGAGACCCTTCTAGTTTCTTATTTGTTATATTTCCAGCCTTACATACACACATATCATTATTTCAAGCATGGGCAACAGTACCCATCCAGTTTTGCCAGAATACCATTCACTAGTTCATGTGGTGTGTTTCCAGGCTGTTCTTATTTTATTTATTTATTTATTTTATTTTATTTTACATTTGTTAACCGGGAGAGTCCGATTTGATACATGTCCATTTTCAGCGGAGGCCCGGGGAGAAAAGCTCCACATGTACAAAAGATGACAATCAATATTCATGGTTACATTGAAAAAAAATGTAAACATTTTAAAAGGTGATTATATATATACATGGTTACATTGAAGTTTTAAGATCTTTATAGGTTTATAGTATGAAGTATGTACAGAAATTATTGGACAGGTTGTGAGAGTATAGAATGACATGATACTTAGATAGATGTCATGAATGACAACCAGGAGAAAAAAAGAAAGAAAAAAAAGAAGGGGAGTTATAGGAAATTAGATGTAGAAGGTTAAAAAGCATGTGCTTGGAATGTCTAGGAAAATGGGTTGATATAGAAGAGTTAAAAAAGATATGAGCATGGTTAGGATAGGGAGTTAGAAACAAAGCATAAGAAAGGATAGGATAGGAAGTTAGGTTAGATTTAGTTAGTATTGTTCTAAAGGTTGTTGAGTATTATAAATAGCCAGGTGGGTTTGGTTTAGAAAGTTGATTCAAACAGGATAAGGAAGTTGTTTATATTGCATAGTTTACCTACTACGGTTGTATGTATATTGGGTTAGTCTGGGTTTAGACATGAACATAGCCAATGCTTGTTTAGGTGATTCTTTAGGGATATTTTGAATTGGGGTAAGGAGGCTATATTGTTAAGATCTGGAGGGAGTACGTTCCATTTTTTGCCAGCTGAGTTGGAGAATAATGATTCTCCAGCTGAGTTGCTGGCTTTGGCAGATTGCACATACATTTTGTTGGATGAGCGGAGGGATGCTAGGTTGCTGTAGGGGGTAATAATGTTAGTCAGAATGGGTGTGCTGTTAGGTTGGTAGAGGATTTTATGAATAACTATGAGTTGGTTGTACTGTAGTTGATTGGGTAGTTCTAGCCAGTATAGTGTTTTAAGATTTAGACAGTGATGGGTTCTGTAGGCTGTGGCTGTGGCGAATCTAGCTATATTGTTATAGCAGCTAATTTGTTTAGGTTTACAATATCCAAACCAATATTTGTTCTGTTTCATTTTACCAGCCTGTTTCATGCAGTGGCCACTCTGCCTGTGAACCACTCAACACACCTTCCATTCCCACAGATATTTCCATGAAGGAAATCTGATGACTCTCTAGCACTTCCTAGCAACCCCAAACACCCCTAGAATCAACTATCCCCATATGCCGAACACGTCTGAGCAAGCTCACCTCCCAGACCACTGCAAAGGGTTCTGCACAAGACCAAGTGCTCTTAGTCTTTCACAATAACACAGACTTCCACTCTTATGTAAGTCTTTAATGTGTTTGGACCAAAATACATTTTAAATATTAAATTGTGCTTATTATTATTTTTTTATCAAGAATCAACTTAATGAGCTAATTGAAATGTTGGGAGACCATCAATATGTGTACATGTGGTTTAAAACAGCCCTTTTATAATATATATATATATATATATATATCTATATATATCTATATATATCTATATATATATATATATATATATATATATTTTTTTTTTTTTTTAAACCAAAAATATTGCTGAGAATTATCTCGGAGGCTCTTTTGAGCCATTAAGCATTATCGTCACTCTATCTCCATTACCATAGCAACCTGGGAGTGTCTGTGTACTGCATACCAGAGGCTCGTGATGCATCTGAAGCAAAGCTTCACTTCACTGCAACTTCAAGCCTAAATTCCCTTCCTTTCAGCAAGGCAGCAGCCAGGAAAAGAATGGAGAGCAAACAGATAAAAAAAAAAAAAAAAAAACAAACCACCCAACAAGCCGCCACAACAATAGATAACACATTCTTTCAGCCTTCCCACCTCTCACTTAGCAGATGTATAAACAAAGTATTCTCTGCCAAAATATCCCAAATCACAGTTTTATCCACCCCCTTCCCCTGGATCCAGGCTAAAACACCAAATGTCTCTTCTTAATACACAAGCATCAGTAAACTCGATCACAAGCTGCAACTCACAGCTTCCTGGAGATGAAAACGGCAACATACAACAGCTGCCAGACACAGCTGCAGCCACACACACCATATCAGGATTGATCAAACAGCATTTGAAGCTATGATACCTGCCATAATTAATATTAACCATGTTTATCTAGAATAATAATGACATTTGTACTAGCTGCCAGATACAGCTGCATCCATGCACACCATATCAGGATTGATCAAACAGGACTTGTTGCTGTGATACCTGCCTTAATTGATATTAACTATATTTAGACAGAATAATGATGACATTTGTACTAAGAGCTTGCTACTATTATTCAACCAGGATATACATGACGTTTGTAAATCACACTTTAACTGAAGAAGGCATTAGTCTCCATGGCAGCATTCTTTTTCAAAACACACTACTGTTACTGCTATTATATATGATGTTAATTTGTTACATTTGAGTCTGAACTCTGATGAATGGTGCCTTGATAAATTAGTTAATTAATTATTTATTTTATTTTATTTTATTTTATTTTATTTTACATTTGCTGACCGGGCTAGTCTGGCTGGATACATGTCCATTTTCAGCAGAGGCCCGAGGAGAAAAGCTCCACTATATACTAAGTACATTACATAAAAAATTGACTACTCTAAGATATAGCTAAATCAGAAATTACAAAAACAAAAAGAATGAAAGATAATTTCAAAGAGAAACAAGTTTACAATATGCAGTTCATTAAATATCAACAATTGTACAAAAATGTACATACTTAAATCTCAACAGTAAAAGGAACAGAACTGAATAAGGTAGAGATGAAAAGAGTGGAGGAGAAACAGAGTAAGAGAAGATGGTTAGTCAGGTGTACTGCAGGAACAAAGCCAATGATTTTGGAAGTACAGTTTAATTTTCTGTTTGAAATGTGGCAGGGATGTAGTCAGAGTTATGTCACTAGGTAAGAGATTCCAACTTCTACCTATTGTGTTAGTGAATAGAGAATCACCTGCTGTGTTGTTTGCCTTTATAGATTTTGTCATGAGTTTACTAGCGGAGCGAAGTGAGTTAAGATTGTTATAAGGGATTAGAAGTTGAGAGAGTATTGGGGTGTTGTCAGGTAGGTGTAATATGTTGTGGGCAATAGTGAGTTGAGGAATTATAAGGTAGTTTTGAAATTCAAGCCAGCCTAGTTGTTTTAGGTTTATACAATGGTGGGTCCTAAAGGGGTTACTAGTGGCGGAGCGAGCTATGTTGTTATAGCAAGTTGCATGTTTGTTAAGATTAATTTTCTTAAGGTTTGTATAAATAGGGGAAGCATATAGGAGAGTTGATAAAAGGTGAGATTGTGCAATCTTGGTTCTAGTTGCTGGGGTTAGAAAAGGTTTGATACGATATAGGGATCCTATTTTTCTGTTAACTAACCTGATGTTGTTGTTAATGTGCTGATCGAAGGAGAGATTATTGTCAATGGTTATTCCTAAAAGTTTTGTAGTTGGATCAGGTGAGATGATAGTACCATTATTTGAGGAAATGGTAAAGTTTAAAGGGGGACAGTGGTGGGGAAAAGAGGAGGAGTTTTGTTTTTTTGGCATTTAGTAGGAGAAACCGTCTAGAAAACCAAGTTTCTGCAGTGTTAAAGGTATTTTGGGTCAGTGAGATCAGTTCAGTAGAGGATGGTGCCGAGCAGATAAGGGTTGAATCATCTGCGTATTGTATGCAGGTTGCTTGTGGGATTGCAGTCTGAAGATCGTTAATAAAGAGGGAGAACAGAAGTGGACCAAGAATGGAGCCCTGGGGAACTCCGATGGAAATGGGCAAGAGTGATGAGATATGGTTTTCCCATATTACTGCTTGTTGTCTGTTGTTAAGATAAGATCTAAACCAATTAATGGCGAATTTATCACAAGAGAGAGATTCAAGAATGTTAATTAAGAGAGAGTGGTTGACCATGTCGAAAGCTTTAGAGAGATCAATGAAAAGAGCGGAAGAGAGAGTATTGATAGTATCTACAAAGGAAAGAAGGGCAGTGGTGGTACTGTGGTGAGGTCTAAAACCATGCTGACAGTTTGCTATTATGCTGTGAAGAGAGAGATAGTTGCTGATGAATACATTTTTCCATGATTTTTGCTAGGGCTGAGAGAAGGGCAATTGGTCTAAAGTTGGAAAGGTCAAGGGAGTTACCACCTTTATGTAGTGGGATAATATAGGAGACTTTCCAGATGTTAGGGATGGTTCCCTCTTGGATAGTTCTGTTTATAAGTAAGGATATAGAATATGCAATTTCTTTGGCAGCTTTCTGAAGGAAAAGAGAAGGGAGCTTGTCAGCAGAAGGTGTACAAGGTTTCAGTTTGTGAATGAGTCTGTAGATGAAAGAAGTAGATATAGGTTTTAGAGAGAAGTTGTAGGAGGAGTTAGCTATATTAGTTGGAATATAAGAGTTGTTGGTGTTCATTTGTTTGGCTAGGGATTGAATAGTTTCAGAGAAAAGAGTTGAATGCATTAGCAGTCTGGAGAGGGGTTTCTGGGTCAGCATTAAGTGGGGAATGAGTTTTAGCAATTCCTGGGGAAAGAAGTCTATTTACTGATGACCAGAATTGTTTAGAATTGTTAAGATGAGTTTCCTGAAGTTCACAGTAGAAGTTTTTCTTGTCAGAGATTATTGATTTCTTAGCCAGATTTCTAAGCTGGCAGAAATGAACTAAATCAGGGTTTTGTCTATGGCATCTCCATTTCGTCCATGCTTTGTTTCTAGTATGAATGAGTTTTTTAGTATCGTTGGTAAGCCATGGGGCTGTTTTGGTCTTTACTCTAATAGAACGTTCTGGAGCATGTGTATGGATAAGAAGGTAGTATTAAAGAATAAGACTGCCTCCTCCAGGGGAAGTGATTTTAAGCAATTCCAATTGCATGCTCTCAGTTCAGCTTGAAAAAGGTCTATGTTAAAATGCTTGATAGAACGAATTAGCCTTGTAGTTGGGAGGTTAACACATTCTGACTTTTGTCTAGTAATGTAGGTTAGGGAGTGGTCGCTGATATTGTCTGGCATAGTACCTACTTTATACTGTTTGTTGACTTTATTTGTGAGTATCCAGTCTAATATACTCTCTTTCTTACTGGGCTTATTGACTCTTGTAGTTGAGGTAATAGTTTGGGTGAAACCATGTAGGTTAATATGAGAGGAGGGATTGTCAGCATTAATATTGTTCCAATCTATGTTAACGTCGCCAAGAATTATGGTTTCTTGGGGGTAGGTGGTAGAAACCCAGCTAAGAAAGTCTTCTAATATTGGAATGTTATTACCTGGAGGAAGATACAAGCAAATAAAGTAAATGGCTTTTTTGGCATTAAGTTGGAGTTTAATAATGATGGCTTCTATTTTGCTATCTTGGTTTGGACATGCTGGTTGAGTAGAGATGTTAAGTTGATTTTTGAAAAGTATTGCTACTCCACCACCCTTACGTTTTAAGCGGTCATGTCTTACTATTTATAACCTTGAGGTATAATCTCCGAGTCTTTTGTGCCTGGGTTTAGCCAGGTTTCAGAGAGGCAAAGAATGTCAAAAGAGTGGATATCTAAGAGGGCATGGATGAAGGGTATTTTCTTATTTATGCTTTGAATGTTAAGGTGTCCTATGAGGAAGTTATTATTGAGGTTAGGTGAGCAGTTTTGGGGAGGAGGGGAGATAGGGCCAGGGTTGGGGTTGATGTCACCATCTTGTAGGGTAGCGTTATAAATAATCCTCTCGAGTGAAGCACCTTGGAAATAGAGAGCAAATCAAACAACAGAAAAATCTCAAGGATGCACCATGTAGCTTCCAACAAAATATCCAGCTGGTGTAAAAAACAAACGATTGTAAAATCAACAGGTTCTTTATTTGAGTGAACAATGGTAAGCGCTTTCACGTCTAAAAGATGCTTCTTCAGACCTCTATGTTACAGCGTTTACTTACTCCTTAAATATAAAAACAATTATCACATTCATTCAATTAATTAAACAATTTCTAATTTAAAGTGCAAGTGCATATATCTCCAGTACTTAATAAATAGAAATCCTATATATATGAATATCTAAACATCACTTAATTTTATTCAAAATAAATAAATAAACGTTGATTGAGATGGAACATTAATCTATAAAATACATTTATAACAATTAAAAAATAAAAAATACTTAAAAATGTCAATGAAGCTTATATTGCCATAACAATTGAATCTCTAGGGAAATTAATTGTTAAAAACTGACTAATCTCTATGTGAAAACTTGATGAAATAACAATAAAGCATTGTAGCGTGGCCAAGCACATGAAAAAACACAACTCTAAATCCCAGAATCAATGTTTCAAAGGCCTAGATATTAAATGCGGCTTTAAGGTAATTTTTTCATTAAGCCCAAACTTATGTGCCTGTAGCCTAAGGATCCATCTATTCTCTATTTCCTCTGTATGGTATGTTGATTTTACAATCGTTTGGTTTTTACACCAGCTGGATATTTTGTTGGAAGCTACATGGTGCATCCTTGAGATCTTGTAGGGTAGGATTAACTAGTTTAGTTAAATAGTTGTTCTTTAGAAATGTTAGAGGTTTTGTTTTTTTGTCTGATTGTAGGAGGTAGGTAAGGTGATGTAGTCTGTGGAATTTAGATAGATGATAGCTAGGGGTGGAATTAACATTAGAGTATGATGTGAAAGTGAATATAGTAGAAGTGTGTTTTTGTGAGGAGTTATGATAGTTGTTAAGTGAAATTTCAAAGAAGGTGAGATGGTATGTTGAGAGAAGGGTGGTCAAGAGTAAGACTAAGAGTATAGGCATAGTTGGTAGGTAGGGAGTCATTGTTTAGTAATCTGAGAAGTGAGGAGGAAAGAGGAAAGTACAAAGGAGAGAGAATGAGTGTGGTAAGCAAGAGAGGGGGTAGTATATCTATTTAAAAATGTTG
>NC_056749.1:87744849-87747349 GCF_019279795.1 Protopterus annectens
GAGGCCCATAATTGTTACCAGGTACTTGTGTTTAAATAGTGTTGCTGCATGTGTCTGGGCAGCCTCCGGGACCAGTTTGCAACATGTGTTGGCATCTGTCTTTTATGGGCATCTGTTTATTTTCTACATTAATGGTGTCCCATACTTCATCACATACATGCTTGTCTGCACTGTTTGCCATGGTATATGCAATGGTGAGTTAAGGCTACGTCTCCCACTCCTGAGTGCTACCTTTTGGATATGGGATCCATTCCATGGTTTGTAAGATGTGTGCAAGCCATGGCTGCCTCTGTTGCAGGTGAGTGGGCAAATATCATGGACATACTTCTTGGACAGCAGACCATTACTTGGTGTGACATTCAGGACCTGTATTTGATGGAAGGTGCATACTCAAGATGAGTGAATGCTGCACTACCTCAAAAGCTGTTTCCACAATATGTTATTTGGAGTGTGTGCACATATATGCTTCCATTGTTTGTTAAGGTATGTATTCCCCATATTTGTTGTACTAACATAAGATTCCATCTTACACATTCATTGGTCATGTTAGGATCATATTACAGGTTGTAAAGTTATGGAATGTGATATTGTGATATGCCGTTGTGTAGATCTCTAAGTTGCATTGTAATACTGGTATATGCACTGTTGTAGCGACTGTATAAGGGTAATGTTTCAGACATGTCCCTACTGTAGGCCATTTGTCCACCATTATGTTTATCTCTGTCCATACATCTTGCACTGACAAGTTGTTTGTTATACTGCAGGACTCTTACATACCATTCAGATAAGCCACCATGGTGACCACTGTGATGCAGTGCAGTTAACAGCAACAATAAGTGAACATGTACAGCATGCATTATGGGTAGGTGTGTTAAATGTGTGCATGTCAAATGCCATGGCCATAACATGGCAGGTGTATCGGCAAACCATAAAAAAGACCGCTATACTCACCAGCTATAGGTTGCTGCCCCAGAAGTATATCAGAGAGACCTACATAGTTGAGTGAGAGATGTGATGTCAGTAGCCACATCTGTAGCATTGCTACAGGGTGGGAGCAGCATTTCTGTACATCAATAGTACAAACCCACAATACCATATATTATGCACATCTGTTCATTACTACACTGCAGCAACAGACTATGTTATCTGACATATGCATGAAGATACTTTACAGATGAAGATGGATAAGCAACAGTGGTCTACTAATGTGCCCTGGGGCTTTACCTGCATGCTCCTCATCCATTGTGTGGGTAGCACCCACCTCCTCAATGCTATATTCAGCTTCTTCACTTGGCTGGTGGGGGGTGTCCCAAGGCTGGCGAGGAGCACCTCAACATGTGTCAGTGGGGGCTGGATGGCATGACTCCTACCTTTGGCTAGCTGGTCCCTCCTAACTGCAGCAGCACACAGATGGGTGTGGTGGATGAGGTCAGTGCAACAATGAAGCACCTGCTCATAACTGTGGTTAGGCAGGCCAACAGTGTTTACCCTGTGGATGAGCTCATTCCACAGGGCAGTCCTCCCCTGCACATCATGGGCCGTATGCCCAAAAAAGGTTCTATGGTGATGCACCATGAAGTTGATGAGGATGTTATTCTCCTGTGGAGTGAACACAGGCAGTCACTCTCTTGACATGGTACCTGCAAGACATAAACAGGAAAAAAGGTCTGTGGCCCTCATACTGCAAGGATATAATAGTTGTTAATTGACAGCTCTCTCTCATCCCCTCCATATCTGTAAAAATAATCTGAACACACACATCGATGTGTATGTTTACACCAAACCTACTGTTGGGACATATATCCTATTGTGCAACACATATTGAAATGTGTTTTTTTTTCATGTTCCATGTTAAAACACTATCATTGGTGGCCTGTTGCTAACAATGTAACCTGCATGCCATTGTAATGGCCACTCTGGTTCCATATATGCATGTGTTCTGTTTGCTAAGCAGCTGTGCCAAATCAGGTGTTTTGGGTTACTGGGGATATGTATGCATGCTGTTATACCTAATCCTGGATTGTGTTGACTATTACTACCCACATGTGTTCTAAAACTGCAATACAATAGCACATTTTGGAAGGCTGTTCCCAGCAGAACCACCTTTCTCACCTCATCTGGCCATGGCACCAGGCCGCAGCATGTCTGGGATCTAACCCTGAATCTCGTCATCTTCTGGTTGTGCACTACCTTCAGGTGGAACCACCTCAGGGGATGGGGGCTGTCCCCCACCTGGGAAAGCGCACAGACATGAACCTGTAACCTGAAGTCAGGTCCAGGGTCTGGTGCATAGGGGGATCTGCAGAGAATTGTTTTATCTGCTTCACCACCTTGAGGCCCTCATGACACACATTGAGGTTCAGCCTGCCCCTCCTGCTCATCCCCCAGCACAGCCACCTTCAGGGCCATGAAGGTGCAGTGGTGACTGCCCATGGGTGGGGACATCAGTCCCACTGTTTCCATTTGGGGGCTCATGGGCTTCCAATTTCCAAATATCCTT
>NC_056749.1:87752349-87767349 GCF_019279795.1 Protopterus annectens
ATATATCCTTGTAGTTCTCACAACTGTAATGATCATTGCTCTAATCATTAAGGTACAGGTATTATTACATTACCCTATGGCATTGGTTTGGCCAGTGGCATGTTTGTAAACAAGTGTATACTTCAACTGTCTTATAGATAAATTCTACATCTGTTACCTAGTATACCCATGGAGGGAATGTTTGTTAACACTGCCTGACTGTTTCTACACATATTCCCAGATTCTGAGTTAATATTATGCACATACCTCTCAATCTCTTATTGCACACACTCTGGTCAAAGCTTGACAATATAGGGGTGGAAATGGGACATATTTTGAATATTGCTCTCATAAACATGGAGGACTGAAAGAGTGACCGGATTTGTTTTCATATACGTTTTCTGAAGGTTTTGAGGTCTGAAAATCAAATGTTTGTCACTATTTGCTGACTACAAATCTGAGGTTAGCCCACTGATTTGCCATGGGGACAGGGGAACAGGCAAAAAATATGAGCTAATTATCTGGGCATCCTGACAGGATGTAAAGGTATGATTATGCCTACAGCTTACTACCACTCCCAGGATTCAAACCATGGCTGTGTCTGATAAAAATACCAAAAAACCAGCTGCAAAACGTGGAGCAAGTAACACAAACTTGTAGGAAAAACCACCTTTAATAACAAAGCAAAGCTTTCGGGCAGAACCCTTCTTCAATACTAATACAATCAAGTCTGCATACTAGAAGCTTATATACAGGTCTAGAAGTCACATGATTAGCAGCCAAGAATCATGTGACGAACAAGTCTTAAAGTGCAAACAACATAATAAAACTTTAAAGAAACTTTAAAAAAACTTTAAAAAAATCAATTAATAATATTACGTAATCTAGTTAAAATTGGTTTTAAACTGACTTTGCTGTTAATTCCTGGATGTGAATCAGCAGCTAGTCTTAAAATCCATTCAAATTCCTTAGTCTCAAGGCGATTATTCAAATCTCCACCTCTGGCACTAGGACAATTAAAATCAATAACTCTAAACTTAAAAGAATTTTCAGAGCCATTAATATTGATATGCTTATATAGTGCATTATTTTCACAACACCGTCTGATTTCTGAATTATGATCAATAACACGATCTTTCAGCTTACGAATAGTTTTCCTACATAGAACGAGGTGCAGGATTTACATGTAGCCAAATAGATAACACCTGAAGTGTTACAAGTAGCTGAAATTTTAAAATTGAATACTTGACCAGTGCTAGGGTGTGTGAAAATGTCACTACCATTACCAAACATCTGTGCACAGGCAATACAGTTAAAACATTGAAAAGTTCCATGCTTGATAGCCAACGTCATAGGCTTAGGTTTATAAAAATCTTTATAACACAATAAGCTTTTGATAGTCTTCATATTTCTATAAGAGAAGCATGGCTTATCACCTACAATAGCTTTCATTTCATCTGAAGCTAATAAAATTATCCAATTTCTTGAGATAATTTGTTTAACCAGGTGACTTCTTCTATTAAAAGTAGTCATATATCTAACTGAAGTCATCTCTTTATTGCTGTTATTATTTTTCTGAGATATGGTTAACGAAATATCCTGCCCTTGATTAAAGCTGATAGGTTTCAAATAAGTCTTCCTAGCCTCTAAAATATCAATTCTTGACTTATTAAGTAGGTGGGCATCATAGCCACTTGAGGTAAATTCCACTATCAAATCATCCAGTTGTAACTTGAATACATCATCATCTGTGTTGAGCCTACTTGTCCTAATAAATTGTGATTTTACCACACTTCTGAAAATATGTGGAGCGTGCATACTACTGTAATGTTAATATTTACAACAGCTAACTTCCTTCTTATATACAGAAGTATTAAGAATTCCATCATTCAGCTGGATTTTTAAATCTAAGTAACACATAGTATTTTCAGAAACTTGCATTTTAAATTTCAAATAATCAGTTGTGGAGTTCAAATAGTCAACAAAAACATCCAGATCATGAAGTGTACCATTCCAAACAATTAAACAGTCATCAACAAATCTTTGATAAAAACTAATATAGGTAGAAAGATTCCTATTACTATACAGATGTTTATGTTCCCATTGGTAAAGGACTAGGTTAGCGTATGTGTTAGCCACTGAGGTACCCATAGCTATTCCTGTTAACTGTAAATATAAAGTTTTGTTAAACATAAAAATATTATTTTTCAAAACAACATCCATAAGACAGCAAATGTTGTCAATGGATTTGAAATCAGGGTTAGGTTGTGTTATTAAAAATTCCCTCAGAAGCTCAAGTCCGGCATCATTAGGACTGACGGTAAATAAGGATACGATATCCAAGCTAACTAAATAATGTCTTTTAGTTTTTATATCAGGCTCATTTCTAGTATACCATTGCTGTAACTTAGATAACAAATCATGTGTATCTTTCAGGATGGTATTACAATTAAGTAGATGTGGTTGTAACTGTTTGTGCAAGTAAACTGAAACCGGTTCTGTAATCCAGCCTCCACCTGAGACGATAGGTCTCATTGGTGGGTTATCCATAGACTTATGTATTTTTGGGATGCCATACAAATGAGGTATCAAAGGACAAGGTACAGTTAGAAAATGAAACAAATCAAAGTCAATGGCACCATTAAGCTGAAGTTCAAATATTACCATGTTGACATAACTCACACATTTCTTTACATCTGCATTTGTAACTATTTTAAATGCATTCTCATCATTCAAAAGTAGAGAAACAGCTGAAAAATACTTGTCTCGGTCCATAATAACAGGCATACCACCTTTGTCCACTTGCTTTATTACAATGTCATTATTATTTTGTAGACTTTTTAATGCTTCATACTCTGCAAAAGTCAGATTAAAGTTCTTATTCCTCATGGGCCGTAGGTATAGTTCTCTTATTTGTAGTTCACACACATCATGAAATGCATTCAATATGGGTGCATTAAGTGGAATAAAAGTACTTGTGCTTTTAGACTGTCTCCCATTGAGTTAGATTTACCAAACATTAGTTTTAAACTCAAGTTACGAACAAACAACTTTAAATCAGTTAAAGCAGACACAACATTATCACTACAGGATGGTATAAATTTAAATCCTTTGTCTAAAAGAGAGATGAGCAGGATTTAACTCAAAAGATGATAAATTTAATGCCACAACTACTTGCGACTTACTTTGTTTTTTTTTTCAGCTCTTTCTCTATTTTTGAATGATGAGAATACATTTAAAATAGTTACACATGCAGATGTAAAGAAATGTGTGAGTTATGTCAACATGGTAATATTTGAACTTCAGCTTAATGGTGACATTGACTTTGATTTGTTTCATTTTCTAACTGTACCTTGTCCTTTGATACCTCATTTGTATGGCATCCCAAAAATACATAAGTCTATGGATAACCCACCAATGAGACCTATCGTCTCAGGTGGAGGCTGGATTACAGAACCGGTTTCAGTTTACTTGCACAAACAATTACAACCACATCTACTTAATTGTAATACCATCCTGAAAGATACACATGATTTGTTATCTAAGTTACAGCAATGGTATACTAGAAATGAGCCTGATATAAAACTAAAAGACATTATTTAGTTAGCTTGGATATCGTATCCTTATTTACCGTCAGTCCTAATGATGCCGGACTTGAGCTTCTGAGGGAATTTTAATAACACAACCTAACCCTGATTTCAAATCCATTGACAACATTTGCTGTCTTATGGATGTTGTTTTGAAAAATAATATTTTTATGTTTAACGAAACTTTATATTTACAGTTAACAGGAATAGCTATGGGTACCTCAGTGGCTAACACATACACTAACCTAGTCCTTTACCAATGGGAACATAAACATCTGTATAGTAATAGGAATCTTTCTACCTATATTAGTTTTTATCAAAGATTTGTTGATGACTGTTTAATTGTTTGGAATGGTACACTTCATGATCTGGATGTTTTGTTGACTATTTGAACTCCACAACTGATTATTTGAAATTTAAAATGCAAGTTTCTGAAAATACTATGTGTTACTTAGATTTAAAAATCCAGCTGAATGATGGAATTCTTAATACTTCTGTATATAAGAAGGAAGTTAGCTGTTGTAAATATTTACATTACAGTAGTATGCACGCTCCACATATTTTCAGAAGTGTGGTAAAATCACAATTTATTAGGACAAGTAGGCTCAACACAGATGATGATGTATTCAAGTTACAACTGGATGATTTGATAGTGGAATTTACCTCAAGTGGCTATGATGCCCACCTACTTAATAAGTCAAGAATTGATATTTTAGAGGCTAGGAAGACTTATTTGAAACCTATCAGCTTTAATCAAGGGCAGGATATTTCGTTAACCATATCGCAGAAAAATAATAACAGCAATAAAGAGATGACTTCAGTTAGATATATGACTACTTTTAATAGAAGAAGTCACCTGGTTAAACAAATTATCTCAAGAAATTGGATAATTTTATTAGCTTCAGATGAAATGAAAGCTATTGTAGGTGATAAGCCATGCTTCTCTTATAGAAATATGAAGACTATCAAAAGCTTATTGTGTTATAAAGATTTTTATAAACCTAAGCCTATGACGTTGGCTATCAAGCATGGAACTTTTCAATGTTTTAACTGTATTGCCTGTGCACAGATGTTTGGTAATGGTAGTGACATTTTCACACACCCTAGCACTGGTCAAGTATTCAATTTTAAAATTTCAGCTACTTGTAACACTTCAGGTGTTATCTATTTGGCTACATGTAAATCCTGCACCTCGTTCTATGTAGGAAAAACTATTCGTAAGCTGAAAGATCATGTTATTGATCATAATTCAGAAATCAGACGGTGTTGTGAAAATAATGCACTATATAAGCATATCAATATTAATGGCTCTGAACATTCTTTTAAGTTTAGAGTTATTGATTTTAATTGTCCTAGTGCCAGAGGTGGAGATTTGAATAATCGCCTTGAGACTAAGGAATTTGAATGGATTTTAAGACTAGCTGCTGATTCACATCCAGGAATTAACAGCAAAGTCAGTTTAAAACCAATTTTAACTAGATTACGTAATATTATTAATTGATTTTTTTAAAGTTTTTTTAAAGTTTCTTTAAAGTTTTATTATGTTGTTTGCACTTTAAGACTTGTTCGTCACATGATTCTTGGCTGCTAATCATGTGACTTCTAGACCTGTATATAAGCTTCTAGTATGCAGACTTGATTGTATTAGTATTGAAGAAGGGTTCTGCCCGAAAGCTCTGATAAAAATACCACAATTTAAGTGTGCTGTTTGAATATTGCTGTCTATCTCTTCAGTGTTTTCTGTCTAAGTCTCTCATGGTTGTACAATCTGACCTTGTAATTACAACAGTCTCATACAGACATTCCTAGGCATATTTTTATGTAGCACAGTGTGGGTACCAGTGGGTTATACAACATTACTATTCAGAGAATACAACACTAAAAATGCCATATGATACCAGAGTAAACACAACCAGTCCAGGATTTAGAGCTTTATTGCCAGGCAGTTACAGTTTTATTTAAATATGACCTATATGGGACTATTACTGTCATATTGTCTGGTTTATTCTGTACAACCCATACACAAAAAAGTTTTTATACCGGCAGCTGACTTTCTACTAATTTTATATTTGGTATGACTAATACTAGCAGGATTGTTACTCACCAGTCTCGCGATGCAGCCTTTGCAGCCTACTCTCATGGGCTTCCTGATTCACAGCCTGCTCAGCTGCAGCTGTAAGGGAAATGGAGAAATATTAGCCATACCTATCCATCATATACACAGGCAGGACATTATCAAACAGTTACTGGTATGAGTACTTACACAATGCTGGGGCATCACCCCTCTGCCTTGATTCTTGGATTCACTCGTCCATGAGTTCCCTCTTCCTCCGTTTCAAGTCAGCATAGTGGTGCCTGACCTGCTCACCAGTCTGAGGGATACGAGTGGCACTGGTGAGGTCCCAGGCATGATGGTCCCAGGCTTACACTTTATATTGGGAGCCTTAGTACTGGTCCTGCAGCAGTCCCTCATCATGTTTTTTACCAGGAGTCCTATCATGACCCTGGATTCCTGGATGCCCCAGCGCTGTTCCCAGAAGTGCAATCCTTCTCCAACTCCAGCCATCCTGCCTACAGTAGGAAGCTGCAACCAGTTATGAGCTGCATTCCCACCTGTGGGGTTTAAATATGGCCAATTTCCCACCCTTTGCTGTGATTGGACAGTTTTGAATATGCTGAGCTAAGCTACGGGCAAACCTGCTTAGCTAAGGTTGGCATTGCTTAAAGGGACAGATTTGGCACTGCTTACCAATGGGCAAATTCACTTAGCTGGGCTACTCACTGCTTAGCAGTCATATTTGCACAATGCTTACACCTGGTAAGCAGAGCTGTGCAATGCTTTGCATATTCTTCATTTTATAGACTATCTGCTGTATGTCATTGATTCATCATTCATTACATATTATAAATTTGTTTACTGTCCCTGACATCCCCCATTGTGCTTTCATTACATTTATTCATGTGTGACTATACTATAAGGGGTACTTATATTTATATGGGGATTTTGCAACTTTATTACACTGACACCTCATATCTGGACCTAATGCAGTACTCCAGTTAGCAAATATATATTATTTAATAGGTAATACAAAAAAAATTGTTTGTGCACTGCTGTCACATTTAAAATGTGAATTGGTTACAATGGGGATCAAACCAGGAATGGTTGTTCAGAAAGCATATGTTCTAACCACTACACTATTGCAATACTGCTTATGTTGGATGCCTCTTGCTATTTAATTCTTGTGCTGTTTAAGCTGGACTAAGCGTAGCTAAGCAACGGGCACACGCATGCAGCTATGCTTAAACTTTATCGCATTTATAACAAAAAAAAAGGTTTGTTGTGTTATTTTAGCTATACCCTTCAGAATATCCCTGCTAATGCTAAACCCTGTACTTTTATCAACTTTCTGCTTCGTAGTGGAACATTTGTCCATTTTGCCTTTACCACTTTTGTTTTCCTGACGTGTTGGGGGTATTATGAGTGCTTTTGCTCATTTTAATTGCCGAAAGGCAATTCTGGAGTGCAGGGGCATGTGTATTGTGAGAGCTCTGCTCTCAGACACACCCCTACACTTGTACACAGCTCCGTGTATATTTAGCAGCACAGGCAGCGTGCCTTCATAAATATTCAAGGTGTGCTGCCGTGCTGTGCTGGAACAGTCCCTGCTGTGCAGGAATAACTTATTCCTGCATGGCTGCTTGCTAAATCCTAGTGTATACCATTTCAGCTGGTGTAAAGGTTATGAAATATTTAGGTATTTTTGTATCTTTATAGCTTGTTTTTGTATCTTTATAGCTTGTTTTTGTATCTTTATAGCTTCAGGTAGTAAATTCAAGATAACTGAAGGAAGCTGATTGTCTTTTAGCACAATGCTAGCATCATTTGGAAAGGAGATGGCTGCTGTCTGAGCAAACACTTGATCTTCTCAATGAGTACCTTCCAGCAGAAATATGAAATTCTTTTCAAACTGCTATGATACATACAGATTATTACAAGGCTGATAAGTGACCTTTGCACCTCTTAAAACTTTACAGAGCCTCTGTTAAACATGGACTCTGTTGTCAGAGCAGCAGATAATATATATGGTGACAGCTTACAAATCCGTTATCTGAAGCTTTATGTTCCTGCTACATAATTAATACATTTTCCCAGTTATTGTATCCTTCCTTTTCTTCTTGTTGGAAACACTAGAATACTAAGCCAGAAACACATTCTTCATGTGGCAGACATTTCATCTGAAAGTAAACCAGGAACCAATAGGGTTCACTCTTTAAGGAGACTTGTCCTATTTAGCGTTTAATTCTCTAAACTCAAAACTGAGAAACATGACCTCACGTTAACTAAATCTGCAAATGAATTCAAGTTGGGAGTAGTTGTCAAGACCTCCTCTGAAACCTGTACACTTCAGAAAGAGTTTACTCTAGTTAATACCTAATGTGCTAAAAGTAGAAGCAAATTAAAGGTTTAAAAGTGCAGTATCATTTCATTTGGCAATCGACCCTTACCACCAACATTTAGTGTAGAAAATAAATACTTCATTGCAAAATGGACCTGGAGACCTGGGTTGACAGCCCCTTTTCCTTTGATCATCACATATCAACTGTAGTCAGGATATCTTTCTACCTCATAAATCTAATAGCAAATGACATACCATATGGATCTAAAAATGCCATCAGTTCATTATATTCAGTACTATTTAGACCTATTATAGAATGCAATCTCCTCTTCTAGATCTAAAAATGCTATCATTTCCTTATATTCAGTACTAATTAGACCTATTATAGAATGCAATCTCCTCTTCTAGATCTACAAATGCCATCATTTCCTTTTATTCAGTACTAATTAGACCTAATATAGAATGCAATCACCTCTTCTAGATCTACAAATGCCATCATTTCCTTTTATTCAGTACTAATTAGACCTATTATAGAATGCAATCTCCTCTTCTAGATCTACAAATGCCATCATTTCCTTTTATTCAGTACTAATTAGACCTAATATAGAATGCAATCACCTCTTCTAGATCTAGAGATGCCATAATTTCCTTATAGTCAGTATTAATTAGACCTATTACAGAATGCAATCTCCTCTTTGGGATGTAGCTTACTTGACATCAGACAACTAGAAAAGCTCCAGAGGTGCTTGAATAAGAAGATGCCAAGCCCAAAGACCCTGAGTTTTTTAGGAATAAGTTACTTAAAGACTCTTCACTGGCAAGCTATGTCTCATGTACCATGCGATTAGAGACCGTGTTGTTTTTCATATTTTCTATGTCTGCAGTGTAATAGCTTAGCAAAGACCAGAATCAGAGACCTACATCTTCACAAAATAAACAGAATGCGATGGTGAGACACATTCATTATGCAGTGCTTCTCGCACCATTGGAATATGTTGCTCCTGCAGGTTAAAAACACACGTTCATAGATTCATAGATTTATACTATGCTAACAACCACTGGGGACTTTATAAGCTTAGACAAGCACCCTAATTGTATCCAGCAAGCTTATATGCCTTAGAGGTCACTTTAAGGGATATACGTAAGCTAGGGCAAGATTTACAGGCTGCCTCTGTCCATTTGAGACATAGATATTAGATCTGGGGTATATTTCCAATTTCCCAACCAGTGATCTAGGTTTCCCTTGAATAGGGTTAAGAAAGTTTGAGTCATTCATCTCTACAACCACTGATTTCTTAAAGTTTAAATGTGAAGTATCCTTTCATACAATTAATTTCCTTGACATAACCCTAAACAAACTTCATACTGATCAGGTAGATACTACTATGTACAGAAAACTATCCAAGAAAAATACATATCTACATAGAACCAGCTTATAACCATCACATATCTATCCAAACATTGTTAAAAATCAGATTTTTAGGATAGCTAAATTAAATACAAATGATTCATTAATGAAACAGCAACTTGAAAGGACTGCTTCAGAATTCATACAGAGAGGTTATAGTCAACAATTTAAAACAATTAAACAAAACATTATAAACAAGAGATCCACAGACTACTCACCTCTTCTCTACACCAGTAGAGACGTACAATCGTCTACCAGTCATAATCATATCAAACTAAGATAAACTCTTACACATGATAGAAATATACCAGTCATAAAGAACTATTACAAATACTGGTCTATACTAACTGAGATACCTGAGATAAGGAATATCGTATCAAATTCATCAAGTTTTAGTTATAGAATAGTTAGTAACTTAAAGAACATTTTTGTTATAAAGAACAACCAAAAAAATACATCTTACTTTAATACCAATAAGGAATGTACAGATGTAATGATTGCACTTTTTGCAAGTACATTAATACTGACAAGTTTGTTAGACATCCAGTCAAAGATGTAGCTTTTGAACTAAGAGCATTTGGTAATTGCAACGCACAACATTTAATATATATAGCAAACTTCTCCAAGTGCGAAGCATATCACATATGCAAGACAAATAGAAAATTAAAAGATGGAATAGGTTAACACATCAGACATCAGGAGGGGCGTTCAAACAAATGCCTTATATAAACATATTCTTAATGCAGATCTAACTCATACTTTTACATTTGCTATTAGGCAAGGAATACACCGTCAAACCTTATTTTATTAAAACGCAAAGCTTTCAAGCAGTAGCTCTTTCTCAATGCATAACATCACTGAATGAATGGTCACATTAGATACACATGAACTCCAATCAGCAAAGACAGTTAATTAGACATCACTAATCAAGCAAAAGCTTGTAAAAATTAACCATTCCTATTCAGCCAAAAAAAAAAGACATTAAACTGAAGATATACCCTGGTAAATACAAACATAATAGGTTCATAGGTTCATAGGTAGGTACTAGGCTATCTGCCTGAGGGCATTTATAAGCCTAGCCAGAGTGTGTCGGCATTCGCTGCCCCATTGATTAATTAACTGCTCCTCTGTCAAGCATAGCCAATGAAGTTATCCCAGGGGTGTATTTTCTGTTACCCATCCACTCGTCAAGGTTTCTCTTGAAGAGTGTTAGTGAGGGGCTCTGCCTAATGTAGTTTGGAATTTTTATTGTTGTGGCAAGGTTTAGCTCACTAGAGTATGTGGCTCGCAGTGACTTGGATTTCTTTAGGTGGAGCATGCCCATCAATTCTGAGTTGGACATGGCTTTGTAAGTCAGGCAGAGATCACCTCTGAGTAAGCGATATGCCACTGAGTACAGCCGGAGTTTTTTCAGTCGGGCTGCATAGGACATATCAAACCTTGAAAAACAATGAAAAACTACACAAACTCAGAAAACCACAGGCTGTAGGCTCTCAGTCCACTCCAACAAACAACCGCAAATGGTTATAAATACATTTATTGTAAGCGCTTTCGCTGGTAGAACATTCTCCAGCTTCTTCAGACAAAAACCTTTTTACCATGAAACACACTTTTAAAAATACATTTGAAAACCAGGCTACCAATGAAAAACATTGAGCCTCGTGATGTCATGCAAGCATTTTTGCAGTTGTTTGTTGGAGTGGACTGAGAGCCGTTAGCCTGTGGTTTTTTAAATTTGTCTAGTTTTTCGTTGTTTTCAAGGTTTGGAATGGTGAGCGGCTCAGGTTCTCCTTCACAACCTCTCTTTACACAGGAGAACGGAAGTAACAATGTTTCTAATGTTTCCCTGGAAGTGAACGCTGCAGGAAATCTGACTATTTTGGTGGAGCAAGTGCTAAAAAAAGATGATACATTGTCTCAACATCTGGATGCAAGCAATGGGCAGTCGGCCCAATTAGGTGCGGGTGCACCTAGCAGCCCTTACAGCCCCAAATTAATTCTTTCGATAACAACAGATGAACTGAAGTAGTGTTGAACCATTTGCAAGTGGGGAATGATGACAGCCAGCCAGGGCTGACTACTGGGGGTCACACTAGTGCCATCAATATCAACAGAATGGGTGATGCACAGAATGTCGGTGAAGTACTGACAACTGAGTTTTTTTTGAGACAAATGTCCTTTTTCAATAGTCATATTCCGAGTGATAGGGCTATTGACAACAATAGTACAATTACCTCATTAGTGGGGTTGTTAAATGAGTTTGACCAGAAGTTATACAAATGCAGGAAACTTCAACTCGAGGTTTCCTACTTGGAAAAATGTATTGACAAACAAATAATTCCAAAAGGATTACGTCAGTGGCGATATCCAGTGGGCTTAGCAAATGGTTCCCTGTTTCATTTAGAGCTAAAAACCCTTTTTTATAAACAGGGCTTGGAATTTCTTGGCATTTTAGCTAAGAATTATTTGGAGCAAATTGGTTCATTAAAACGAGATTTAACAACACTTGAACATAACATTATAAATGCAGAGGATTATGACAGGTACAGATACGAACATGCACACATTTTTAGCAATATTGAAGCTAGTTTGTTTAAAAATATTGAGAATAAAAAGAAGAAAATATTTAGGGACCTGAATGACTATTCAAAAGGTTCCATGTATCCAGCCCCCCAGCTCTGTTAAACTTGGTGGACTTCTTTGCGACAGTCACCAAAGCACTAGATGAGGGCAAATCTGTGCATATGACATACCTAGACTTAGCAAAGACCTTTGAAACAATCCCACACTCAAGCATCATTGATAAACTCACTCAGCTGACTATCAACCCCATATATTGTCAGGTGGGTTGCAAACTGGCTCACTGATAGAACTCATATATTCAAAATAGGGGACTCCACCTCTTCCAGCAGACCCATAACCAGTGGTGTTCCACAGGGATCAGTTCTAGGACCCCTATTGCTTGGAATCTACTTCTCCAAAGTACAGGCTAAAACTGAAGGACTGTGGCTGACAAAGTTTGATGATGACCGCAAACTAGGAGCGATCACTGAAACCCCTTGTAATGTCAACATCCTGCAAAAAGGTCTTAAGCAGACTTATGACTGGTGCCAAAGTCATGGTCTTAAACTTAATTCAAAAAATGCATTATTACCCCCTTTGGCAAGGGTGATGTTCCACAAATTACTACATCAATAAAAATACCCTAAGCACACAGTCAGTGGTAAGAGATCTGGGCACAAAGGATGACAGCAACCTTAACTTTGATCACTATGTCTCCACAGTGGTAAGAAGGGCATTTTATATTCCTCATATCATAAGTAGGGACATTGCCTCCAGAAAAAAAAGAGGTTATAACCCCTTGTACTCTTCCCTCATCAGGCCAATAATAGAGTACAATGCTCCCTTTGGTATGTTTGTTTTTAAACACCTGCAGCAATTGGAGAGATCACAAAGGTTCCTTACAAAGAAAATTCAGGGTCATTAAGATCTGTCTTATGTGGACAGACTGAAATTATTGTCACTTTACTCTGTGTCATACAAACTGCTCAGAGGTGACTTGTGCCTTACATATAGAGCAATCTCTGACACAGCTTTAATGGAAATGCTGCACATTTGCAAGTCAAATGGCACATGGGTCACTCACTCAAAGGACCTTAACCTGGTATGTGACATCAACAGAACTTGCTGGAGAGACAGATTTGTCTCACAGATGTTGCTCCACCTTTGGAACAAGTTTCCTATTCACACTAAACAAAGCTCCTTGTTGGCCCTATTTAAGTATTATTTGGATGATTGGATGGGTAACCAGAAATTCACTTTGGTGATTTATACCTATGCTCCTCTTGAACAGGGGCAATAGGTGCTGATTTTAGTGTCTGATTGAACCAGACACCCTTGGAAACACAGGTTGAATTCGACTATTAGCCTAGTAACCTCCTATGATCCTATGGTCTTATGATAACCTAAACAAGTATGGGCCTAGGACAGAGCACATTGTGACAGCTTGAATTTCACCTGTCCAATTACTGTATGATACATGTCATGTTCTATTTTTACTTCTTGCAGCTATCTATCTAAGCAAGATTACATCAATTCATAGTTGTTCTAATTTATTGATCAGTGTTTTGTGTATGACCCCATTCAATGAAGAAATCAAGTCTATATAAATTACATCACAGAACATTTTTTTTATTTATAGCTGTTATTATATTGTTACAGAATATCAAGTTACAGGTGGATCTAGATCTATTTTCAACATATCCATGCTGATATATATGGTTTCAAGTCCCAGCCTTTCTGATTCTGACAATAATTTATCCAAAATAAATTTCTCCATTATTTTTTCCACAACATGAAAGTAAATTGTGTATGTCCTATTTCCCTTTCTCTTAAAGACAGGTTTAACAAGTGCATGTCATCAATCTTAAGGAATGTCCCCATACTTAAATGACATGCATATATAATGGTACTGTAAGTTTTTGCCAAAGTGCTCTGAGGTCATTATTACTAATTCCGTCTCTGCCATGTGTTTTCTGTGGTTCCAGTTTGTATAATTCTTTTTCAATATAATCTAAGTATCTGAAATAACCTGGATGTTACTAGGACAATTTATCATCCCCTTTGTGGCGGCAAACTGCTTTGCATAACATTTTGTAAATATACCTTTAGTCTGTTGGGCTTGAGAATGAATTTTAAAATCTACACAAAGTTTATCACTTTGTATGTCTCTACTTCTACCACATTTTATCAGTCTATAAAATGGTTTCCTATTATGCTGAATATCCTTATATACATTTTCTTCAAATTTTTCTAGATCTTCCCTTGTTTAATTTTCTGTCCAGCTTATTTATTTCAGTTTTCAAAGTTACAGTCTGACCAGCTTTCCATTTATTATGTTTTTGTCTCTCACCTTAATCAAGCATCTTGCTCTTATGGTAATATATTCTCCTAATCTTCTGTGCATAGATCAGTGATGGTGAACCTATGACACGTGTGTCAAAGGTGACACACTACAATATTTTGGGTGACACACCAGCGTTCACCAACACCCAAGTTACCAAAGAAACTGAATGAACAAAAATACAAGAAATATGGTATCCTGCACTTATTTATTAAAACTCAGCAACAAAAAGTAATTAATTCATGTTAATCAAATCAAATGCAATGTGTTCCATATTTTTTTCAGTTCAATTCAAAATTACTATTAAAAGTAGTATAATTTTTGGTGCACTATTTTAAGCCCAATTATCAGTGTACATATTGTATTCTCTACTGTAAGTCACTGAGTTTTCTTTTACTTTTGAATACATAGCAGAGCACATGATTGAACTAAATTTTTTCTAAATGAATGAATATGTAAAGAATTATTTCTCTTTTGTCGGGGGGGGGGGTGACACGCCAACAGGGTCAAGATAGACCTTCTCCACATTTTTGACATGCAAAGCCCAAAAGGTTCACCAAAAACATTTTTTGAATTTTTGCATTCACAAAATTTCTGCTTCAAAATGTGTCACATTTCTTCTGCAGTTTTTCTACTGAGCGCATCACTCCCATTAGTTTTACATAGTGATTGTTTTGCTTCCATATAGTCTGCTATTAATCATCTTTGCATTGGTTTAGATTATAG
>NC_056749.1:87769849-87832349 GCF_019279795.1 Protopterus annectens
TAGAGCTTGGATCATTCAGCCTAATTAACCATTGCTCTGGGGATTTCTAGAACTTGAGGTAGTATGTTGATATCCCTCAACCTGTTTGCAGGAAGATAAATGCTGTCTTCTGTGGCAAAATATTTGTGACTTTCTTTTATTTCTGATGTAACACTAAAGATATGATAGCTATGTTGCTTTCTGACATCCTGAGTAGAAGATATGCACTCAGGGTCATAGGTTCATAGCTTGGTACTAGGCTATCAGCCCTAGGGCCTATACAAGCCTAGCCATAACAATTCCCTGGCTATTTCTTCCCACACTATTTACTTCCCTGGACCCCTGTCTAGCAGGGTGACTGACGTGATCCACGGGGTGAATTTCCTTTCTCCCATCCAGTCGTCAAGGTTCCTTTTGAAGAGGGCCAAAGAGGCACTCTGCTTGACATGTATGGGCAATCTATTCCAGAGTCTGGGGAGTCTCTGGGTCAGGAACCTATCCCTCCAGCATGTTTTGTTTATTGTGATGACAAGGTTTAGATCCCTGGAGTGTGTGGCTCTGAGGGATTGGGATTTCTTTAAGTGTAGCATGTCCAACAGCTCTGGGTTTGACATGGCCTTGTATGTTAAGCAGAGATCGCCTCTGAGTAGATGGTATGCGACAGAGTATAGTTGGAGTTTTTTAAGGTGGTCAGCATAGGGCATCTACTTTAGGCCTGTGATTAATTTAGTGAGGTATTTTTGTGGCCTTTCCAGTTGTTGCAGATGTCTTAAGAGGTACATACCAAATGGGGCGTTGTATTCTATAATGGGTCTAATGAGGGATGAGTACAATGGGACAATGACCTCCTTTTTTCTGGATGAAAAGCCCTTAGTGATGAGGTGTGCCACATAGAAGGATTTCCTGACTGTTGTGGCGATGTGGTTATCAAAGGTGAGACCACTGTCCACCTGTGTCCCTAAGTCTCTTATTACACTTTCGGTGTTTAGTGTACTGCCACCTATATGGTAATTCACGGATACATGTTTTTCCCAAAAGGGATAAATATACATTTCTTGGCATTGAGCTTGAGCCCATGGCTCTGGCACCAAGCATCTGTTTCTGTAAGGCCCTTTTGTAGAGTATCCACATCATTTGGGGATTCAATAACGGCTCCCAGTTTGCAGTCATCTGCGAACTTTGTTAGCCAGAGTCCCTTAGTGTTGGCCTGTACTTCAGAGAAGTAGATGCCAAACAAGAGTGGTCCCAGGACTGAACCCTGAGGTACTCCACTTGTCACTTGTCTGGAGCTGGATTTGGAGTCGGCTACTTTTCCAGTGTGGGTTTTATCAGTAAGCCAGTTAGCAAGGTGACGTAGGGATTAATGTCCAGCTTAGTAAGTTTATCTATGATTCCAGAGTGGGGGATGGTGTCAAAGGCCTTGGCAAGGTCTAGATAGGCCGTGTGGACCACTTTACCCTTGTACATGGCTCTGGAGACTGATTAGAAGAAGTCAGTCAGGTTCAGGAGACAAGATCGGCCCTTCACGAACCCAAACTGGGTGGGGTCCAGTGTTTGAAGGTTGCCAATGTCTTTGTTTATAAGTTCCATGATAATACGCTCCATGGCCTTGCAGATAAGGCTTGTCAGACTGATGGGATGGTAGTTTCCAGAATCCAAGGTGGATGCCCCCTTGTGGACTGGGATAACTGTAGCTCTGCGCCACTCAGTGGGCACGAAACCTGAGGTGAGGCTATGATTAAACATGCCACTTAGGTGAGGTGCCAATTCATATTGTAGTTCATGTAGTCCACAGCCCGGGATGTCATCTGGTCCCATGGATGCTATATTCTTAGCTTTGGAGAGTGCGTTTTTTACCTGTGTGACCGTTATTACCGGAATTTGGCAATCTTCCGGTATTGAGATGGGTCATTTAGGGGGTGAGAGGGGGGTGAAGTTGGCACTGAATCAATCTGCCAGGATATTGGCAATATCCCTGGGATCAGTATGTTTAATGCCATTCTGTTTTATCTCAAAGCAGATCTGAGCATTGCCATTTAGATTCTTGACATAGTTATAGAATGCCTTGTGGTTGTCTTAGGAATCTTTGGCAATTTTATTTTCGTAACTAGCTTTGGAGGATTTTATGAGGGATCTCAGTTTCTTACTGAGGCTGGTAAGGGAGTTTTTTGCATCCTGGGATTTTCCTCTTTTCTGCAACAGTTTCTTCCTTTTGTTGTAAAGTTTGTTTATGGCAGGGGACCACCAGATTGGCTTCCTTTTTTTGGATGAGAGCATCTTGGTTCTATTTGGGATGGCACGATTCATGCGTGAGTGGATGTGCTCGTACAGTGCCTTAGTGTAGGATTCAGCAGTTGAACTTTCAGTTCCCGTCTGCATGGGTGTCATGAAGTTTGCCACTTCTGACTTGAGTAGCATGAAGTTGGCTTTGGAAAAGTCTTTTATGGAGGTTTCCTTACTGGGGGTGGGGGGGTGGGATGTGGATGTTAAGAGTGATTAGCTTATGGTCAGACCTGACTAACGAGGGTGTGACCATATGTGTGGAGCATCGATTTCCCATGTTGGTAATGACCAGGTCTAGGATATTGGAGCCCCTGGTGGGACTATGAATTAGTTGATCCAGGGCATTGGAATTTATGAATTCCAAGAACTGTTGGGCAAAGGTGTTGGTACATGAGTAGTTTTCCCAGTTAATGGCAGAGTAGTTAAAATCACCCAGTATTAGGGTGTTTGGTTCTATCTTAATATTTTCCAGTATGTTTAGAAAGGTGTCGTGAGAATCTAGTGGTATGGTGGGGGATCTGTTGCAAGCTACAATTTGGATTGCAGTCTTACCTAGTGTTAGTTGCACCTGGAAAATTTCAGACGCATTGTGTTGGGCAACTAGCCTGGTGGTGTGAATATCCTTGGTGAATACTGACTCTCCTCCACCTTTAGTTTTTTGGTCCTGGTTTGGTGGCCGAAAAGTGTGGTAAGAGTTCTAGCCTGGTATTGCAGGGGTCTTCTCTGGATCCTTGAACCAGGTCTCAGTTACTGCACAGATATCGATGTTCTCCATTTTCAGGAGTGCCTCGAGAGAGTGCATTTTGAGGTTTAAACTTTTAGCATTGAGTAGCATTACCTTCAGATTTTGCATGCTTGTACCTGTTACGGTGGTGGTTTTGTCCTTTGAACTTTGCCAAAAAAAGGCACTATAGGGGTGGCAAGAGCCTTAACCAGTAACCTGAATCCCAGGGGCGACAGGTGCAGACCATCTCTGACAAAGCATCGTGGTCTGTCAATCATGTCGTCCCAGGCAGACAGATACTGGATCCCCTTTGAATGACACCAGAAGCTTAGTCAATTGTTGAAGTCAATCATTTTGTCCTTATATTGTGGTATCATTCTGGGTGAAGGCAGGATGCTACTCAGGGCTATGGTCATACCTGCCTGGGCCACATGATCCAAGAGCTCTTCCATGTCTCTTTTCATGTAGTCCAGGGAGGTGCGTCTCAAGTCATTCACTCCAACATGGACAATGACAGAGTCATATTTGTACTTGTTGTGGAGTGACTTGAGTGCATGCATTATGTGGTGGATCCTGGCACCCGACAGGCAGCTGACTGTAATTTTTTCCTTGTTCGACCTGGTGAGAGGGACATCAGTGTGCCGGACTATAGAGTCACCTATGACTAAAGTGTTAGGTACATTGTCTTGCCTTAGGGGCTGTTGCTGGGTGGCACACTGGTGTTGTGAACTATGTGACTCTTTGGTTGTGATTGGTGTTTATTTGCGTTTCAACTTCAGAGGTCATTGTTGCTTGGGCAGGTTACAGTTAAGGGCCTCTGCATATGTGGATTTAGTGTTGCTATATGTGGGTGTTGGTGTGGGTTTAGAAGTACTATGTGTTGCTTGAGGTGTAGTGTGGGTGTTAACCTTCTCCTCTTGACTGTCTAGCACAATCTTGGGTGGAGAGAGCTTTGCTTCCATTTTGGCTATGTAAGTGCATCTCTCACAGGTTGTAGTGTTGGGTGGTAGGAGCAGAGGGTTGTCTGTGTACATGAGGCAATTGCTGCATTGCCCCAGTATGCCCAGATTCACCAGGTGGACAGGAGAAATCACCAGAAGCTGACTCTTGGACATGCCTGGTTTGGTGCTTTTGTTTTTTTTTGTTTTTTTTTTTTTTTGTAAAGTACAGGAGCTGTTTACCCTTACCTTAGCAAGTTACTCTGCAATTATAGACTGTTTAGTGCCTACTATTAATTTCTCCTTATTAACAAGGAGAGTTGAGTGCTTGTATCAGTTTAAGGCTTCCTAGTGCTTTCCAGCAGGTATTAGAGAAAGTGCTAGTCACAGGGATGCTTAAAGGTAAGATGAAAAAAAAATGCACACTGCAGTGTGCACTAGAGACGTTAGATGTGAAAGTAGGTAACTTAGGTTTTACCTGTTTAAAAAGTTAAGGTTTAGTGGAGAGTTACTATTTTTAAAACAGCAAGATGGGTTGAAAGGGGTGGTCACTTTTGTATTCTGGTACTATGGAATACAGTAGGATGGCCAATAAATTTAAATAGTTGAAGGGAAGGGATTTCAAAAATGATGATTTTTTGATTACTCACACAAGCCAGTGAAAGTAGAGAGGAAATGAGATATATGGTCAGATTAACATAAGAGGCAGGCAACTAGAAAGGCAGTGGTATTTAACAAGACAACTGTAACTGGGTGTGAGGGCGGAAAAAAAATTCTGCCTGACTCAGAAGAGAGAGAGCTGTGGTCTCTTTTGAAGTTTTAATATGCTGTTAAAGCAGAATTCAAGTAAAACACAAGGTAAAGAAAACAAACCACAGTATTCAAAATATAGAAAGGCAATAAAGTAATACAAAATACAAAAAATAAAAGCAAACTAACCTTTCCTTCAGAGCAAAGAGTCTGGAAGAGCCTTTCTGGTAAAGCTCTGAAATGTTTTATTTTACCCCTTAAATAGAAGGTTTAGTTCCTAGCTCCACCCAGTCAGTTAACAAATGATTAACCTTAAGTGACCTCTTCTATCTTATGAATGAGTCCTTAATTGATCAGTTCTAATTTCTGCCTGACTCAGTTCTAATTTCTGCCTGACTCAGAAGAGAGAGAGCTGTGGTCTCTTTTGAAGTTTTAATATGCTGTTAAAGCAGAATGCAAGTAAAACACAAGGTAAAGAAAACAAACAACAGTATTCAAAATATAGAAAGGCAATAAAGTAATACAAAATACAAAAAATAAAAGCAAACTAACCTTTCATCAGGTGTAATGGTTTGAACTCTGAAGACACAATAAAATCCTTATTACAAAGGTAAACCCAACACACTTGAAAATTGGTGCAATTCTTTTATTTATACCATTTGCTAAAAACCCAGGGAACTCTACAGCTATGGATGGAGACTACCAAAACAGTGCTATAGGTGTGAAACAGTTTGACATTTTCTATGAAAAAATGTTGTGTAGATCAAATCTGGACAGTCTGTTATAAACCATAGTTATATTGTTATGCTGAGGAGGTAATAGAATAGAAACACATAGATGAGAAATCCTAGTGGTGCTTTCCTATCTTTTTTACAATAACAATTTCCATGCTGAAAAATTATAGTTTAAGGGTATGTTAGTATCAGAACTTTACAAGAACCTTCCTGACCATATCAGTGATTATTAAAAAAATGATTAGTTAATTGCTCTTTGCTTCATCTATAGCCTGCATCCCAAAAAGTGAATGTCTAGAAACATCTGTTGATTCTAAGAAAACAAAAGATAATTGTCAGAGAATATATTTCTATCTGTTTCCAACAAGTCACATCATTGACTATTCAGGATCATATAATTGCACTATGCTTTCACAGACTGCATGCATGTGATGCCCCAAACCCCAGACTGCTAGCTATTTTATGAGTACACCTCCAAGTTTGAATTGTGAGGAATGAATGGTCATATTAACTATATAAACTACTTGCTCACATGTATCTTCCCTCTGCTTCCAGAACCATGCCTCTATATACAAACTACCAGAAGACATACACTTTTTGAGCATAACTCAGAAGTGTGGTTGTGAGGAAAGAAAGAGTGGTCACAATAACTGCACCAATTCTTTTATCATATACACATAGACTGCCACACATGAAATCATTCAACAGGGATTATACTACTGTCCTATGCTGTCAAAGAAAGCATGCCTCCTGACCCTACCCCCAAAAGATAGCTAATTTCTAAGCATACCTCAGAGGTTAGATTGTGAAGATGGTGTGACGATCTTAGGTATTGCCAGCTATGCCAGGGGAAGTAGGGCAGTGGTTGTGTAACATGTGCCAGCATAGCTAGCTGGAGTTTTGTGAAGAATTATATATTTGTATATCAAGCTGATTTGTACAGATGCTTATGTTGAAAAATGTATTTGTAAAGCTGCTTGTGTTAAAATGTACCAACAATGTGCCCTGCTGGACAGCAGAAAATATACCTGTACGTCAGACTGTATTATTAACTGTTGAAATTAATATTGAAACAGAGGATACTGGAAGAAAAGATGCTAAGCTCAGCTCCAGCTAACTTTGAAAAATAGTTTGAAATTAAATTACGTAATTTAGGCCATAAAGATTGTATTTTACAGTTTTTATTGCAGCCAGAGACAAAATGTCTGCAAAAAAGCACTAGGAATCCAGCTGTATTGTCTTTAGCAGGGGATTAATTGCTACCCTGGAAGGGTGGAAGTACTGAAATGGTTTTATGACTTCCAGAAGGTGCAACAGATCTTAGCAAAGCTGTGTGTGTGTATGTGTGTGTGTGTGTGTGTGTGTGTGTGTGTGTGTGTGTGTGTGTGTGTGTGTGTGTGTGTGTGTATTAATGACACATACGTGCTAAATCCTGGCAGCTTCTAGTAAAGATGGTAGTATGCGAACCAAAGTCAGGTGACCAGATGTATTGGATGTCATTCTTTAATCCGGGACAAATATGATGTTTTAATACTAGATGAGACTGAAGTCTCAGAGCAGTCTGTTTTTGTAACCTGACAAAGAAGGATCTCTCATTCACTTCATCTTGCCTTGCTTTAGTAAGTAACCAGGAATAGTAATTTTTTAGATCAGTCAGGTAAATATAGTGAGATTAGTTAAGTACTGTTTTTATGTATCTGTGTGAATCTATTCATCTGTGTTATTTTAATATTTCCTGTGATTGAAATTCTGATATTTATTGTAAACAGATATTCCGTATTTTCATGTTCTTTTATTATTTGTTATTAAATATATTTAAACTTTTCTTTGTGGCCGGTCCTTTAGAGAATATTTAAAACTTTGAGAGTACTTATATCTATTTGCTGACTCCGGGATCACTCCTGAAAGCCTTACTGCATTGGTCAAACACTGTCATTTGTATTAATATTAATGCCACTCAGTATAATAGGGCACCCTTATAAGACCCCTAGAGTAGCTGGCTTTGGAGTATCTGGTGGCAATAGTCTTTGCAGAAGGAGGCATAGCTAGTAAATCTATGCCAGCCTTTCCTGGGTGTGTGTGAGTGTCTGTGAAAATCAAATCTCAAAGAGTGTGTGTGTGTGTGTGTGTGTGTGTGTGTGTGTGTGTGTGTGTGTGTGTGTGTGTGTGTGTGTGTGTGTCAACTGCTTGGAGCAGGGTCACAGAGCACTGGTTTCACAGAGAGAATGATGGAGGATCTGCCAGTGGGGAGTCTTATTGGGGTCCTGGAGAGAGAGAGAGAGAGAGAGAGAGAGAGAGAGAAGCTATGTGTGTCTATTTATATTCCAAGTGAACATCCCTCTCCAGTGTCAGTGGTGGGGATTAAGGTGCCTTAATTACTAGTCAAGAGTGGGGGCATCATATATGGAATAAAGTAATAAAATTTTAAAACAGAAAGAAATAATGACCGTGATAACAGAAAAATCTTGTTGTACACAGACCTATTACTGCCCCATGATAATTTATATAAAGTCATTTAAGTAGCCCAGGCTGGTATGACCCTGACCCTGAGCAGTATCCTACCTTCATCAAGAATGATGCCACAATACAGAGACAAAATTATCAGTTTTAATAATTGGCTTAATTTCTGGTGTCATTCTAAGGGGCTCCAACGTCTGTCTGCCTGGAATGACATGCTTGACAAGCCACGCTGCTTCACAAGGGACGGCTTGCACCTGTCACCCCTGGGTTTCTGGATATTGGCAAAGGCTCTTGCCACCCCCATAGTGCCTTTTTTAGATAAGGCTCAAATTCTAAACCCACTGCCCTAGAAAACAATAATGGAAAAAACTAAGGGTAATGCTGCTCAATGCCAGAAGTCTAAATCTCAAGATGCACCTCAAGCCCTCCTCAGTATGGAGAACATCGATGTCTGTGCTGTGACTGAAACCTGGTTCAAGGCTCCTGAGAGCACCCCGGCACTATCAGGTTTTACCTCATATCATGCGTTCCGGCCCCAAAACCCGGACCGTACCACAAAAGGAGGGGGTGTATCCATATTCATCAAGGTTACCCACACCTCCAGGTTGGTGGCAACTCACGAAGCATCAGAGACCATTCAGGTGCAATTAACCATAGGCAAAACTGCTCTACAGTTTGTAGCATGTTACAGGCCACCCTCTCAAACTCAGGAACACTACACAGCCTTCCTGAAGACACTGGAGAGTATAAATGTCTCTCCAAACACCATCGTATTGGGTGACTTCAACTACCCAAACATAGACTGGGAACATTACTCAAGCCCCAATACCCTAGCCCAAAGGTTCCTGGAGTTCATAAACTCAAATGCTATGGAACAACTTGTCACCATTCCCATAAGAGGTGAAAATATACTAGACCTGATCATCACAAACATGGGGACAAAATGCTCCACACCGGAAGTATATCCCTCATTGGTGAGATCAGACCATAAACTAATCTCACTGGAGATCCACATCCCGCCCCCACCCCCAACAAAAAAGACCACAGTGAAGAACTTCTCAAAAGCCAACTTCATACTTCTTAAGACTGGTGTGGTATCCTTCAAGGCCCCTAAGCCATTGGAAACCACAACCCATGCTGCTGAATGCCTTACAAATGCTTTCTACGAGCACCTCCATGATTGCATGGATCAAGCAATCCCAAATAAAATCAAGACCCTTTCCACCAAAGACAAGCACCCGATCTGGTGGACCTCAGCCATAAACAAACTTTACAACAAGAGGAAAAAGCTACTACAAGATAGAGCAAAATCCCTAAAAGGGAAGGCATCGCTGATCAATACTAGTAAAAAACTACGATCACTCATAAAATCATCCAAGGCCAACTTTGAGAGAAAAATCGCCAAGGACTCAAAAGACAATCATAAGGTGTTCTTTAGCTATGTTAGAAATCTGGGTGGAAACTCCCAGATATGCTCAGAATTATTCCAAAATGATACAAAACTCACTGAACCCACAGACATTGCAAACATACTGGCAGACAGGTTCAGTGAAAATTTCTCCCCTCCCTCCCCCCCAAAAGGAGAAATATCTATCCCAGCAGAGTGTAGCCTCCCAATCATCTCAAATGCCCAGGTGAGAGCTGCTCTCTCTAAAGCTAAAAACACAGCATCAATGGGATCGGATGGTGTCCCCGGCTGTGTGCTACATGAACTCAATGAGGAACTAAACCCACACATAAGGCTGATGTTTAATCTTAGCCTTACCACAGGATATGTACCCAGAGAGTGGAGTATGACAACTGTGGTCCCACTCCAAAAAGGCGGTGCTTCTATGGACCCTGGTAATTACCGCCCCATAAGCTTAACAAGCCTGATCTGCAAAGCTATGGAGAGGATCATAATGGAACTCATAAATAAAGACATAGGGGACCTACAGACATTGGATCCTACCCAATTCAGCTTTGTCAAGGGCAGATCATGCCTCTTGAACTTGGTCGACTTTTTTGAAACAGTCACCAAGGCCATTGATGAGGGTAAGGCAGTTCACACAGCCTACCTTGACCTTGCAAAAGCTTTCGACACAATACCCCACTCGGATATCATAGAAAAGCTCACCAGCTTAAATGTAAACCCATATGTCACAAGATGGGTTGCAAACTGGCTCAAGGACAGAACCCACAGGGTTAGAGATGCTGGTGCCATGTCAGACTCCAAGCCGGTCACAAGCGGTGTCCCACAGGGCTCAGTCCTGTTCCCCCTCTTGTTCGGCATCTACTTTTCAGAAGTGCAGGCAAACATAGGAGGATTGTGGCTGCCAAAGTTTGCAGATGACTGCAAACTGGGCGCCATAGTTGAAAATCCATCAGACACAGATATCCTTCAGAGAGGTCTCATAGAAACAGATAACTGGTGCTAGAGCCATGGCCTTAAGCTAAACGCCAAAAAATGTATAGTCATACCCTTTGGTAAAAACAAGGTAACCCCAAGTTACCACATAGGTGGCGATCCATTAAGCACAGAAGAGGTTATCAGGGACCTGGGGACCCAAGTTGACAGTAACGTTTCTTTTGACACTCACATTGCCAAAGTGGTTAGGAGGACCTTCTACATTGCCCACCTGATTATAAAGGGATTCACATCCAGATCAAGGGAGGTCATTGTTCCTCTGTACTCTTCACTTATCAGACCAATGATTGAGTACAATGCCACATTCGGAATGTATCTTACCCGACACCTGCAGCAATTGGAAAGTCCCCAAAAGTTCCTCACCAAAAGGATAAAGGGGCTCAAAAATATGCCATATGCTGCCCGACTGAAGAAACTCTAGCTCTATTCAGTCACATACCATCTGCTCAGAGGTGACCTGTGCCTGACATACAAGGCCATGTCCAACCCGGAATTAATGGACATGCTCCACCTCAAAAAATCCAAATCCATCAGAGCCACAAGAGCAAGAGACTTAAACCTCAACACGGATATAAATAGGATGTGCTGGAGGGACAGATTCATCACCCAGAGACTCCCTATGCTGTGGAACAGAATCCCGGTCCATGTGAGACAGAGCACCTCGCTGGCTCTGTTCAAGAGGAATCTTGACCAGTGGATGGGAAATCGTAGGTTTACCCTGGGGATCATCTCTGTATCACTGCTGGACAGAGGCACGGCAAACTAATGGGTATAGTATTCTTCAACCTAAGGGGTGGTGAAAGCCACACAACTCTGGCTAGGCTTATAAATGCCCCAGGGCAGATAGCCTAGTATGAACCTATGAACCTATGAACCTATAAGAGTAACCATTCTCCAAGTCCTGCAGTTTCACAGTCAATGTACCTCCTTACTCATACTCCCAAAAGCCCTTCACTTTCTGAGTACACTTCATTTGTTATACCATGATGACAGAGTAAAGGAACTGTCTTTATTTTTCCCCTCAGTGGCATACATACAAATAAAAAATAATCTTTGCTAGGCTTTCAAGGCATTGCATGACCTGTCATTTTCCTGGAAGTCTATACCTAGATTTCATAAATAAGGCACAAACATTATAAAGAATTTTAAAATCAGGAATAGATAATGAAATATCCTACTAGCATTAAAGGAAGGAGCTCACTAGAAGTTCTAAAACAGAACTGCTTTATGTCTCAATGCTATGAAATTAATGTATAGGAAAAATGGCAAACTCACTTTTAGAAGGCCATTTGGCTATAAGGTTGATAACATAGCTGAAGCACCAATGAATGTATGGATATTGTTCTGTGCATGGATAAACACCTTCTGTAATTTATGTTGTTTTGTGTGTGTGTGTGTGTGTGTGTGTGTGTGTGTGTGTGTGTGTGTGTGTGTGTGTGTGTGTGTGTGTGTGTGTGTGTGTGTTTGGGCGTGCATGTCTGTCTGTCGGTCTGTAAGTGCTTATAGCTTACCTGTGAGCACATACGATTGTGTGTGTGTGTGTGTGTGTGTGTGTGTGTGTGTGTGTGTGTGTGTGTGTGTGTGTGTGTGTGTTTTGGGTGTGGCTGTCATATTTCCACATGGCCCATAGCTCTCAACCTTGTAGCAGAAAACATCTGGACAAAGCCAAAAATAATCAGAGACAAAGCCCCAAAAAAGGGACAAATTTTAAATATTGCTGTTATAAACTTAAAAAGTTTCTAGAATAAAAGGTCTTGTGTTGCCATGCATTTCTGAAGGATATGAAGTCTGAAACTCAAATGCCAGTCATTATTTAGTGAATTCAATCCTCAATGAGTGGCCACCAAAAGCCCAAACATCTCAGATTTTATAAGGAAAAGACCTATAATATGAGGCAAAAATCTGGACATTCTGTGAAAATCTGGACAGTTGAGAGGCAGACTAACAAACAGAGTTAACAACACTATGTGGGGGAAATACTAATCACCAGCAATTACTCTTAATTATTGTATTCTAACAACACTTTAACAGTACGGTCATCAAGGATGGGAAAATACTAGCTAACATGGATTATTAAAAATCTTGTCCCATAATGACACTTTAACAGTATGGGGACTGGTGTAGAGAAAGGACTAGACACCAGGTATTTGTTTTTAAAAATATAATTAAAGAAATACAGAATTACATAAGGGAAAAGGCATTTGATTTGTGCACCCTTCACACAAGAAACCCCTGGATAAGCCTGCTACACTAACTGACATGTTAGTACAACAGCTGTTTATTATGGTTTACTATCAAAATGTGGAATATCAAAACAATTTTCCACATTTTTATCAAATTTGTTTTCCAAATTTGGTACCAAAATGTTGGAAATGGTAACCACGGAATCGATATTCGAGCATTGGAAGTTCTAATATCGAAAGGCCGTGTTACTGGTAAAGTTTACTCCCTTGTAGGGGGCTGTGCCCCCCACACCCCATGCATATTATATATTCCAACTCTGATGTCCCTACTGTAGTACGATCTGGTATCAGAACGTTGAATGCACATTAGTGAATGTACACTGCCATTCGCTAACCTGCATTCGAACATTTTTAGAACAGCATTACAAAAACTGAAAAAGACACATTTGAGTAAGTGCTGTTCGACATTTTGATAGTAAACTGTTTATTACATATGTATATAAGAGCATGGGAACTATACATTGCATGCAATAGGAAAGAATTAGAAATTTTAGGCATTTGTCAATCTCATAAGTTTTTTCCTTAGCATAAACATACCAAAGGATATGATGTATGAAACATAAGTGTTTGGCAATGTGATCTGATTGCAATCATCACTGAATTACATCAGAAGGGGAAATGGAGCGATCATGGATAATCTGAAGTCAGAGACAGCAGGTATGGGATAAGTAGTGTGTGTGCATGTTCATGTTTAATGAGGGGGGATGCCTCTGCTTTCAAAATTTAACCTCCAACATTGTTAACTACTACTGTTCTGTACTATGTGGTGGTAACACATTTCAGAGACATGCAAATTAACTAGTAATGAGGTCTTTCCTCACTGCAGCTAATGTGTCTCTGAATTGCAAAATAGCACATTATGGTAACAGGGCCTTTTTTAGAATGGGCCTTATGGTCTGCATTAGGGATCTTATTGAAGCCCTGGGATTATCTCTATGCAGTATCACTACTAAAGTTACACAGTGATGTCAGTCCGTTTCTGAGCTTACCTTTCTTCTGCTGAGTACAAGCTAGATTAAGCAATCATAACTTTAAGGTTAATGAAATAGTTCTATCTCTTCATCTGTTGCATATTTTGAGAGTGAGTTATACTAGGATTGGACAGAAGTGGTCATGCCATTACCTTGTGTTGCATTCTGACTGCAGTGCTGCAAATACTACCATCTGCTTTTAAAAACATTTCGTTATCCATCCGATGACACCCATAACATCACAAGTTCCATAACTCAGAGGAGAATTCTCCTCCATATATTCCCACATATAGTGTGCAGAAAGTGTATTAACTCCCCTTGAACAACCACAAGTGAAGTGCATATAGCAGGATACACCTCAGCCCCATCTGAGATAAACACACACACATACACACACACACACACACACACACACACACACACACACACACACACACACGCACATGCACATACACAGTGACAGACTGAGAGACAGGTGCACAATAAATTAAAGCAGAACGGCGATCACACTAAACACACAGATACACACAGCTGTATGTGCGCACACACACAAACACACGCGTGCACACATGCACACACGCACGTGCACACGCACGTGTGCACACACACACACACACACACACACACACACACACACACACACACACACACACGCACACACACACACACACACACACACACACACACACACACACACACACATGCACCAGGCATTTACCCATGCTTAATGTGACTTTTATAAAGAATGTACACAGGGTGCACCAGGCAGTGTGTTCTTGGAATCAATGACTACTTAACTCAGGAAGAGATGAAATGGAGGAGATTACTTTTTTCTATGTGCTCTTCTAATGGTATATATTGTTTTCTTCCTTTTGAGGCATTTATCTTTGCTGCATTCTTGTTAATATCTCACCCAGGACACCTAAGCCCAGTGTATCTGTTACATGCTGTTTTCTTAGTATCTTACCTAGTAATGTGTGTATCTATCTACAACATCACAGGCTTATGTGTCTGTTGTAAAGTGTGTCTGACCTGCTCCTGCATGGAATGTGGACATGTGGGTAGCAAATGCACAAAGTGTCATACAATGTGATCCACATAATAACCACTCTTTACATCATTGCTGCATTACTTTGCTTTTCTCATGTAACAATTTGTTTTCAGTGCTTAAGAAGTTAGTGCAGGCAATTATCTCTCTCTGAGTGCAAAATTGGTGTCACGCCATAGTGCACTGTTTGCCAACTCTGAGAAGATATATGTTTGTTTTTTTTTTTTATGATGTGACAAGGTATATGTCAGAGTGTGTGGTTAAGTACCTGACAAGCTGGTGACAAAACTGTCAATAATGTACAAATGTAGGAGGCTACAGTCCAGAATCTAACATCCATGATACAGCAGTGCTATCTTGCATGTTACCCTTACTGGTTAGCAGGAGAAGACATGTTTTGCCCTGTAGGACACAATTAATGTGAGTGACTGTTCTGCCATGTGAAATGCCTCCACACCAGTGCTCTTTACTGGCAGGATGTCCTCACTGTGCGTACTCACTTAAAAATACAAATCCATTGGATATATATTTAGGAGGGCTGGTCAAGAGCACCTCTTCAAAATACTCTGTTTTGACCTCAGCTAGGATCTTGACTGGTGGCACTTAGCCTTTTGCCATCCTGGTCCTGTGACTGCAAATGTTTGTTTGATCAGTGTTCCATATCAGTCAACATCTTTGCAAATCCTTTGTAATGCCCATTGCATTTTGGATGCAAGTCAAGTCAAGCATACTTTTGACAGGACATCCTTTTGCTAGTGATAGATATACATTTGTTATTGCAAGCCCAATAATTATCACATTCCACATGGAACTATGCTGGAATCCTGATACTGCATATCTAGTAACTGGATTGGTTAATTTGTATAGTGTGTGTCTCTTGTTTGTTTATATGGATGCCGTTCTCTATGCTGATAGCATCTATTCGCTTGAACTCTGTACATGTGTATACTCGCATATGGACATGATGATACAGCGCATGTCTGCACACCTTGGAGTGGGACATGTCCATGCCATGAACTTGTAACATGATGTTCTGGACTGCAAACTAACTCAAAAGATCAACACTTCCCCAACCCATTTCCCCAAATTCCACCACCACCCTTCAAATGGCAGGAACTTATCACTTCAACTGATTTATCTCATCACTTGCTTGAAATGATACATTAATGTAACTTCTCTTAGATAAATGAACTATGGATTACAACAAACAGTTGAAGATAGGTAATCCAGAGGACAGATTCCAGAGCAGATGATAGTTTTGTATGGACTAGAGAACCACAGTATAAATGTAATGTTAACCACTTTTCTGTTTATGATGCAGAATGTTGCCACCATTTGGATACTAAAGAGGAAAATCCAAAGCCATCTATTACTTTCACCAGGCATTTCTCTTCATCTTATTTTGCAGCAGAAATGGAAAGTGAAGGTCAACACGTTTCTTGTTTATTTATTCTACAACATGTGCACAAGATGAAAATGATTATAGATAAGAATTCTGAAGTGGCTTTTTCATGAATGATTATGAATTCTGGCAAGAAAGATATTCTGCAGCCAGCAGCAATATAATTGCTAATAGCTTTTGTCCTTGAAAAGGGCAATCAGAAATGAGTGGCAAAAAGGTACTACAATATCATCAGCAGACTAGTCCTACAATAAGCACTTTGTTATTTCACAAAATTAGTTGTTAGCTTTGGTTCTTTTGCTTAAGACTGCTTTCTTATATGTCAATCAGTAGTACAAATGTTTTTGCACCCATATTAAATAATGCAGTCTTTATATTTAAGCTGTACTACAAAAATGGTTGATATCGTATTACAAAATGACATGTTGAGAGATTTCCATTTCTTTATTTTATTTACACAGTGTTTAAGTAAATTGTCCCTTCAAGCTGAGAAAAAGGTTTTATATAATACTAATATATGAATAAGCCATGATTTTTGTGTTCTTTTATCAAGGCGATATCTGCTGGCGAGATGTGAAAAAACTACAGAAATACTTTACACTGCTTTTGTTGTCTTCCAGACTTAAGAACACACAAATAATCATACACATTCACACATGCACCCCCCCACATAGAAACATACAGACACACATGTACACAGTCAGATAAGCAACCAGAAGCATACACACACACACACACACACACACACACACACACACACACACACACACACACACACACATACACACACACATTGGGCCGGATTCACGAAACCTCCATGTAAGACTTAATATGTCTTACTCGGAGGCTGCAGTTGAATGGTATGACGTCAGCATTCCATGAATATTCATGAGGGCATGCTGACTCATCCGTAACTCTTACACGGACTGAGTAGGCAAGCAGGGGGCGTGTCCGACTGCCAAGCAGTCTAAAAGTCCACGCCCCTGCAAGGTTTTAAAAAGCATAATGTCAACAGACAAGAGCGAGTCCGCTCAAATGTACTTGCACCCAACACCACACTCCCTGACACTGTAAACCCCCATCAGAGTTATAAAACAGAAAATATATATATTTTTTTAAATCCATGATATAGCTGCCCGTATTTGCGCTTGTTTGCACGGGTGTGCCCATTGCTTAGCCACAGTTAGCAATTGTGACATTGAAGAGCATATAAGAACTACTTATGCAAATTAATCCAAATCGCAATAGCATAATGGTAGAGTGTATGCACAAAGAGAAGGCATTCACGGTTTGAGTCCCACCACTCCCCTTCTTATTTATGTTTTAAATCAGTATTTGAAATAATACCAGACAAATATGATTAAAATTTTATTAAAAGCAGTGACATGGCCAATGTATCAGTGAACAAAATATATATTTTGAAAAGACCCAGATATATAATAGCCTGCTGTTAAGCAACGTTCTACACAGCTAAACACAGATGCCCATAGTTTAATAGCGCTATACCCATCTAAACAGAGGTGCCCATAGTTTAATAGCACTTTATCCAGCTAAACAGAGTTGCCCTTAGTTTAATAGTGCTTCACCCAGCTAAACAGAGTTGCCCATAATGTAATAGTGCTTTAACCAGTGCAATAGAGTTACCCAACGTTTAAAAACGCTTTACCCAGCGCAATGTGTTTGCGTGGACGCACACGCCGCGCCAACCAGGGCACCGTAGGGCACAGGGGAGCAACGTAGAGCTAAGTTACTTAAACACAGCCACACCCCCTAGCCTGTCTAGACAGTATTAAAATAAAAGAATGACAATGTTTGAACCCAGGACCCTTTGCATCATAATCAAAGTACAGAACCACTAAGCCATGACAACATAGGGGAAACAGCCACTATTAACATTCATAAACTTAGGAATGGTAGTTTAACCATGACTAAGCAGGTCTGCAGTCAGCCGAGAATTTTACAAAATGGCCAATCACAAAAAAAGTGCGGGAAATGCGGCATATTTAAGCCCCACAGGCGGGAATACACACCATAACTGATTGTAGCTCACATTTGCGGTCAGAATGTCTGGTGTTGGAGAGTGAGTGCACTTCCGAGCGCAGATGTGGGGCACCGAGGAGTCCAAATACATGGTTTGGCTCCTAGTCCACCGTCATGAGGCAAGACTCCTGCAGGGCCTGTTCCAAGGGACGGAGTACAAGGCAGAGGCTTGGAACTGATTAGCTCGTGACCTCACCAGTGCCACAGGCTTTCCCCGGACTGGTGAGCAGGTCCATCACCACCATGCGGACCTGAAGAGACGAAAGGAGGACCACCTGAACCAGTGGATACAGGAGGCCCGTGGGATGTGGGATACCCCACAACTGAGTATGTAGCCATGGAATTCAGTATGTAAGGATTTAAAATTGAGTATGTATAATGGATAGTAATGTCTCAATATCCCTTCATTTACTTTACAGCTGCAGGTGACTGTGTTACGAATCAGCAAGCCTATGCTGATAGGCTGCTAAGGCTGCACCACCAGGCAGGTTAGTGATTATTCTGCATGTACTGTTATATAAAATATGGGAGAGAGCATGAAAGAAAGTGTTGTAGTCCAATAATACAGCCATAAAATGGACTGAATAAGTCCTCTGCATGTACTGTCAGATAAAAACGTTAGAGAGGCAGAAAAAGAGTGTAGTAACCCATTAAGAAAGGTAACAAATGTCTGGAATAATATCTCTGCAGGCACTGTCATATAAAATAATATGTGAGTGAGCCTGAAAAAAGAGTGTGTTAACCTATTAATAAAGGTATAATATGTCGTGAACATGTCTGCCATATATACCGTTAAAACAAATAAAGGAGTGAGCCTGTGGAAAAGTGTGTAATGTCATTAATAAAGGTCAAAAACCCAGAGTGTGTCTGCTTCACTTAGTATGAAATGTTGTTGTACCCTTGCATTATACAAATAGTAATGTGTTAGAAAGTGCTGGCAACCCAGAGTTCTACAGTCCCATCTAAAGTGGGTGATGGAAGTGCTAGTAGCTGTGAAGTAAATACACAGTCCTCAACAGTCAGTTACTGTCTGGCATGCATAAGTAAATCTGGCACATGAGTAGCATGCTAATATGTTCAACAGAAATGTAAGTGTGCTTCAATAAATGCAGGGTTCTGTACAATTAGTAGTGAAAATGTCATGTGAAAACATCCAGATATGTAGATAAAGAAATATAAATGCAACCATGATATATGTAGCAGTAACATCTGCATCCTGGACAGTTAGTATGTGAGATATAGGTCAAGTATAGATTGAACTAGCCAGACCCACTAGACAACCTAATGCATGGTGGCAAGTGTAATAATACATGTAGGGAATATACACCTGAGTCACTAGGAATGTAGTGTAGAGTAAAAGTGTTTATAAGATGTTAATGGAGATTTTTTCTACACCCTACTATCTGTGCATAAACCATGCAATTCCGCACCTCAATGGATATGTGTAATCTTAAATATTTGTAGGGATATATGTCCTATTGTTCCATAAATATTTGCACTCATGTTGATGCATGTGCCCTGTTCAAACACCACATTCATGGTGGCCTTTTGCTACCAATCATCCCTGCATGCAGTTGGAATAACCACTGTTTTTCAATATATCCATGTGTTATGTTTGCTGTTCAACTGTTGGAACTGTGGTGTGTTGGGTTAATGGGAATATTACTGCATGCTGTTACAACTAATATGGAATGCTGTTGTTTATGTTGTAATGAAACACACTGAATTACAGAACGTATGGGAAGGCCGGTCCCAGCAGACCCACCAGTCCCTCCATAGTTGGCGAGTGCACCTGGCACCAGTGGCTCTGTTGCCCAGCCCGGACTCCCCTCCTCCATTGGTCCTGTGCCACCTTTGGGTGGAAGCACTGCAGGGGATGGGGCTCATCCCCCCCGTGCAAGCGTGGGTGGAGAAGCGCCACCCGTCACCCTTCGAACGATCCGGGCTGTGGTGTGTAGGGAAATCCAGCATTCAGTTGCTGATCCCCTACGCCAGCTTGAGGTGAGAGTGGCGTGTCTCACGGGTGAGCCTGCCCATCCTACTCAGCCCCCAGCACAGCCATCCCCGGGGCTGTGAAGGTGCAGTGGTGACTGCCCATGGGTGGGGATCTCAGTTCCACTGTTACCATCTGTGGGCTCATGGGCTTTCGATTTCCAAGCAACCTTCCTCGTCAATTGTGTTCACCCACCCCATGTGTCAAATTCCGCCCCTGTATGCGTCTTGTTTATCTTGTCTGTTTACCTCCCCAACCTACCTCCCCAAATATACCTATTTCCCCTACCTTACTTACCACTCTCACCTGAAAAAAAAAAAAGGGCAATCTGTACCTGAAAAAAAATACATTGCTTCCCATTTTGCACACATGTCCACAGGACATGTACACCAATAATTCTAATTGGCAGTGCAACAAACTATGTTGACCTCACCCCTCTCTCAGGGGTGGAAGGTCTCAAAACTCACTCCAAAATTTCAACATATGCACAGCTGTTGCTGTTAAAGAAATGTGCAGCCATGGGCCTTCCCTACACCCTTCCTGCACATCCCAAGCTTATTTTCCTACTTTCTGTCCCTCTCTGTGCCCTCTTTTTCACCACTTTCCTATCTCCACATTTTCTTTTCTTTAAAAGAAATTAGCGCAGGGGTTAGCGGGAGTAAGCGCTTTTAAGCAGAAGTTAGCTGGGGTGCGCGAGTGTGAGCTTGTGTGCACTTAGCTAAGCATTGCTAAGCACCGTGCAAACTCACGCCAACCCACTTACAACTGCTTAAAAGTGCCTTAGTCACTCTGTATGACAAGGCCCTTGTATTGCTCAGCAGCAAAATAAAATACCCTTGTCAGTCTCAAACCCCACACCTTGAACTCACCAGTCTGCATGATGTACCACTAAGCCACAGCAGACATACAATAGCTTGGTGCTGAAAGAAATATAACATGCATTACAAGTAGTGAATGTAAAGGGAAAATAGGAAAGCCAGAGGACTACATTGCAATCAAGAAATATAACATGCTTTACAAGGAGTGAATGTAAAGGGAAAATAGGAAAGCCATAGGAATACATTGCAATCAAGAAATATAACATGCATTACAAGGAGTGAATGTAAAGGGAAAATAGGAAAGCCATAGGAATACATTGCAATAACTACTGTTGTATGCCAGTTAATTCCCTAATTCCAAATGAAAGTGCATATTCCCATGTATCCAGTGTTAGCATTAGGAGGTGTGAGTAAACTTACACACTGAGAAGAGTGTACTGGAAGAAGCAACAGTCAGGTTTCAGTACAACATGCATTTCACTGGCTACAACCCAGCTTCAGATATGAGACATATGTCAACCGTCTGACTGACACAACAGTGTCCATAGCAAATAAGCATGTTCCCCACCTTGCAAAACTGAAAGGCCTACGCCTACCTAACCTATCATTTTATAGCAGTGTCCTGAAATCACAGTGAGAAATGCAATTACCACACAGCAGGCTGCATGCAATTACTAAATGGTGGGCACCAACTGGTGCAGAGGCCATCACATGCACGTGTGCAGATACCTACAAAAGCAGCCTGTACTTGCTGTCCACACATGCAATAATATCATTGCAGCAACTGGAGAGAGAGAGAGTGAGCGAGAGAGACAGACAGACAAACAAACAAACCAACAGAGGCAGTTGGAGATACCAACCCAATAAATAACAACAAACAGAGGCAGTTGGAGACATCAACCCAAAAAAAAAAAAAAAAACAAACAGAGGCAGTTGGAGACACCAACCAAAACAAAAGAAAAACAACAAACAGAGGCAGTTGGAGACACCAACCAACCAAAACAAAAAAAAAAAACAAACAAACAGAGGCAGTTGAAGACACCAACCTAATAAAAAAATAAAAGAAAACATCAACAGGTACAACAGACTGAGGTGAGAAATCCAAAGGTAAGGTATGTAACACTGATGTATTTGCTGACATCTGAATGATGTGTCTGAAGGGTACTCTACATACTGTGAACACTCCTTATGTGGTAGCAGTCCATATATATATATATGTATATGCAGATGTGCATAGGGCAAGGGACATACTGCAACTGTTAGTGAAGGCTGGACATATATATGTATTTGAAGGTTGCTATGTGCACATATCTATGTAGGTTGTAGTGTGTGGCATTGAAAACAGCAAGCAGTGCAGGTATATGTCATGTGGTGGTTAAATGTTGTGGGACTGAGTTATAGCCAGTGAGGTCTGCTACGGCTATACGGCCTGAGGACAGCGAAATGCATTCTGCACAACACTGTGCAATATTATTACATAATTGTATGTCTCACAACTGTTCCATAATTGATATTCCCACCATGAAAGGTGGGCAGTATATGTGCATATATGTGCATGTATATGTACAGCAGTGGATGTTTACAAGTATGTATATATATATATATATATATATATATATATATATATATGTATATATATATATATATATATATCTATATATGTGTATACACACACACACACACACATATATATATATATATATATATATATATATATATATATATATATATACATATACAAATATATATATGTATGTATATATTCATATATATACATATATATATATATATTTATATATATATATATATATATATATATATATATATATATATATATATATATACAGATATATATATATATATATATATATATATATATATATATATATATACATATATATATATATATATATATATATATATAAATATATATATATATACATATATAGATATATATATATATAAATATATAGATATGTAGATATATAGATATATACATAGATAGATAGATAGATATATAGATCTATACATATATAGATATATAGAGAGATATATAGATATATAGATATGTATATATATATATATATATATATATATATATATATATATATATATATATATATATATATATGGGTCTACTTCATTTCACCTAACTTCCAATTCACTGACTTTCATTTCACTGACCCCATTTCACTGAAATTTCATTTGACTGACACTTCATTTCACTGACAGTTCATTTGACTGACAAGTATTATTAGCAAGAAAGTGGAATATGCCCCCTTCCCCACTGTAGTGCGACCCTGGAGTTAGAATATATAGTTGGGGGTGGGGGCACAGCCCCCATCGGAGTGTGGGGGCACAGCCCCACTTCATTCATATGATATTGTTAAGTTTTGATATAATATTGCTTAGTAAAGAAAAGTAAGTGGGGCTTCACCCCACACCCCCATTGTGGGGGCTGTGCCCCCCACCCCCTAACTATATATTCTAACTCAGGGTCGCACTACAGTGGGAAGGGGCATATTCCATTTTCTTGCTAATAATACTTGTCAGTCAAATGAACTGTCAGTGAAATGAAGTGTCAGTGAAATGAAATTTCAGTCATTTGGTCTCAGTCAAATGGGAGTCAGTGAATTGGAAGTTAGGTGAAATGAAGTAGACACATAGATATATATATATATATATATATATATATATATATATATATATATATATATATCTATATGTAGATAGATATGTATATATAGTGTGATATATAAATATATATGTATATAAATATATATATATATATATATATATATATATATATATATATATAGTGAGAGAGGGAGACACAGGGTCAGACGTATTGCAACAGGTGCCTGGTGACCAAGGCATGGACTGAACACCAGTGTTGATACTGCAGTGCCATACCCCATTCCAAAACACTTTACCCACTAACTACCAGATAGGTGGTTGCCTGACTAACACTGAAGGTGTCAGAAGGGAACATGGGACACAGGTGGACAGTAGCCTCCCCTTTGATATTCACAGTGCCACACTAGTCTTGTAATCTGCCTACATGGTACGTGTCATCACAAACGATGTGCCATATACGGGAATATAGGTCAGTGTTCCCCTGTACTCATAACAATGCCCCATGTGGTTTGTACCTCACATGACAACTACAGCAAGTGGAAAGGCCACAGACATACCTCACAAAGAGTAATACTGCCCTGAAACACATACCCTATGCAGAGTGACTCACATAACCACAGCTACAGTGCGTTGCATACCGGCCACCCAGAGGTTAGCTCTGCCGAACATACAGAGGTATGCCACACCCATAGCAGTCAGACAACCACCATGTCAACACCTCACAATCCCACCGGGCTACACGGCCTAGGTCCCTAATCCCTGCAGCCTCACTAAACAGCACATGCTGGAGGGATAGGCTCCTATTGGCAAATATGCCATACTCTGGAGTAAAACACCCAGCATGAACAAACAAGATTCCTCAGTAGCAGATGTCATACATACCCCTGATGATTGTCTGGGGGAAAGGTAACACGGCCTGGGAATCACCTCTGTGTATCCAGTTGACAGGAGGAAGTGAAATCTAATTACATGTGTGTCAAAGGCCAAGGTAGCATATGGCTAGCCTGCTGTAGGCCCCAGGGCTAATAGCGTATTACCTACTTATGACACAATGCACAGACATATACACAGTGCAATACCTGCTATGTGAGGTGGAATGAGTGTGACAGTGAATGTGTGCAAGGTCTGTAATGGTGTGATAGATTAGTGTGAGGTTGTTTCTGTCATGGTCGTTTGTGTCCTAGGTGTGAGGCCAGAGTAAGATGTGTTAGTTATTGGGATGCAGACATAGTAGGATGGCATATGTTGTGATGTAGTTCCTTGTGTACGACTGTGGTGTCCCATCATAGGCTGAAGCAATACATGTATGCTCAGTAAGTGGTACTGCTGCTGAATCCAGCCAACATTTGAACCGTTGTACCACCTGAAGCTGTAGGCCTAAACAGCACAGTATGGTGTATGTTCACATTCCCTGGTAACACTGTCTTGTGTGTTTCCTGTAGTCTGCACAGATTACATACCTCAGGCATAGGTATCTGTAAGTAGGGGCACACAGTACTGTAAGGTACACAGGAAATGCTCATCTGTGTCAGCATACATTTATGTGTTGTATGAATGTCTGATGTGTGTGTAATGATGCCTGTACCATGTCCGCAATCACATGTGTGATGCAGAGTTTGTGTGTGTACCTAGCAACATGTATACTCTGTTACAGCAGTATGCCAGCTATATTAACAACTGTGCACATATGTTAGGTAGGGTTATGGCATCAATGACTAGGGTGGGTTACTGGTTATACTGTAACTGTACTTCACATTCATTGCAATGAAGGACATATTTCTGCATGCATTAGCTTGATATGTACCCCCCTGGCAAGGCTGTGCATTGGATCCCATACAGTGTGCCGAGTACTGGTGTATACTGGTGTGTTATATGGAGTGTGGCAGGCACTGTCAGCCAGTTGTGGGCTGAGCACTGATATGTGGTATTGAATGTGTGTATCCTCTAACAGACGAACATATGTTATATATGGCAGTTAACTGATATCTGTACTGTATAATGTTAAGTGTGCCACATGACTTGCTCACACATATCGTTTACTTGTCTTCCAGGCTTATGGCTCATCACAGGAATCCCTCATACACAGCCGCAGAGGAACAGGAAATCCACCACAGCCTGGTTCAGCACTATACCCTGCTGTTTTCCAGGGCCAGCCAGCACCAGCAGGAGCGTACTGCACTGTGGCAAGAACTTGTTCGTCGGGTAAATGACATAGGCATGCATAAATAGACATATGAGCAGGTACGCCATCATTGCAGTGATTTAATTAGACATGTCCAGCGGCATGCGTCTGATATCCACAGACAACAGCTTGCCACAGGTGGTGGGGTGGCCATACACCCCCCCTCACCAGAATGGAGGAACTGCTGCTAAGTGTGGTGGCTCCTGGCCTACAGTAGCAACAACATCACACATGTGTCATCATGGAGGCCGGAGCCACCCAGCATGATGATATGGAGCATGCAGGTAACATGCCCTAGCTGTAGACTACTGTTACCTGTATTGTTAGATTATGCATATGTGAGATGTGTACTGTGTTTGGCAGTTGTGCTGCCTATTGTGTGCAATACTGATAATTTGAATAGTATCTGTACACCTATGCCTGTTGTTCTACTGTAGTTTAGCACACTCACAGTAGCAATGCCACAGTTGCGGCCACTGACAAACTGTGTCATATTCTTGCAGGTCCCTCTTGTGTGACAGCAGGGCAGACGATACATGCTGGTGAGTGTGTTAACACTTTAAACTTGGTATTGAACTGTGCATGTCATAGGTGAGGTGCAGGCCATGTACACATAACACACCTATGCATAATGCATGCTGTGCATGTTTGCTGTGAGACGTGAAACATCTCAGTAAAGTCAGTAGCTGCCTCAATCACATGCAATGCACAGAGCATCAGACACAAATGTGACAACACTGTACTGCACATTGGATAGGCATAGTTGACACACATGTACACAACATAACACGTTTGTCATACGCAGTACACCACAACATGCTACACATAGTGTAACTGGACATCCGCTGCCAGGTCACACTTCAGTATCCCACATGTCATCCACACACCACACATAATATACCAGAGGGGTAGGGGCCTAGCATGGGGCTGTGCAACACTCCTCAACACATAACACAGTCATGTTAGGCAATGCTCCCTATTGGGCACCTCACACACCCTTGTGCAGCATGGCTGTGTGAGTGTGAACTTAGCCACGGCACTGCGGTTCAGGTACAGCATGCTAGGCAGTGGTCTAGCACACTTTAGTGTCCTTGAATGACCACATGATGCATGATGATGATGGCTAATGGTACTACACCCCATACTGTTACAATGGCCATGTCCAGGATTGGTATCCCATCACGTATACATGCACCACTCATCCCGTGTGTGTATATAGCATGCATGTGCTACACCTGTGTCCACAATTATCTGCTACAGACACAGACACTGCAATCAGACATGGAAATCCATGTAACACACAGATAACACATGCAGCCATGGTATGTATACCTGTGTGTGATGGTGCACAGGACATTGCAGAGCTTATAATACTTGCACAGAAATGTTGTGTCCTTGTACACATTGTGTTCCAGGGTGTAGGCAATCACTGAACATGTACACACATGCACCACAGCCATGTACACTGTCATTAACTATGGCTGTCTACACTCACACTGCATGGACTTGATCAACACTTATTCTGCATGCTGACATGTGTGATGTGACTGTTTGCCTTGCAATACTGTCACCCACCTTCAACCAGTATTGAGTATGATTTGGATTTCTGTTGTGTGTGTGTATCTGCTGTAGTGAGGAGTTTTCCTGTGTTCCTGTGTTCCTGTGTGCATGTGTGCATGTGTTCATGTGTGCATGTGTGCATGTGTGCATGTGCAGACTGTAACATGTGATTCCTGTCTTCCTCTCACAGGTGCTGAGGTAGGGGTTGGCAAAAGCAGCAGGCGACCTGAAGCCACTGCCATGGATAGTGGTGATGATGACACATTTATTTTGGCACAGGGAGATTTGACAGGGTCTGTCGTTGGTCCGCCAATCGACAGTACACAGCATTCAACCCCATCTATGCGCACACTCATACTGCCATTACATCCCTCACCACCAATGGCCATAGGGGAGGGACAGCATACAGTTGGCATTGACCAGGAGAGTGTAGTACCCATGGCACTTGCATCCCCTCACAGCAGCCATAGCCATAGACCCAGAATGGTACCACATAGGTGGAGAGCCCAGGGGTTCCCGGGGGAGCACCACTGGATGTATTGCCCCTGGCAGGCATGCCCTCACAGGTCTTACGATGACCACTATGTTCTGGGCTGTAATGCAGGCTCAGGCATGTTTGGAACGGTACATCAGGCAGGGACTTAGGGCACAGAGGGCACATTACACCACTATCAATGACAGCATCTGTGACCTTGCCGGTGCCATCCGGACGTACACCGAGTTCATTGATAGACGTTGGGGGGAGACAATAGATGCCCTCCACAACATGTCTTCCTTGAGCCAGGACCATGCAGGACAGTTGTGACATCAACGCGGACGCATGCCAGCAACAGCAACAGCTGGCAGTGGTCATGGACGGCCCACAGTTCACAGCTGCTCCCGTAGTGGCAGTACCAGCTGTCCATTGTCCATCTCAGTAGACCACATGCACGTGGCTCTGGCCAGTCCCAGCAGGGACATGGGTCCAGTCATCATACCTCTGCCTCTGATGACAGTACCCAGTCAAGGTTGGTACCCGATACTGTCTGTAGCACCCCTGCCAGGCACAGGTACTGTGTCTGTGGCCAGAGACAGTGATCTGTACAGCCAAGCAGGTACAGTCTGTGGCTGTCCCACAAACCACTGTATATGGCAGCCACATAGTGGAGCTGTGTGCATGCAGACACACACACATTAAGCAAACAACTAGGGCTCACACATACACACACACACACATTACACCAACATTGGTCCATGCTGTACTGTTGTCCCTCACACACAGAGACACACACACACACACACACACACACACACACACACACACACACACACACACACACACACATACACACACACACACACAGAGACATGTCAATTGGATGGGTCAATGTCAGGCTCTGGCAAACAACAAAACACCCTGTGCATATGATGATACCTGTGCTGCCTCCTGTCATCTGCATTATCAACGGAGGGATAGGCTAACATGGTGCTGATGCACAGGGTGACACTATAGCAGTGTAGCAATAATAGCAAGTTGTCAACAAGGGAGTGTATCTACATCCTTGTCGGTATATCTGAGCAGACATTATGCATCAAAGCTCTGATTGTCAATGTAGCATTGTTTACACCACTATTAGGTCTGGGTATGTATTATCCACCCATGTGCCACTTTGCTGATGTGTGATGTGTTGCCAGCATGTGTTAGTGAGTGGACAGTACGTGTGTGATGTGTGCAGTACAGATTAGCAAGTGTACATCTGTGAACATGGTGGGTGCGCACTGTCTGGATGTACGTGCATAGTGGACACATGGGACGTGTGGCATACCCTGTCATACACATTGTTAACATCTCATTGCATCTTTCAATGGCCAGTATGCATTCTACTACAGTTATGTACTAACATGGGTAGACGTGTGTATGACATGGGTTGACACTATGCTGCAGGTGATACCATTAATATCAGTCAATGATTTGCGGTCTGGTAGCATACACAACCTCAACAGCATGACTATAAGCAATCATTGGATGATGTCCTGACAAATGACACACAGTAGTAGGGAACCTATTATCAATTGGATCCTTTCAGTGCTACACTATAACACTAACCAGTGGTGATGCTGGTGGTGGTGATGGTGATGGACCCCACCCATTACTGTGACCACACCTGTGTGTCATATAGCCCCCTTAGGTACATGCAGACACACTAGGGATGTGTCCATCCAAATCTGGGAATGCATGGATTGGCCTACAATGCATTCCCTGAATGGGACGCATATCCTACACAAGGGTATCATACAGCCAGATACCTGTTAAGCAGTAAGCTGACTATGGCATAGTCATCCTCATGTACTAAACATACTATCCCATCAGTACCACACAGGTGGTAGCCCTCAACATGTATGTTGGGTACCATTGTGTACATACAGACCCATGTTATGTCATGTGTCCCTTGGTATCCACATATCCATAGGTATTGTGGAGTCCCAAGGTGTATCACATAAGACATTAGAGGCCTGAATTCATATCCACAAGGCAGTCATACTCCTATAAAGACTGTCCATTCTTGGCAGACTTTGTTGTGTATGACCATGTCTGACATATACCCCAGGCATATACCCTCACTCACACTACTCTTAAGTAACTGTCATGGGTGTGTGTGCCACAGATGACCTTGGCCACAGAAGATGACAGTGGACAGCCGTGTCACATACATACATATAGGTTCATAGGTTCATAGGTTCATACTAGGCTATCTGCCCTAAGGCATTTATAAGCCTAGCCAGAATGTGTTTGGCTTTCGCCACCCATTTTAAATTTATTTTGCTATGCCCTTTTTCGAGGTTAGTATACTGTGCCTCTGTCTAACAGTGACACAGAAGTGATACCCGGGGTAAACCTATGATCTCCCATCCACTCATCAAGATTCCTCTTGAAGAGAGTCAATGAGGGGCTCTGCCTAACCTGGACTGGGATTTTATTCCAGAGTGAAGGGAGCCTCTGGGTTATGAATCTGTCCCTCCAGCATGTCCTATTTATTTCAGTGCTGAGGTTCAAGTCTCTTGAGCACGTAGCTCGATGGGATTTGGATTTTCTGAGGTGCAGCATGTCCATTAATTCCGGGTTGGACATGGCTTTATACGTCAGGCACAGATCGCCTCTGAACAGGCGGTATGCCACTGAGTAGAGCTGGAGTTTCTTTAACCGGGCAGCATATGGCATCTGTTTGAGCCCTTTGATCCTCTTGGTGAGGTACTTTTGGGGTCTTTCCAGTTGCTGCAGGTGTCTGGTAAGGTACATCCCAAAAGGGGCATTGTACTCAATTATGGGCCTGATGAGGCATGAGTAAAGAGGCACGATGATGTCCCCTGATCTAGATGTGAATCCCTTCATGATTAGGTGGGCTGTATAAAATGTTTTTCTAACCACTTTGGCAATGTGGTTGTCAAATGAGAGATTGCTATCAACTTGGGTCCCCAGGTCCCTAATTACTTCTTCTGTACTTAATGGATTACCACCTATGTGGTAATTTGTGGGCACTTTGTTTTTGCCAAAGGGGATGACTATACACTTTTTGGCATTTAGCTTGAGGCCATGGCTCTGGCACCAGTTGTCTGTTTCTATGAGGCCCTTTTGGAGGATGCTTGTGTTGACTGGAGAGTCGATTATGGCGCCCAGTTTGCAGTCATCTGCGAACTTGGTCAGCCACAGTCCTTCCATGTTGGCCTGTACCTCCGAGAAATATATACCGAACAAGAGAGGTCCCAGGACTGAGCCTTGTGGGACACCACTTGTAACTGGTTTGGAGTCTGACATGGCTCCAGCAATTCTAACCATGTGGGTTCTGTCCTTGAGCCAGTTTGCAATCCATCTAGTGACATAGGAGTTTATATTTAAGCTGGTGAGCTTATCTATAATGCCCGAGTGGGGTATTGTATCGAAGGCTTTTGCAAGGTCCAGGTAGGCTGTGTGGACCACCTTCCCCTCGTCAATGGCCTTGGTGACTGTTTCAAAGAAATCAACCAGGTTTAAGAGACAGGATCTGCTCTTAACAAAGCCGACCTGGGTAGGATCCAGTGTTTGTAGGTCCCCAATATCTTTATTTATGAGGTCCATGATGATCCTTTCCATAGCTTTGCAGACCAAGCTAGTCAGGCTTATGGGGTGATAGTTTCCAGGATCCGTTGAGGCATCACCTTTATGGAGAGGGACCACTGTTGCTGTACGCCACTCTTTGGGCACATATCCTGTAGTAAGGCTGAGATTGAACAGTAGTTTTATGTTTGGGTTTAGCTCTTCTTGGAGCTCATGTAGGACGCAGCCCTGGACACCATCTGGTCCCATTGATGCTGTGTTTTTTGCTTTGGAGAGGGCGGCTCTTACCTGAGCATCTGAGATGTCAGGGGGGCAGCACTCTGCTGGGATAGATATTTGCCCTTTTGGTGGGGAGGGAGGGAGAAGTTTGCACTGAACCTGTCAGCTAGGATGTTGGCAATGTCTGTGGGTTCGGTGTATTTTTTGTCATTTTGGACTAATTCTGAGCATATCTGGGAATTACCACCCAGGTTCCTAACATAACTAAAGAAAGCCTTGTGATTATCCTTAGTGTCCTGTGCAATTTTTCTCTCGAAGCTGACCTTAGACAATTTTATGTGTGCTCGTAGTTTTTTGCTAATACTGATCAGTGATGCCTTCCCTTTTTGGGATTTTGCTCTATCATTTAGTAGCTTCCTCCTTCTATTGTTTAGCTTGTTTATGGCTGGGGTCCACCAGACAGGACGTCAGCCTTTGGAGGATTGGGTCTTGGTTTTATTTGGGATCGCATCATCCATGCATTCCTGAAGGTGTTCATAGAATGCATTTATAAAGGATTCTGCGGTCTGGGCCATATTTTCCACAGGCCCGGGGGCTTTGAAGGATTCCACCTCAGTTTTGAGGAGTGTGAAATTTGCTTTAGAGAAGTTTTTCACTGTGGTTTTCTGGGCAGGGGGTGGGGTCGGGATGTGAATATCCAGTGAGATTAGTTTATGTTCTGATCTTACCAGTGAGGGATACACTTCTGGTCTGGAGCATAGAGTCCCCATGTTGGTGATGATCAGGTCCAGTATGTTTTCCCCTCTTGTGGGAGTGGTAACAAGTCGTTCCATAGCATTTGAGTTTATAAGTTCTAGGAACCTTTGGGCTAGGGTGTTGGAGCTAGAGTAATGCTCCCAGTCTATGTTTGGGTAGTTGAAGTCACCCAATATAATGGTGTTTGGAGAGACCTTCATATTTTCCAGTGTTCTCAGGAAGGCCGAGTGGGGTTCCTGGGTTTGGGAGGGTGGTCTGTAGTGGGCTATAAACTGGAAGGCAGTTTTACCCACTGTTAGTTGCACATGGATAGTCTCTGATATTTCGTGCTTTGCCACCAACCTGGAGGTGTGGGTATCTTTGATGAATATCGATACTCCCCCTCCTTTTGTGTTTCGGTCCAAGTTTTGGGGCCGAAAAGCATGGTATGAGGTATAACCTGGTAGTGCTGGGGTGCTCTTGGGAGCCCTGAACCAGGTTTTCTCTTACTGCATAGATATCGATGTTCTCCAAGCTAAGGAGAGTTTCTAGTGCATGCATCTTGAGGTTTAGACTTCTGGCGTTGAGTAGCATTACTCTTAGTTTCTTATCCCTTGTGATACCTATGGAAGTGGGTTTGTCTTTTGAGCCTTGCCTAAAAAAGGCACTATGGGGGTAGCAATAGCCTTTGCCAATATCCAAAAGCCCAGGAGTGACAGGTGCAAGCCGTCCCTAGCGAAGCATCGTGGCTTGTCGAGCATATCATCCCAAGCTGACAGGCATTGGATCCCCTTTGAATGACACCAGTACTTAAGCCAATTGTTGAAATTGATCATCTTGTCTTCATATTGTGGCATCATTCTTGGTGAGGGTAAGATGCTACTCAAGGTCAGGGTCATACCGGCCTGGGTTACATGCTCAGAGAGCTCCTTTATGTCTCTTTTCATGTAGTCCAGGGAGGTACGTCTCAGGTCATTCACACCAGCATGGACAATGACTGAGTCATATTTGTACTTGCCTTGGAGTGACCTGAGTGCTTGTGTTATGTGGCGGATCCTAGCGCCCAACAGGCTGCTCACCGTGACCCTCTCCTTGTTCAGCCTGGTGAGCGGGACGTCAGTGTGCCTGACGATAGAGTCACCTATTACAAGTGTATCAGGTGTGTTGTTTAGTCTTAAGGGCTGTGACTGTTTGGCACACTAGCTTTGTGAGATATGTGTTGCACGTGTTTTGTTTTGGGGTAGCCGCTGCTTTGGTGGCTGCTTTGGAGGTCTCTGCTGCTTCGGCAGATCTTTATTTAGAGCCTCCGAGTATGTTTTTGTGTGATTATGTGTTTGGTTTGCTGTCGTGGTAGGTCTATGTGAGACTGGAATTGTAGTGAGTGTGGTTTCCTTCTCCTCCTGACTGGTTATGCCAGTACTGAGTTGAGAGAGCTTAGCCTCCAGTTTGGCTATATGGTTGCATCTCTCACATGTGTTGGAATTTGTTGGGAGGAGGAGAGGGTTGTCTGTGTACATGAGGCAGTTGTAACATTGCCTCAAGATTCCCAGATTCACCAGCTGGACCGGAGAGGAGATTGACAACTGACCTTTGGACATGCTAGAATAATATTGGGAATTCCTTAATAATTGAAAACCAGGGCCAGTGGGGAGTGAGGGTGTAGTGTTTTTAATTTTTAGTGCTGACTTATATAATTGCTTTAGTGAGCAAGTGTCAGGTAACTTAAGTGCAATGTGTTACAGGTAACTTAAATGCAAAAATGACAAACAGTAACTTTCTTTCAAGTGAAACAAGGAAATAAGTACAGTAAGCAATGCAGATATCACTAGTGATCCACAGAAGCGCTGAGAAGCTGTGTATTAGGTGGAATTAGCGTTCCAGGGAAAAAACAAGCAAACAAACAACAAGCATATAAACAAAGCTAGATTCAGCAGGCCTGGATCTAGTCTATGCTACAGCAAACAAGGTGTATCAGTTTCAGTAAGATACAGTTCAAATATTCAGGCACTATAAACCTTTAACCAGAAATTCCCAGCTCAGAAGGGCAGAGTCCAGCCTCTTCTCCCACAAGAGTGCAGACCACAAACCTTCTTAATGTAAAATAACTGGCCTGAAGCCCAAGTGCTTAAACCAGAACTAATACACTTTAAGAATAACAGACACTGGGCTCTCAATCAGCAGTTCCCATCTTAGAAGGATGAAAGCTACTTGTCCTGCCACCACAGTGCATGCCACAAACCTTCCTAATGTAAAACAACTGGTCTGAAGCCCAAGTGCTTAATCCAAAAGACTTAGAATGATAGCTACACTTTAATCAAGTTACTACCAAGCAGTAATAAATATAATTGAATACTTTAGAGAATGCCTGGATTAGTGCTCAAGTTACACAAACAAAGCTAGATCCAGCAGGCCTGAATCCAGTCTATGTCACAGCAAACAAGGCGCACCAACTTCAGTAAGAAGCAGTTCAGATATGCATGCACTATAAGCCTTCAACCAGAAATTCCCAGCTCAGAAGGGCAGAGTCCAGCCTCTCCTCCCACAAGAGTGCAGACCACGAACCCTCTTAATGTAAAATAACTGGCCTGAAAGCCCAAGTGCTTAAACCAGAATTAATACACTTTTAGAATAACAGACACTGAGCCCTCAATCAGCAGTTCCCAACCTAGAATGATGTAAGCTACCTGTTCTGCCACTACAGTGCAGACCACAAACCCTCTCAGTGCAAATCAACTGGTCCGAAGCCCAAGTGTTTAAACCAAAAGGCTTAGAATGAGTTACACCAAGCAGTAATAAATACAATTGAGTACTTTTAAGATGATGCAAAAGTAAAAAAGTAGGTAGAAACACAAGTACAGTAAAAGCAGATGAAATTTTTATTTTTTTTTTCTGAACAAGTGCTGAGATCAAAGAAACAGATTTGAGTGCTGAAACTAGAAAACTGGCTAGTTATAAGAAAAAAAAACTAAGCTAGAAGGCTTCCCTCCAACACAGAAGGGCTTGGGGGCTCAGAAGCCTACAAATAGTCTATACCACTTAACAGGAAAGGTAGGAAACAAGCTTAATTTTTTTTTCTGTTTCCCAGATGCTCTCTTTGTACACAGTAGGAGTGCCTGAAATCAGAATATGATCTCACTGAACTCAGATGAGTGAGCAAATGAGATGGGCCCAGAAGGAGTATCCAAACACAAATTTACAAGAGGGGTAGGCAGTTGCAAGGCCACTAAGATTAACACCAAAACAAAAACAGGGAGGGTCGGTGGGACTAACTGAAGAGCAGAGTGAAAACTTCCAGTTTAGTTAATATTCCTTCCACACAGTTAAAATCAATTTAAATACTGTATTGTTTTGAAAAAAAGAGAAGATAAAGGTACTTAAATTCTCTTATACGTCCAGTTGAATATAGCAAGTTCTTAGCCGGCCAAAGCTGAGGTTTTTAAGCAGAAAATATTTCACACTGTACCCCTTAAATAGGCAAGGACAGGAAATCAAAGAATGTGACTACCCCCACACCTGTAATTACTAGCAAATAACAAAATTCAGCAAACACTGACTAACTTCCAGTTCAGCTAATATTCCTTCCACACAGTTAAAATCAATTTAAATACTGTATTTTTTTTAAAAAAGAGCAGATAAAGGTACTTAAATTCTCTTATATGTCCAGTTGAATATAGTAAGTTCTTAGCCGGCCAAAGCTGAGGTTTTTAAGCAGAAAATATTTCACACTGTACCACTTAAATAGGCAAGGACAGGAAATCAAAGAATGTGACTACCCCCACACCTGTAATTACTAGCAAATAACAAAATTCAGCAAACACCGACTAACTTCTAGTTCAGCTAATATTCCTTCCACACAGTTAAAATCAATTTAAATACTGTATTTTTTGGAAAGAGAAAAGCAGATAAAGGTACTTAAATTCTCTTATACGTCCAGTTGAATATAGCAAGTTCTTAGCCGCCAAAGCTGAGGTTTTAAGCAGAAAATATTTCACACTGTACCCTTAAATAGGCAAGGACAGGAAATCAAAGAATGTGACTACCCCACACCTGTAATTACTAGCAAATAACAAAATTCAGCAAACACTGACTAACTTCCAGTTCAGCTAATATTCCTTCCACACAGTTAAAATCAATTTAAATACTGTATTTTTTTTAAAAAAAAGAGCAGATAAAGGTACTTAAATTCTCTTATATGTCCAGTTGAATATAGTAAGTTCTTAGCCGGCCAAAGCTGAGGTTTTTAAGCAGAAAATATTTCACACTGTACCACTTAAATAGGCAAGGACAGGAAATTAAAGAATGTGACTACCCCCACACCTGTAATTACTAGCAAATAACAAAATTCAGCAAACACCGACTAACTTCTAGTTCAGCTAATATTCCTTCCACACAGTTAAAATCAATTTAAATACTGTATTTTTTTGGAAAAAAAGAGCAGATAAAGGTACTTAAATTCTCTTATACGTCCAGTTGAATATAGCAAGTTCTTAGCCGGCCAAAGCTGAGGTTTTTAAGCCTTAGTAGATGTGACCTATGATATGTGACCTACGATCTGAAAAGCAGCGGCACAACCTGTCAATGGAAACAAATGCATTCATGTAGTATGCAGGCTTCAAACCTATGTACTGATTGAGGGGACATGTACACATATATATTTGCCACTCAGATACCTGATGTCTGCAATGCACTTACTGTTGTCATCATACTATGTCATACCATAGTAAAAGCAAAACCCACACCGCATTGACTAACAGTGATGCATACACAGTCAGCATTTGCAGGATTCAAACCTCTACCTAACTATGTTATGATACTAGAGAGAGACATATTAACACGGTGCGCTATTTGCTTTACTGGCTGGTTTCCCTTCTCCTGCTGTATTTGTAGGATGGTGACATCATCAGACTTTCCAAAGAGGAATGTACCTCCTTCAGTGTGTTTTCACAGTCTCCAAAAAGGGCACCCCTTTCAAAGACAATTGCACACATACATACACACACACACTCACTGTTTGCAGGATTCCAACCCCTACCTAACTATGTTATGATACTAGAGAGAGACGCACTAACACGGCATGCTAGTTGCTTTACTGGCTAGTTTCCCTTCTCCTGCAGTATTTGTAGGATGGTGACATCATCAGACTTTCCAAAGAGGAATGTACCTTCTTTACTGAGTTTTCCCAGTCTCCAAAAAGGGAACACCTCTCAAAGGAAACTGCACACATACACCCCCCCCCACACACACACAGTTTGCAGGATTCAACCCCCTACCTAACTATGTTATGATACTGGACAGAGACGCACTAACACGGCATGCTATTTGCTTTACTGGCTGGTTTCCCTTCTCCTGCTGTATTTATAGGATGGTGACATCATCAGACTGGACATGGTGATGTGTGTACACTTTGTTTTATGCCATTCCAGGTATGGTCCATGTGGGTCAGCAGGTGTCAACAGCTTCAACATGACCTCAGAACCCTTACCTTGTGTGATCTATCTGTGGACACATTGACATTTCGTCATATGTCAACACATATTTATGCACAGCTTCTTGGTTTTGTGGATACTACATGTGTCTGGGATGTTGATAAAGGGCTATTCAAAGTCTATGTGACACATGTGTAGATGTGTTCATTGATGTATGTCCTGGGTGGCTGCCTTGCAAACAGTCTAGCATGTTTGTGAACCATGATCCGCACATGAACATACCACAGTTGGTAGGGTTGTGTGTGTGTCAGCTTCCAATAGCTCTGTTTATGACTGCAACCATGATGGACTCCATGACCTTGCAGATCAGACCTCATAGGCGTACTGGACTTGACTTCCCATGGTGTGTTGTGCAGCAACACTTGTGGGGAGTGCCATATGTAGCTGTGACACATTCAACGGTTCCACATCCTGTTTAAGGGGTGCGGCTCAGCTGGCTGTTCAGGTGCATGATCTGTTTGTTCTGTAGTTTGTGCATGACACATATTGGGAATCAATGTATTCCACCTGCTGCCATGCTTTTGGCAGTGGGGGTAGCTGCTCATCCATTCCACATGTGAAATCTCCTGGTATGATTATGTGGACTATTGTCAGTGGGGGATGGGTATGTACATATGGGCCTGTCTGTCATGATGTCAGCATTGACACTCAGGTACAGTTGGCCCTGACTCAGGACATATATGGGTGTACATTGATATTTATGACATAGCTGAAGGAGGTGTTATGATTCAGTCTGGAGTCCTTCTCAGCTCTTTACAAAACACTAACGAACATGAGCACTAATCCCTGTTATACTCTTTTACATGCTTAACACCCTACTGATCCCTTGTGATCAGACTACAGAGTATGTCATGATAATATCCTGGCATGTCCAGGGGTCGGTTTTGTGTGTACTCTTCAGTCCAGCTGGTGGATATTGTGATATTGACACAGTGTCACATCTGCCTCATGTACACAGACAACCCTCTCCTCCTCCTGACAAACTCAGATATATGTGTGAGATGCACCTATATAGACATGCAGGGAGCTGAACTCTCTTGACCCATGACTGGCACAGTCTATCAGGTGGTGAAGGTATCCACACACACCACATATCAGTCTCACATATCCTCTAGCAACAGCACTCAAACCACATTAGCACACATTGACATACTCGGATGCTGTAAATGTACTCTACCTAAGCAGCAGAGACCTCCAATGCAGACACACACACACCTGCTACCCCACTACAATACCCACATATCACAAAGTTCACAATGTCAGTGTGCCACACAGTCAATGCCCTTCGGGCTACACAACACACCTAATACACTTGTAATAGGTGACACTTATGTTCAGACACACTGACGTACCACTCACCAGCCCTGACAAGGGAATAGTCACTTTGGGCTGTCTGTTGGGTGCCAGGATCTGCCGCATAACACAGGCAGTCAGGTCACTCCAAAGCAAGTACAAGACTGGCACCATCATTGTCCATGCTGGTGTGTGTAACCTCAGACGTTACTCCCTGGACCACATGACATGATACATGGAGGTACACTCTGATCATGTAGCCCAGGCCAGTATGACCCTGACCTTGTCTAGCATCTTACACCCACCAATTATGATGTCACAGTATACGGACACACATATCACATTTAACAGTTGGCTAACAAATTTGTTTCATTCATAGGGGATACAGTGTCTGTCAGCATGGTGACATGCTCAACATGCCACGTAGCTTCACTATGGACAGCTTGCACCTGTCACCCTTGGAATTTGGTATGCTGGCTAAGGCTCTTGCTACCACCATAGTGCCTTTTTTAAGCAGGGCTCAGAAGACAAACCCACCTCCATAGACGTTACAGGTTAAATGAAACTAAGGGTAATGCTGCTCAACAACAGTTGTGTTAACCTCATATTGTGGCCACTCAGGACTCTCCTCAGTATGGAGGAGAGCAATATCTGTGCACTGACAGATGCCTGGTTCAGGCTCGCTTATGCACACCAGCACTACCAGGTTATGTTTCATACCATGCTGTCTGACAACAAGACTTGGAACAGACAACACAACTAGGGGGAGTATCCTTATACATCACAGATACACACACCTCCAGTTTAGTGACACTGCGCAAAGCATCACAGACCATACATATACAACTACCATTGTGCAATACTGCCTTTCAGTTTGTTGCCTGCTACAGAAAACATTCCCAAACTCAGGAACCACACTCGGCTTTCGTGGGAACTATGGAGAATATGAAGGTCTCCACAAACACCATTATATTGTGTGACTTCATATACACAAATATTGACTGGGGGTACTACTCAAGCCCTGACAACCTCACCCAACAGTCACTACAATTTGTGGAGTCATATGCTTTGGCACAACCAGTCAGCACAACCACAAGGGGGAATACATATTGGACCTGCTCATCACCAACATGGGGACTCTATGTTCCACACCAGCGATATACCCCTCATTGGTAAGGTCAGAACATACATGTATCTCACAGGACATACATATACCCTACACACACCCATCCTGGGTAATCTTGGTGAACCTGTGAACATGAGCCAACATCTCACTTCACCAAAGCAGGGTGGTATCCTTCAGAGATCCTGAGACAGTGGCATATATGGCTCACACTGCTGCATCCTTTACATACACATTCTATGGACACCTAGTGTACTGCATAGATTGTGCTATCCCAAATAACAACAGGACCCACTACTACAATGGCAGGGGACGTGTCTGGTAGACCCCAGCCATTAATAAGCTGTACAATGTCAGGAGGATGCTACTACATGATAGAGCACAATCCCAGACTGGGACGGCATCTGTGATCTGTACTAGCAGACAGCTACAATCACTCATGGACATTTCTAAGGGCCGCTTCTACCAGACATTTGCAACTGACACGTAGGACTATCACACAGCCTTCTTCAGTTATGTCAGGAACCTGGGTGGACACTCACTGATATGCTGTGAGTTACTGCATACTGACTAAACCTACCCTGAACCCACTGGCATTGCCTACATCCTGGCAACCAGGTTCAGTGCAGATGTCTCCCACCCATCCCCCCTAAGGAGCAACTATCCATCCCAACAGAGTATAACCTCCCTGACATCACACAGTAACAGGTGAGTGCTGCCCTCCTCACAGTGTACATCACAGTATCAATGTGACCAGATCTTGTCCCAGCCTGCATCATACACGAGCATCATGAAAAATGCAACCATCACATTACATCACTGTTCAGTATCGGAGTTACCACAGGATATGTACCCAAGGAATGGCGTACTGCGACAGTGGTCCCGCTCCACAGAGTTGGTGCCACAACGGACCACAGACAATATTGCCCTATAAGCCTATGTAGCCTGTTCTGCAAAGCTATGGAGCATATTGTCATAGGACTCCTACATATAAACATCGGGAACCTACAGACACTGTGCCCTACACATTTCAGCATTGTTGTGGGCAGATCTTGCCTCTTGAACCTGTTTGTATTCTTTAAATGGCTAACAGGTCCATCAACATAGGGACGGCTGTTCACACAGCCTACCTGAACCTTGCAAAACCCTTCAACACAATAACTCACTGGCCCATTATGCATAGGCTCACCAGCGTCAATATGGACACATGTCTCACACAATGGATTGATACCTAGATCAGGGATAGCACCCACATGGTCAGAATTGCTGGTGCCATGTCAGACTATACACCAGTTACACATGGCATCCCACACGGCTTGGTCCTGGGATCTCTCTTGTTCAGTATATATTTGTCTTACGTACAGGCTACCACAGGGGGAATATTGCTGAACATGTTTGCACTTGACTGCAAACTGGGTGCCATGATCAACTCTCCAGCTGCCACATGCATACTCAATCAGAGTCTCACAGAGATGGATGACTGGTATCTGAGCCATGGCCTACAGCTAAATGCCATTAGTTGCATAGTCATCCCCTTTGGGAGTAACAACATGCCCACACATTACCACATAGGTAGCACTCCATTACATACAGTAGGAGTTGTTAGGGGTATGAGGACATGACTTGTTCGTACTGTCGCCTTTAACATTCATGTTGCCAAAGTGGTTGGACACACCTTCTATGTGGGCCACCTTATCCCATATGGTTTCACATCTAGATCGAGTGAGGTCATTGTGCCCCTATACTCATCACATCCATGCTTGGTTACAATGCCACATTTGGGGTGTACCTTACCTGACACCTGAAGCAACTGTACTGGCCACGGAAGGTCCTCACCAAGCAGATCTAGGGACTCACACAGATGCCCTGCATAGTTCAGATGCAGTAACTCCAGTTCTACTCAGTCGCTTACCACCTACTCAGATATGATGTGTGCCTGTTGTTTACAGATATACCCAAACCAGAATCACTGGACATGCTCCACCTCAGGATATGCAACTCCCTTGGAGCTACACACTCCAGGGACGTATACCTCAGCACAGATATTAATAGGACATTGTGGAGGGACAGATTCTTATCCCAGAGGCTCCACTCACTACAGAATGTAATCCCAGTTTCACATAGGCAGAGCCACCCACTGACCACCTACCGGAGACATCTTGACGACTGTATGGGTGATTGTATATTTACCCCTGGAATATCTTCTGTGTCCCTGCTAGACAGAGGCACACTAGCCTAAACGTACATGGGCTATCTTGTGTGACCTACTATTCACACACACAGTGTAGTAATCTGACAGGGTTGCGAATGCCAAACACACTCTGGCTAGGCTTGTGCATGCCTAGGGCAGATAGCCTAGTATCGACCTCTGAACCTATGCTAATGTTCATGATGCACAATGTTTATTGCTGATACTGTTTGTAGGTCTTTATCATCTTTGCTTTATCATTTTCCATGAACAACTTCGGTATCTGCAGAACATATTTGATTATGACAGGGTTCCACTATATTATAGATGTGTCTGTAGTCATATAACTGTGTGTACAGGGCGGATTGCTGTATAGTGACAGGTTCCTGAGTTAACAAATGCAACTGCCAGATATGCGTACCCCACTGCTGTACTCAGACATGGCCTAAGTGTGTGAGCATGCCCAGTTCTATCATTCCATGTTTTGTTGCCTGATATTTGTCTCAGTTATTCAAGTGTGTGAGCATGCCCAGTGTGACCCTTCAGTATGTTGTTATCTGAGGTCCACTACATTTGCTGATGTGTGCGAACATGACCAATATTAACATTTATACTGTGTGTGTTGGAAGTCAGGTTCTGTTCTCACTGCAGGACTCACCTTTGTGTCATAACTCAACAAGGATTATGCTGTGCCAGCAGGGTTTCCATGGAATACTTTGCATAGACTTATCAACATTCCGTCATACAGGTGGACCACTGCAATACTGTCATGGTTTAGTGGTTCAGTACTTTGGCTATAGTGCACAGTATCGTGGGTTCAAGGCCCATCACTGCTTTATATTTCCATACTGAGCAGACTGGACTGCTTAAGGGCCTGTTAAGCATATATGAGCATGTTGGCTTTTGTTCAGCTATGCCCTACTTAGACCAGGCTTGTCCGACATTGCTCAATATTCACCAACATTGCTGGACGTTGCCCAATATTACTCAACATTGATCACAGTTGTGCTAGTTGGTGTGTGCGATTTTGTTTGCATATACTATATGGTGGTAATTGCTGTTTAGCACTGCTTTATATTGCTTAACACATGGCATTCATGCCTTAGGTGGTGCTGCAAGGCTGCCTATGTCGGATGCACATACTACACTCCCTGCACGTTTGGAAGCAGGTAGTGTCAACTTAGGCATCCGTTTTACTTTATGTGCGAGTTGGAGAGGGGTATCATTTCCAGAGTTCCTACTGAGTGAGTGTATGTGCTATGCGTTGCCTCTTTGCCAAGGCCAAAGCATACTGGGCACACCTCTTTCTGCCTACTGGGGCAGGCTCAGGTTGTTCCTCCTCCGAGTCTGCCTGTGATGGCCTTGGCAATGGTGGGGGGCTGTTTGGCCCAGGCCTATGCTGGTCCTGCTGCAGCTGTTTTTGCAGGATCATATTATGTAGCATAGCACATACCATGACAATTTGGGTACATGTAGTTGGTGAGTACTGCAAGTCTCCACCAGATGTGTCTAGGCACTGGAACCATGACTTGAGCAGCCCAAACACACACTCTATTACATTATGTGTTTGTGCGTGTGCCTCATTATGGTGTTCCTGTTCAGGTGTGTGTGCGTTTCTGATGGGTGTCATCAGCCACAGCTCCAGTGCATAGCCAGCATCCCCCACTAGGTGACCATGTGGGATGTCCCCATTGGCAAATATCTGGTACAGCTGTGTCAGATGCCAGATATGGGAATCATGGTAGCTTCCAGGGCAGCCTGCACACACATTCAGTATTATGCACTGGGCATCACACATGACCTGGCAGTTGATGGAGGGGAAGCCCTTGTGGTTGAAGTAGACCCTACCGCCCTCACTGGCTGGTACTTTGATGCGTATGTGCGTGCAGTCTGTTGCACCCACTACCTCAGGGTATTCTGCTATTTTCTGGAAGAGACGCATATTGCTGGCCAATACCTCATGGGAAGTGGGGAAATATACATGATCACCGACATGTGCTGACATGGCATGTCAACAATTTGCTGCAGAAGGTCTCTGTCCACTCTATAGTGCTCCACTATCTCCAGCTCATGTAGCCCCTGGTGGGTTACCCTGGGCCTGTACACTCTTCTCTGTCTCCTCACTGTGGGTTGTCCAGCAGCATTTCCATTGTCACCACCCTCAGCGTGTTGCATATGTCGCCTTATAACAGCAATGGCAGCCCTTAACATTTCTTTGTCTCAGTAAAGCTTTTTCAGTTTTCACTTCTATTAGCTTACTGAAGTGTCTGTTGTGAGAAACATAATGGACTGTTGTTGGCAGAGTTTTAAATGCTAGGCTGGCCTGGGCTAGTGTACTGCCTGTGTAATTGCCTGATTCTGATTGTTTTCACCTGCTAGCTCTGCTAGTACTCGCTGGTAGCTTCCTACTATTTGTTGTGCTTCCTTTTTCCTTTCAGTTTCCTCAGGGGGGGCGCCGCACACACAAGCGCAAACAGGCGCACAGCAGCTAACATGCGCGCACACATGCTTATACGGAGTAAAACTTGCTTATTCGGGTTAAAATGCGTGCACACCAGCGCAAATGCGTTTACAACTCTTTAAACAGCCTTATACATGCTTACTCTGGCTTAGGCGCGTGCACTCACGCTTACACGCGCACACTCTGTCTTACTTGGGTTTACAGGCGCGCACACGCGCACATACCCGCTCATCAAGAAACTTTGGTGTTATCCACAGCATACACCTTCCATTTCTTGACTTTCCCTAGCCTACCTGTTGACAAACCTCTTTCCATGATGTCTAAATGACAGCGGACACATGCCACTCTGCTCCAATGAGCTTCACTTCTTTCATACATAGCCCCCTCGTGATGTCACCTATCTTCTACTCTGTTACTCCCCATATCCTACTCCTACACTCCACTGACTGTGCTCATTTGTTATGTGAACTAGTGATTCACTATCCTAACACTCATTTACATAGGATTGCCTACTAATGCTTGGTTACATGTCTTAGACTGAGCTTCCCCCCTTAGCAACCTCTACTCGGTGGCCATCTTGTCTTCAGCCTGCCATTCCCTTGCATTGTACATTACCACTTTCAATAAAATCCACATTTGTGGGTTTTAATTTGTAGTATTCTGTGTTTTAGAGCGCAGCCCATTTGCGCGGCACTGCGCTACGCTTAAACATCGGAAATCGTCAAAAAAAAAATTATTTTTATTTTAATTTTGCATCAGGGAACATTTCCAATGGCCGTATATTTGGCCATTGGCATGCTTCCTGCACTGGATGCAACCTTTATTTGGAGCTGTCATGGCTCCATTTTGCTATTTGCAAAACGGTACTCAGTTGTCAACTGAGTACATTTCTACAAATAACACTGCTCTTACTCGGACAGGTTCGGGTTTCCTGAATTGCAAATCTACCTCATTTGCATGCCTTTCACCTGCAATTGAGGTGATTTGCATATCCCAGCCCTGTCCGTGTAAGAGCCATTTTAGGAGCTCTCTTACACGCCCCTACAGGCTGTTCCTGGATCGCTCGTCGGACATGATGGCTGCATGGAGTCTTACTCTACTCTTAGACTCCATGCAAGCCATCGTGAATACTGCCCATTAACTTTTACTTTCTGTCCGGTTCATAGGTTCATAGGTTCATACTAGACTATCTGCCCTAGGGCATTTATAAGCCTAGCCAGAGTGTGTGTGGCTTTTGCCACCCCTTGGGATGAGAATACTACGCCCATTTAGGGTTTAGTTTACTGTGCCTCTGTCTAGTAGTGACACAGAGATGACCCCCGGGGTAAACCTACGATCTCCCATCCACTCATCAAGATTTTTCTTGAAGAGAGTTAGTGAGGGGCCCTGCCTAACATGGACTGGGATTCTGTTCCAGAGTGTAGGGAGCCTCTGGGTTATGAATTTGTCCCTCCAGCACGTCCTATTTATTTCTGTGTTGAGGTTCAAATCTCTTGCTCTCGTGGCTCTGATGGATTTGGATTTTCTGAGGTGGAGCATGTCCATTAATTCCGGATTGGACACGGCCTTGTACGTCAGGCATAGATCACCTCTGAGTAGGCGGTATGCGACTGAATAGAGCTGGAGTTTCTTCAGCCGGGCAGCATATGACATATGTTTGAGACCCTTTATCCTCTTGGTGAGGAACTTTTGGGGTCTTTCCAACTGCTGCAGGTGTCGGGTAAGATACATCCTAAATGGGGCATTGTACTCAATCATGGGCCTGATAAGAGAAGAGTACAGGGGCACAATGACCTCTCTTGATCTAGATGTGAATCCCTTCATGATAAAGTGGGCAATATAGAAGGTCTTCCTAACCACCTTGGCAATGTGAGTGTCAAAGGAGAGGTTACTGTCAACTTGGGTCCCTAGGTCCCTGATTACCTCTTCAGTACTTAATGGATTACCACCTATGTGGTAATTTGTGGGTACCTTGTTTTTCCCAAAGGGTATGACTATACATTTTTTGGTGTTCAGTTTAAGGCCATGGCTCTGGCACCAATTATCCGTTTCTATGAGGCCTCTCTGAAGGATGCTTGTGTCCGCTGGAGTATCAATTATGGCGCCCAGTTTGCAGTCATCTGCGAACTTTGTCAGCCACAATCCTCCTATGTTTGCTTGCACCTCGGAAAAATAAATGCCGAACAAGAGGGGTCCCAGGACTGAGCCCTGTGGGACACCGCTTGTGACTGGCTTAGAGTCTGACATGGCTCCAGCAATTCTGACCTTGTGGGTTCTGTCCTTGAGCCAGTTTGCAACCCATCTTGTGACATATGGGTTTACATTTAAGCTGGTGAGTTTGTCTATGATTTCCGAGTGGGGTATTGTGTCGAAGGCTTTTGCAAGGTCAAGGTAGGCTGTGTGAACTGCCTTACCCTCATCAATGGCCTTAGTGACTGTTTCAAAAAAGTCGACCAAGTTCAAAAGGTAGGATCTGCCCTTGACAAAGCCAAATTGGGTAGGATCCAATGTCTGTAGGTCCCCAATGTCTTTGTTTATGAGTTCCATAACGATCCTTTCCATAGCTTTGCAGACCAGGCTCGTCAAGCTTATGGGGTGGTAATTTCCAGGGTCCGTAGAAGCACCACCTTTGTGGAGTGGGACCACTGTTGCTGTATGCCACTCTTTGGGTACGTATCCTGTAGTAAGGCTAAGATTAAACAGCAGCCTTATGTGCAGGTTTAGTTCCTCTTGGAGTTCATGTAGCACGCAGCCCGGGACACCGTCCGGTCCCATTGATGCTGTGTTTTTAGCTTTGGAGAGGGCGGCTCTCACCTGCGCATCTGAGATGTTAGGGAGGCTACACTCTGCTGGGATAGATATTTCTCCTTTTGGGGGGGGAGGGGGTGGAGAAATTTGCACTGAACCTGTCTGCCAGAATGTTGGCAATGTCTGTGGGTTCAGTGTATTTTGTGTCATTTTGGACTAACTCTGAGCATATCCGGGAGTTTCCACCCAGGTTTCTAACATAGCTAAAGAAGGCCTTGTGATTGTCTTTTGTGTCATTTGCGATTTTTCTCTCAAAGTTGGCCTTGGATGATTTTATGAGTGATCGTAGTTTTTTGCTAGTACTGATCAGAGATGCCTTCCCTTTTAGGGATTTTGCTCTGTCATGCGGTAGCTTCCTCCTCCTGTTGTAAAGTTTGTTAATGGCTGGGGTCCACCAGACAGGGCACCTGCCTTTGGGGGAATGGGTCTTGGTTTTATTAGGGATTGCATGATCCATGCATTCTTGAAGGTGCCCGTAGAAGGCATTTATAAAGGATTCAGCGGTGTGGGTTGTGGTTTCCACTGGCCCAGGGGCCTTGAAGGATACCAGTTCAGTCTAAAGAAGTGTGAAGTCGGCTTTTGAGAAGTTCTTCACTGTGGTCTTTTGTGCAGGGGGTGGGGGGCGGGATGTGGATATCCAGTGAGATTAATTTATGGTCTGATCTCACCAATGAGAGGTATACTTCTGGTGTGGAGCATTTTGTCCCCATGTTTGTGATGATCAGGTCTAGTATATTATCTCCTCTTGTGGGAGTGGTGACTAGTTGTTCCATCGCATTTGAGTTTATGAATTCTAGGAACCTTTGGGCTAGGGTGTTGGGGCTTGAGTAATGTTCCCAGTCTATGTTTGGGTAGTTGAAGTCTCCCAATATGATGGTATTTGGAGAGACATTCATACTCTCCAGTGTCTTCAGGAAGGCTGAGTGGGGTTCCTGAGTTTGAGAGGGTGGTCTGTAGCATGCTACAAACTGTAGGGCAGTTTTGCCTATGGTTAGTTGCACCTGGATGGTCTCCGATGCTTCGTGCATTGCCACTAACCTGGAGGTGTGGGTATATTTGATGAATATGGATACTCCCCCACCTTTTGTGGTTCGGTCCAAGTTTTGGGGCCGGAAAGCATGATATGAGGTAAAACCTGGTAGTGCTGGGGTGCTCTCAGGAGCCTTGAACCAGGTTTCAGTCACTGCACAGACATCGATGTTCTCCATACTGAGGAGGGCTTCGAGAGCGTGCACCTTGAGGTTTAGACTTCTGGCATTGAGCAGCATTACCCTTCGTTTTTTTTCACTTGTGTTTTCTAGGTAGGTGGGTTTGTCTTTTGAGCCTTGCCTAAAAAAGGCACTATGGGGGTGGCAAGAGCCTTTGCCAATATCCGGAAGCCCAGAGGTGACAGGTGCAAGCCATCCCTTGCGAAGCAGCGTGGCTTGTCAAGCATGTCATCCCAAGCAGACAGACATTGGATCCCTTTAGAATGACACCAGTGATTAAGCCAATTGTTAAAGCTGATCATTTTGTCTTTGTACTGTGACATCATTTTGGTGAGGGTAAGATGCTGCTCAGGGTCAGGGTCATACCGGCCTGGGTTACATAATCAGAGAGCTCCTCTATGTCTCTTTTCATGTAGTCCAGGGAGGTATGTCTCAGGTCATTCACACCGGCATGGACAATGACTGAGTCATATTTGTACTTGCTTTAGAGTGACCTGAGTGCTTGTGTTATGTGGCGGATTCTAGCGCCCGACAGGCAGCTTACTGTAACCTTTTCCTTGTTCAGTCTGGTGAGCAGGACGTCAGTGTGTCTGACTATGGAGTCACCTATTACAAGTGTATCTGGCATGTTGTTTGGCCTTAAGGGCTGTGACTGTTTAGCACACTGACTTTGTGAACTAAGTGTTGCATGTGCTATGTCTTGAGGTAGTGGTCGCTTGGGTGTCTGCTTTGGAGGCCTCTGTTGTTTTGGTAGATTTTTAATCAGAGCCTCTGAGTATGTTTTTGTGTGTTTATGTGTTTGGTTTGCAGTTGTGATAGGTCTATGTGAGACTGGGTTTGTGGTGTGCGTGGTTACCTTCTCCTCCTGACTGGTTTTGCCAGTACTGAGTTGAGAGAGAGCTCAGCCTCCAGTTTGGCTATATAGTTGCATCTCTCACATATATTTGTATTTGTTGGGAGGAGGAGAGGGTTGTCTGTGTACATGAGGCAATTGTAACATTGCCTCAAGATTCCCAGATTCACCAGCTGAACAGGAGAAGATGCCAGCAACTGACCCTTCGACATGCTAGAATAGTGTAAAGGATTGCTGTGTAACTGAGTCAGAAAGGACCTATAGGGAAATGGGTACTCAATGGTATTTAGGTGAATGAAGTACTTTCTTTTTGTTTAAGAGTGCTTTACCTGTATAAAAATGCTTTAGGAGCAAGTGCTGGGCTTTTCAGATAGAGAATAGACTGTTTTGATTGCAAGTAGAGCAGTTCAAAGGAAAAATTGAAGAGCAGACTTTGCGGAGCCAGAAATAGTTTAAACTTGATTAACCGGCGCTGCCCGATTATCGGTTGTCTTATTGTTCTTGAATTTTACCTTGTGCGCCATTTTTTTAAACTCAAACCTTTCCTATTGCTTGACAGATTAGTTTTCAAATCTTGTCTTATTATTAATATAAGCTCGATATTCTAATATGTATCCCTCTCTCTGTTTTGTCTCTCTCTTTCTTGTCTCTCTCTTTCTCTCTCTCTGTTGAGTGCTAACAGCTTCTGACTTGATAGCATGTTTTCTATACACAATTTTCAGACACATACCTGCATAGTATCATACCTTAAAACTCAGAATCAGACTTTTTAATTATTCTGGATTTTATGTGGTATCATGCAAGCAAGGCACCCCCTCTACAGTTACTTTGTCTGTTTTACAGTCATTTAGTTTTGGGATAGGCTTTGGCTGTCCTATGACCCTGTAGTGGTTTAAGAGAGAAATTGGAGAATGAATGACTAATCAAATGTTCCCAGTGATACCTCACAAGAGTTCTTTGGATATTCAAATTGTTGAAACTGGCTAGTAGATTCCACAAGGCTTACGTAAGTAAAGTCCACCTCTTTCTTTAATCATATAAGCACATAGTAGTGACATGTCAAGTACCATCTCTGGGCTTTCATAGTTGAGCATACCTATGTTTACATTTGTAAGGCTTAAGAAAAACACTAGACTGCGTAAAGAAATAGTTATCCTCACGAGAAACAGAGAAAGAATTCAGGAGTGATTTATTTAGGTTTTGATAGTCAGGTGAATATGCCATGTAGAGATGGCTAGTTTTGTGGTACAAGCCAACAAATCACATAGCACAAAGCACACAGCACAGTGCTTATAATTCTTGCAGTGAATCAATGGGATTTTATTAGCACATTTTAAAACTTTTGATATACTGATGACTTTTCATGCTTATGCAATGTTCACAGCAGAATGGCAGTCAAGAAAGCAACAATTCAGTCTTGATAAGCAAAGCGCATTTTATATTACGGATTTGTTAATGAAATATATAATGAGTAGAACAAAGGTCTTGCATGTTGAAAGCAATACAAAGAAAATGATTGACCTACTTGGTAGCTACATGGGAAATATGTTGTGGGCACTTAAAGCAGTTTTAATTGAGAATTGCTGGTGTTATAAAATAATACAGCAAACTAGATGAAAAAGCCATCCTTGATTTTACTTTTATGCCAAGACCATCTTAAAGCTCAAGTGCTGATGATCTGTTATTGAAGATGTTATTGAAAGTCTTTCAATGATTTGTTAAGACATGTCAGAAATTATTAATCGGACAAATATACAGAAGGCAGAATACTGCAAGAGCTTTCAGAACAATTGAAAGACTGCAGGCAGTCATATTAAAGAGGTCACATTGATGACATACTTAGCAAATCCCACTGTAAAGTGTCATCAAACTACTTTCATGCATTGATATGTAAGCAGTGTGAATACTCAGCAAACAATGCAGTTAGTCTTCAGTGAAACCATATAATTTGCCATGTATAGACAAGTTCTCTAAGATTCTCTTAATGATGTATAACATACATTGCATTTACAGACAGATAGTGCTAATGATATGTTTTTTGAATCTCTGTGCTCAGTGAAGCATAACACAGATAATTAAAGTTATTCAGGTAATCTAGCAATGGGCTTGTTCATAGGTTCATAGATAGGTACTAGGCTATCATCCCAAAGGCCAAAGTAAGCCTAGCCAACAAGGTTCCCTGGCTTATGTCACCCAAGGAAGTTAATTTCCTGTACCCCTGTTGAACAGAGCCACAGAAGTGATCCCCGTGGTGTATTTCCTATTTCCCATTTAGCTATAATTCCAGAATGGGGGATGGTGTTGAAAACTTTGACGAAGTCAAGATAGGCTGTGTGAACAACCTTACCCTCGACTACGGCTTTGGTGACTCCCTCAAAGAAGTTGATCAGGTTCAGAAGGCATGATCTGCCCTTCACAAACCCGAACTGGGTGAGATCCAGAGTTTGAAGGTTACCAATGTCTTTGTTTATGAGTTCCATGATGATACATTCAATGGCCTTGCAGACCAGGCTCATCAGGTTAATATGGTGATAGTTCCCAGGATCGGTGGTGGCTCCCCCTTTGTGGAGTGGGATAACTGTTGCTGTGTGCCATTCAGTGGGCACAAAGCCTGATGTGCGACTATGACTGAACATGGTGCTTAGGTGGGGAGCCAGTCTGTTCTGAAGTTCATGTAAAAGATAGCCTGGAATGTTGTCCGGGCCCATGGATGCTGTGTTTTTGGTTTTAGTGAGTGCAGCTTTTACTTGCATAGATGTGATTACAGGGACTTTGCATTCTTCCTGTATAGATATGGGCCCTTTAGGGGTTGAGAGGGGGGTAAAGTTAACACTGATCCTATCTGCCAGGATGTTGGCAATATCAGTTGGTTCTGTAATTTTCATGCCATTGTGCTGTAACTCAGAGCAGATCTGGGTATTGCCATTGAGATTCTTGACATAGCTATAGAATGCTTTGTGGTTGCCCTTAGAATCAGTGGTGATTTTGTTTTAGTAGCTAGCTTTGGAGGATCTTATAAGGGATCTCAGCTTCTTACTGAGGTTGACCAGGGAGCAGGAGTTTTTGCAACAGTTTCTTCCTTCTGTTGTAGAGTTTGTTTATGGCAGGGGACCACCAGATCGGCTTCCTTTTTTGGAAGATAGCATCTTGGTTCTGTTTGCGATAGCACGATCCATGCACTCGTGTAAGTGCTTATAGAGTGCATTTGTGTAGGATTCAGCAGTCATAACTGTATTGTCCATCTGCATGGGTGTCATGCAGTTTGCCACTTCTGTCTTAAGAAGCTTGAAGTTGGCTTTGGAGAAATTTTTTACCTTGGCTTCCTTAATGGTGTGTGGGGGCGGGATGCGGATATCTAGGGTGATTAGCTAATGGTCAGATCTGACCAACGAGGAGTTGACTTCAGGTGTGGAACACTGGTCACTCATGTTGGTAATGACTAGGTCTAGGATATTGTTGCCCCTGGTGGGGGTGTGGATAAGTTGATCTAGGGAAATGGAATTTATGAATTCCAGAAAGCGTTGAGTGAAGGAGTTGGCACATGAGTAGTTTTCCCAGTTAATGGTGGGGTAGTTGAAGTCGCTCATTATTAGGGTGTTTGGTTGAACTCTAATATTTTCCAGTATATCAAGAAAAGAGGAGTGGAAATCCTGGGGCATGGTGGGGGATCTGTAGCAAGCTGCAATTTAGATTGCAGTTTTGCCCAGAGTTAGTTGCACTTGGATAACCTCGGATGCATTATGCTGCGCAACTAGCCTGGAAGTGTGAATATCCTTAATGAATATGGACACACCTCCACCCTTGGTGTTCTGGTCCAGGTTAGATGGCCGAAAAGTGAGGTATGAGTTATAGCCTGGTAATGCACGGGTGCTCTCTAGAGCCTTGAACCAGGTCTCGGTACCTGCACAGATATCGATGTTCTCCATTTTAAGGAGTGCCATGAGTGAGTGCATTTTGAGGTTTAGATGTCTAGCATAGAGTAGCATTACCCTCAGTTTTTGCTTGCCTGTTCCTGTTATGGTGGTGAATTTGCTATTTGAACCTTGCCTAAAAAAGGCACTATAGGCGCGGCAAGACCCTTAGCCAGTATCTGGAATCCCAGAGGTGACAGGTGCAGGCCATCTCTGGCAAAGCATCATGGTCTGTCGACCATGTCATCCCAGGCAGACAGGCTTATTAAATCATAACTGGACAGTATTCAAGATGAACTTTACTTGTTTCTTGCAATCATGAGAATAGCATTTTAGAATCCTTGCTTTGCCAAGCAAATTTATTCACATGACCAGTTATGGATTTGTCTGAAGAAGGAAGATTGAGGTTTTATCTTAATTTCAGTGATCCCGAGTGCAGCAGCATTCACACAGAGTACAGACCTGTTGCATGTGAAACACTTATGCAGCAGTTTATTTTCAGTGAAAACAGGAAAGTAATATAACAGACTTTACTGTGATTTCCTCCACTTCAGATAATCAGTACAGTTTTCATTGCCATCCGTTTTTCCAGTTAGTGTAATGAATGCAAATAAAATTGTGAGGGCTAAGGACAAAGTGAAATCTTTATGGACAATGAGGCACAAAAATATTAATTTCAGCAACTTTCCCAAATGCAGAGAATCTGTGAAAACAAAGTCACTTCAATGAATTTACTGAAAAAAATGTACTTGAACCTTTGTCAGAACTAGTAGCTTATTCTCTACCATATATTGTTCTGTAGAAAAGTTATTGTACAATGACAAAATTGCATACATATAAGACAGATAATCAGCATATCTGTGGAAAACATTTACGTCCAGGGTATTACACTAGGCTGCAAAGGATCCCTGTCAGTTTATTGAAAGATAGTCTGAAGAAAATGACATGACAAGACAAGTGAAGTAGAAATTAAATAACCTAAAAATAAATACATACATTAATTAATTAAATAGTAAAGTAATACATTACTAAGCCAGTAAATAAATAAACAAATTAATTAATTAAAATAAAAATACTATTGCAACTTACGTTGCCTGCAATACCTCACATCTGCTTACTTCAGCACCTCATTAAAGTATTGTCGTTAATGTTTTACTCACAGATGTAGAATATGTCTTGTCCATCATTACCCCTCTTTCATGGGGCAGCACTGCCTTGTGACATACAACTGTAAACAAGACATTCCCCTGAAAAGGAGTAGTTCTTGTTCTCTTTGGAGTACTTACTTAGTCACCATCCTTTCACTTGACCTTTAGGTTACAGTGCAAGTCAATTACTTTGTATCCTTAGCTTCTTGGAGTCTGCATTCAGTAAATTAAATAAAATATGTCCTACTTTGTGCCTTCTAGCTAATTTCTGAGTAATGGCTATAAATTAATTGCTTTCTGTTATAAAGTGCCTGAGGGTGGGAATCCTGCTCTGCTCAACTTCACTTCTTTCACTTACCCTATATCTAATTCCCAACCCTCTGCAACCTACTCTACCAATATACTTCCCTCATATACCTATTTCATGTGACACTCACTTCCCATTCCTCCTCAAGCAATGTTACTATTATCTTGGAAACACTCTTGTTTCTATTCCCCTATTACTTCCATTTGCCATTTAAAATCATTTCAGTAGCCTTTCTCCCACCCTTCCATACTGCTTTGCCCTAAATACACTCCTACCTCCTACTCAGACTTCCACAACAGTAACTCTAAGTCATTCATGAGCAAAACCCTCTTCCATTTATCCCTGCAATCTTCTCTTATATACCACAGCCAGATTATGTATATCACAATTAGATTAATATGTATCTCTCATCTCTATTCCTCTATAATATCTCTCAGACTTCCTGTAATCTCTCTATACTGGTTACTATCCTGTACCCTCAATCTCTTCACATACATACACAACTAAATTAGTACTTTTTGCTTTATACCCTTCCTGACCATACCTCTTCTACTCTGTCAACAACTCCTCAATGCATAAATGCATCCTCATACTTATCAATATTCCCCACACCTATACTCTTTAACATCCTCACATCTCAAAATCACCAATAAGTCTAAAGATTGAACACAATCTATTACTCTGCATTTCAACTTCTACTTTTCCCAGCTGCTTATAATCTTAACTGCATCCTAATCATCTATCCTTCAAACCTATTTAGTTTTTATATTTCAGAAACAACATGCTTCTCCTACAGTCCTCATACTTGTCCCTCATCTCTTACTTGCAAATTTAACACCCGACCACCATACATTACTAAATTCCAACAAAATTCTTGTTTTGTATTCTGTAAGCAAAATACTTCAGATCTCCAACTCTCAATCATACCCTATCTGTATCAGCACTCAGCATATCCTAATATTCAAGTACAATTATCCAAACCATAGGCCATTTACACATAAATTGGGTTTTAAACATAAACTTATGGATAAATGTCTCTGTCCTCCATAACCATAAAATATATTGGTAACACCTATCCAAACCCAGGCCCAACTTAGCATATTCAGGCACAAGACAACATACTTCCATTAGCTCCTTTATCACTACCACCTCACCCATAGTCCACTCTTGGTCTTCATATGTGCTGCACTAACTTGCAAAATATTTATAACAAACTTCCGGAAGTGCATGCATGGATAGCACTACACACTCCAGACATCTTAAGTGGCCAAGTACCATGGCTCTACCAGGAAACAAAATATGAAGCAATTGCCTCACCATGCTATAACATTATCAGGTAAAACAAAGCCAACAAAAAAGCTGTTGGTATCACCATTTTATCCAAAAGCACACTAGATGTCTCTCTTTTATCCAATACCCTACCAGCTTTTTAACTCAGAAATCCTATTAACCATGCTAAAACTAAACATTCACAAGACAATTGCAGTCATGAGTATACAAGTTCCTCCAGGTAACAATGATAAAACACTGGAAGATATTCTCTGATGGAATTTCTCAAACATGTTTCCTGAAATCATAATACTGGGTGATGTTAATATAGACTGGCAAATCATACAGTCTGAAAATCCAACCAGTAATACACATCTGTACAAGTTTGCCTAACTTATAACCACACCAGCTAGATATAGCAAAGCCACAGTCAGACAATCAGTCCTTGAATGGATCCTAACATCCTCTCCAATTAAAAAGTCATCCCATGGAACTTTGCCAGGCAGCCTAAGTGACCACTTACTAATCTACATCTAAAAGTGTCAAAGCAGCAGCCCCAAAACTCATCATTTCAGCCTGACAAGAAAACTTACCAATTTTCATGAAGGTACATTTATTAATACACTATATCTCATTCAATGGAGTCACTAAAGATTACCCCTATAGATGATGCTGTTCTGAGTTAAATAAAATGTTCATAGACTTTCTAAACATATAAGTCCTCCTCAGAATAAAAAGAGTCAAAACCAGCCCTGCCCCCTGTGTATCCTTCATAATTAAACAACCCATACAATGTTTCAACTATCTAAAAACTCAAGAGCAATGTTACAAGAAAATAGCTAAATTTGCTGTAAACTATAGCAATAGGGCACATCACTGTTTAGCCCACAGAGAATTAAACTGGTTAGCATTACCATATCACCTAGCTCTTTTTCAATTGACTACAATATACAGACTTCTCTTTGAGCTAGAAAATTGCCCAGCCCTTAACAACTTAATTCAATACTACTCCCTTTCAGAATGTTATGCACAACAGAAAAATTACTAATCACTATAACCAAATCTTCTAAGACTACAAGTAACACTCTCTCTATATTCAAATATTGTAGCTAAGCTAAGGAACCACATTCCACTACAACTGAAATCCATTCAGAATGTAAACTCATTTAAAACAGAACTAAAACTTTTATTTATTTATTTTGTATTTATTTGTTTATTTATATTTATACTTTTGACTGAGTTAGTCCCACTAGTCTAGTTGCTAATTTTTAAGGGAGAGTACTTGTCATTGTTGTAACGGAACCAATTTGAAGGAGCACTTCCTTTTTCCATTCTAGACACAAAGGTGGCCTTGAGAAACAGGGAGGCAGATGGAGAGAGAAGGAGATGATGGAGTTGCGAAAGAAATGAAGGAGAAAGCAAATATTGAGACTAGGGAATGTATGCAGGACTCAGGAAATGTTTCAAAGAAACTTGTTTGATAGAGATGAGCCAGCAATTGATGGATGTATAATTACAACCCTCCAGTCAGGAGGGTTGCAGGATGACTAACTTAAAGAAATGGTGGTGCAGAGTGAGTCAGAAAATGAAGGAGATGTTTCCTGGTGAGACATTATGGAGATAATACAAAAGGAGACTGCAGAGACAATCCTGAAGAACATCAGTGAGATGTAAAAGAAAACATATGCAGAGAAAGTAAAGAAGGCAAAAGTGGAGTAGCAGAAAAGGCAGAAGAAAATGAAAGACAGAAGCACATGGTAAGGATTTAAAGTAAAGAAGAAAAAGAAATGGACAAGTATGAAGTATGGGACAATTTAATGGCTCCTTTGTGTGTAAAAGCACATGAGGCAAGAGCATTTATTCTTATTAACAAAGAGACATTTTGTGACATTATATTTGGGACTGTTTTTTGTATGAAAAGTTAAACAAAGGTAGAAAGAAAGACTTTGAAAGAACATCTGGGTACTGGACATTGCAAAAGTTTATGACCAAATGGGTTTGTAGAGTGTTGGCTGGGATTGTATTATTATGTTAAAATAGAAAGAGAAAAAACTATACATATACCAAGCATTACAAATGTGGAGGGGAATAAGGTGTTGTAAAATACTGGGGCAACCCAAACCATTCTTTTTGTGAAAAAGAAGGGCATTTGATAAGTAACTGTGACAAAAGAAAATGTTATATTTGTGGGGAAATGAGACAAATTAAGAAAGATTATGAACAGAGAAATTATGAGGAGGAAGGATAATTTGGAATTTGGGAAATAAGAGATATTCTGGAATATCCATATATTGCAGTAACATAGTAAACATATCAGATGCAGCTTTAGCAAAAATGAGAAGACTGACCATTGTCAATTTAAAATGGAAGAAAGAAGTATATACAATCAAAACATTATATGCTTATACTAACTGTAAAGAAATGGAATTTTTATTTCATCAGATTTTAGACTATGTAGTGATAAATGTGAATGTTCCAATAACAGGAGACTTTAACTGTGATTTAAGAGGCAAGTGTAAAAAGAATGGAAATGATATAAGAAAAAAATGTTAGAAGTTATAGGATGTAGCAAGTTAAAACTTTGGGACAAAATTTCATTGACTTACAAAAGGGAAATGTATAGAACTGAAATAGATTATTTTATAGTATCAGAAGCTTTATTTATATGAGAAAAGTGTGGATTTTCTGATCATCTTCCAGTATGGCTAGAGATAAAACAAAACAAGGAATATATAAAAATAGGCAAAGGAATAAAAAGGATAAATGAGAAAGCATGGAATGAAGAAGGGAAGAGATTAGTAATACAGTTATGGAAAGATCATATTATTATGGCGGCATTTTATAAAAATTGGTCTGAATGGAAAGATCATATTATTATGAGGACATTTTATAAAAAATTGTCTGAATGGTGGTTGATACCTAAGGAAAATGTTTTTTTTTTCAATGGCAATATGATGTTAGAAAAGTAGAAAAATAAAAATATAAAAGAACATATAACAATGTACTGGAAGATTTAGGACATAATACTAGAAAATACTTTGACAAAGAAAAATAATTATATGAAAGAGATCAAGAAAAAATACAAGAATTGTTATATAAGCAAAAATATTTTGTTACAAAGAAAAAGAGAAAAAGCAATGTGTTACTTAAGCAGATTAGTAAAGGAAGATGGTAGTGTAATGAGAGAAATAAAAATGTAAAAGGAGAATAGAAAAAACTCAGAAAAAGATTATGGACAGTATAGTACAATATGAACAAAAAATGTTTAAAGAAAAAAGGAAGTTAGTGAAAAAAATGTGGAAAGTAAAAAAGTTAAGAGAAAAAGAGAATATATAGTTGGAAATGAAGATTTCTTTAAACATGCTAGATAAAGTATTAGGACATGTAAATATAGATTCAGCTGCAGGTCCAGATTGAATAGGGTACGGACTGTATAAAAATGTAAGGGTTGGCAAAAAAAAAATAAATAAAAATTTTGAATGAATGGTTAAATTAAGGTTTTGTGTATGAATAATTATGTAGAATACTTAAATTCATATGTAAGCAGGAGACCAATAGTATTGAGTAATAATGATTATAAGGGCTTTATGAAAATAATACAAAAGAAATTTGAAATGAAAATGGGAAGGGTTGTCAAGAGTTATTAATGATATCTGGAGAAATTGTGGATGATATTATGAACTGAAAAGAAAAATCAAAAATTATGAGATCTTAATAAGGCATTTAACACAATTGGACATGAGATGTTATGGGTAATAATGAAAGTATATAATATAATTGAGAAAGTTAGAAAATTATGTATGTCAGCATATAGTAATAATAAGGTAAAAATTCTTGTAAATGGTTGGTTAAGCCAATAGGTACATATGAAAAGTGATGTAAGACAGGGATGTCCAATGAGATGTATACTCTTTGCATCAGTTATGAATGTGATAGCATGTGAAATAAATTACAAAATGAAGGAGGCAAGGTATATAACACCTGAAGAGTTAACAATTCTAGTTCTGTTAATTTATGCAGATGATATCATAATAATAATTGCAAAAACAAAATTTGCATAATACAAGTAATTTGTACAAATGGCTGTCTACAGATGATAGGTATGGCTTTACATAAAGAGAAAAATAAAGGTTTAAGTGATGTAATAAAGATCAGGGGTATATATTTTACAATGAATGAAATTTCTGTGTTGGGTATAAAATTTGGGAAGAAAGATGTAAGTAGAATTCAATGGGGAAAAACAATAGAAGAAATAGAGCAAATATGTCTTTTTTGAGAACATATAAATTATCATTCAGCAAAGAGACTTATTTGATAAATTTAGTATTTATGGAAAATAGCATACTTAGCAAGTGTATTTAGGATGCCAACAGTATTTAAAAAGGAATTATTGCAGATAATTTTTTTTTTCATTTATAATGGGTTGTAGATTAAACACATTAAAAAGAGGAGGTTTGTATGTAAATAAAGGAGAAGGAGATTTAGAGTTAATTATCCCAGTGGTATACACAGCTTCATTGAATTGTACAAAGTGATGAAGTGGATAAATTAAAAAGATGAGAGATTAGTGGTACAACTATACAAATATCAGTATGATAAATTTGGGGGGGTGGTAAAAAAAGAGTAAAAGAGAAAAAAAGTGTACAAATGAGGAACTAGAATGTAACCAAGAAAAAATAGTTTTGTGGAAAATAAAAAAACAATGTTATATTAAAAGGTAGAGAAGTATGGTATAGGAATGTAATGATAAAACATTACTGTGCACAATCCATGGGGAAATCTAACAGATGAAAAAAATAAAGCTGTAAAAATAAGAAGCAAATGGTATAACCAGAAAGTAGAAAGTCAAGTTTTTTGTGGAAACTGGTAATAGATTAATTGCCAGTAAAAGGAAATATGCCATATAAAAAGAAAAGTGATATATTATGTTTCCGTTGTCAAGAAGAAGACACTAAGGAACATGTGTTTTTGAAATGTAAAAGGGTGAAAAAGTTATGGGGAAAACTATGTAAAGAAGATAGAAAAGAAGTGGATAAAATAAACATGGATATTATTAAATATGGGTATTATATGAATAGAAGTAAATAATGTGTAAAATAATAGATAAAAGGTTATTTTATATTATATAGGTTATATGGAATGAAAGAATAAATTAAATCTGGTTTAATGATAAATGGATTTTTAGCAACAATAATGGTTGTCATGGAAAAAAAGTGTGGTCTAATAGGGATGGAAATTTAGCATGATTGTAAAGGAAATCATGAATATGTGTATACAGATTTGTATATTTATATATTTGTACATATGCAAATATTTGTAAATGTGTAAATATTTTTAAATAACAGTAATTTTTGTATATAAATAAAGGACCCCTACTCTTTCCTTTTACGGTGACATAACATACAGTGGTTCCAGTGCACAATGGAAAGAGATGGAAGTCTGAGTGTTTCTGAGAGAGATGGCATTCAAATAACTGTTTTGGAAGATGACAGCTTATTATATGAAAATTTTCTGACAATAATTGATGAAAATGAACCTAGCATCATTGCTGATGCTTCTTGGAGAGATATATTGGATCACTATATCTTGCAAGGGGAACAGGATATTATGCAATCAAGTTCAGAGGTTAAAAAGCATGGGGCATGCTCATACTCTGTTTCTCTGAGATGCAAGGAGCAAGTAATGTTATGAAAAGAATACAGTATAAGCTATGCAAATGTGGTTCAGAAAATAGCTTTATCTACTACAAAATTTCCTTATTAGGCTAGAAGGTTACCTTTTGCATGAATTTCATCAGTTTCACGTCAGCAAATTTATCAGCATCTTTTTTGGGACACTGCTATGTCTCCTTTAGGCTTATTTAGTAAAGACATAAGAGCCTTTATCCATGTATGGAAAGAGCCTTTTCCTTCATGTATAAAGGCTATGTCTTTTACCAGAAAAACCTATAGCAGACATAACTAATTGGTGGCTTCTTTGTAACTTTTGAAACTTTTGTATTTGCTGAGATTTTTCTTCTGAAATGTGTCTTAAACATCTATGCCATCCATGGGCTAATTATACTTTTGTTGGTAAAAATTTTCAACCAAAATGTCTTGTTATGGTAAAGCTTCATACAGCTGATATTCAAGCTGAACAAGTTAAGTCATTCTTTTCTTCAAGTATCCATTCTGTTTCCAAGGGTAAAAAGATACACGATGATAGAAACATTTGCACTGATGCATGGGAATTATGGGTCACATTGAAAAAA
>NC_056749.1:87837349-87942811 GCF_019279795.1 Protopterus annectens
TCCAAATATATCCTTTTCTTCCCTCATCTGGTTATGTGTATGCAAAATATATGGACTAAAACAAACTATGGGAATGCAAGGCTAGCCTTTTTAAGATCTTCACATATCAATAGCTTTGTAAGTGCCTATGAACCTATGATCCTGATGACTTTTTAACTTAGTCACCTGACATAAGTTGGAGCTCCACTGGGCAAAATCACTGTTGTTAATTGGTTTGTTAATTGCAATTATTTTCTGTTATGACTCAGCAGATGATCTTACTCAGGACCATTTCAGAACTCTTGTTATGAGGGGTACAGCAACTTCAACAGCCTTTCATAGGGGGATTTATGAGGCAGAAATAAAGCCATCTATCATTAGGTTTACCAAGCATTTACAAATTGGAGTTTAATCTAAGGCAGGGAGACAGGTTACTCCAAGTTCTTCAATGTATATGAGATTATAGGTTCATCCTGAGTTGTGAATGAATAGCTTGTTATTGTATCCAGTGTTGTCTTTTGGATAGACTAGCTCGTTACCTTATCTAAAAGGCAACATTGGTGACTCAGCTGTGAGTAGCTGTATTCTTTCATCTCCTTATTTCTGTAGTGTTAAGCCTATTCTTCCAGCATCTTCTTGCAGACTATATTTTTCGTGTGATAGGGTAACCATTTTTTTGTTTCCCTGTTGGTTTGAGTGTGACATAAAAGGTGTGTATGTGGAACTTTGCAATATTATATATCCCTGTGTTATCCTGCATTTCTGCATGCCGTGAAACTGAATGTGCTGTGAAAGTTAATTTGAAACTTGTATAATGAAACCCTATCTGCTATAAGGTGGCTGTCAGTGGCAGAAATTGTCTGTGCGTGATGAATCCATTTCACACTCATTAAGCTTCCTACTATTACCGAATAGTATAGAATATTACTAACATTTTGTTGCCACCTTTTCAAATGTGAAAAGTGGGACACTCTTTTTATGAAAACATGAGATTTTGCTTGACAAACCAAACACACAACCAGTTGTGTTGACAACTGTTAGCTGGTATAGAGCCTGTAGCTAGTCTGGTCAGTAAGTACCCTGCGGGGCATGAAAAACCCACTCCTGACTTAAAAACTGTAGCCAGCAGGACACCCTTTGTAGGGCTGATACAGTGAAAGGCAGTACAGCAGAACCAAATTTGTACATCTAATGTTAAAGTAAGTATTAACAACATCTGTACTTTCATATTAGTAGTATGCTCATTTTGAATTAAAAATTATTCCCATATTAATAATACACAGCAGGCATGCTAGTAATGTGAACCATTTATGCTCTTAAGTTTTGATCATCTCAGACTTTATAACAGCAAAGCACTATTATGCCAGGCGGGGAAGCTAAAGCATATAATAGGCTTTTACTTTTATGAATTCTGCTAGGATAAGGAAATGTTAACTCCAGTCATATGAATGCAGTGAAATTTCTATGTTAAGTAGCATGATTTTATTTTAATCGGCTTAAATACTTTTTTCTTTCAATGCCAAGAAAGCTTTCAGATTGATAACATATTATTTATAATAAGGACACAAGTACTACAAGATACCTGATACTATAATAATAATGGCAGATGGTCTGCATTACAATGCAATTGCTTTTATATAAGTTAACCAGGACACATATATGGGATTTTGTAAGCTTACCAGCATGAGATACAGTTTCCTCCTATTATTTGTCTGCAATTGCTTAAAAAAATGTTTTCTCTCATTAACTATAGTGTGCTTGATGTGGACTGGTATTCATAATACAAATAATATGTCTAACTCACTATAACCTACCCGTGTTGCTAAAGGACTGGGCAAGGCAGATGGATTCAATATAATTTCTTGTAGAATTACAGCTGCTTGTGTCTTACTGGTTTCCCTTCACATCTGTACAGGAAGTCAAGAAGCCAAATGGGATACAGAGAATGACAAATTTCAGACATTTGGAAGAATTTCTTTTATGAGATATAATATAATTGAAAATATATTTTAATCCTATAATAAGTTTAGAAATAATTACGATTTTAACATTAATAAAACTGAAAGGAAAGCAATGAATGAACTAACTATGTTAACTGTTTAGCATTATGAAGCCTAACAAGGGAGGGGGGCTGGTAATAATAAATAAGGAGAACTACACTGAAAGGATGCTTAGACACCTTAATAGTAATACATATACAGAGGTTTCAAAAAATGAACCCTATAGGGCATATTCAAATATCAAAATGCACCTTAATGAGATGTACATGGAAGCAAGAATTGATGTGGAATTATATAATTCTTTAACACCTCCAGCTCCAAGAATTCCGACCCTGTTTGGAATTCCAAAAATCCACAAGTCAGTAGAGGATTTCTCCAGCAGATTGACGTCGCAATGGGCTCAACTTGTTGAGCGAGCTTTGCCAATCTAGTAATGGCGTATTGGGAGGAAGAATACATCAAAAAGAAGGAACACATAGTAAGGAAAATGTATTTTTACACAAGATTCCTGGATGATATTTTTATGATCATCAAAGGAGGTGAGAACATAGCTTGGGATCTTGTTAACTATTTTAATGGCACTGCCGACTTTTTAGAATTCACATTTAACTATCAGACCGAAAGGATTACCTACTTAGATGTAGAATTAAGGAAGGATTTGGTGAATAGAACTTATATGGCAAAAATATATAGAAAGGAAACATACTCAAATGCCTTATTACATTATTCTAGCTGCCATCCTCTGCACCAAAAACAGTCCATGGTCAAGGACCAATTGGTCAGAGCAGCGAGAATAATTACAAAAGAAGAAGATTTTTTTAATAGAATGTAATGTGCTCAGGTGTATGTTTTTCAGGAGAGGCTACCCTGACACTTTGATTAAAAAACTAACAGATGAGGTTCAGGTTAAATGGAAAAGAGGCATTTACCAACCAATCCTTAACCAACTAAGTGGAGATAACAATCAGGAAAGTATAGAGACACAGAGTAATTTAAAAGTGGACCACCAGATTTTCATTTCAAATAGCTTCATAACACCATTTAGTGTGGAAGCGAATGACATTAGGAACATCATATATAAAAATTGGGAACTAGTAATGAATGAAACTTCTTTAAGGCAGAAATTAAAACACAAACCACAGGTGATTTTAGTAGAGACCCGAATTTGAAAACCTTACTTGAAAGAGGGGTCACCATGGCATTTAATAAAAGTGGGATGTGGAGATGTGGAATGTGTAATTACTGCAAACATATGGAAATCAGTCAAAAATATGCCATAAGGAAGAAGGAATATACTATTAGACAGACTTAACTGTCAATCTAGAATGATAGTATACATGGCCCAATGCCAGCATTGCCCAGTATACTATATAGGGAAAATAGAGAGGAAACTTAGAGAGCATGCTTATGAACACCTTTATGGTATATTGAGGAAAAAACAAGAAAATGCACTGGCAAGACATATTATGAAACACAACGACCATAAGTTTAAATTTCGGGCCATAGACCAGGTAGTACCGAGTGACCGAGGGGGGTCATTTTCTCTGATGTTAGAGAGGTTAGAACTTTTATGGCAGCTTCGGACTAACACCTGCCACTTCCCAGACCTTAATGAAATGAGTTAAATTTTATGCATACTAAAGTTGAAAAGCTTATTGAGGTGATGTGATATAAACAGAGCCAAAGAAATAGGCTTGGTTTAAACTTGTCACTATTTGTCTTACAATTTTTATTTTTACTTTTTATTTTTTATATTTTATATGTATAAATTTTTGAATTGTATATACTTTTGGCATTTTCTTAAAACAACTTTTAAATATAAAAAGAAATAGGGGCTACATCATTGCTTACCTCAGAATACAATCTAAAGTTGTGTTTAAATAACTTTTAAATAAAAGCGATACTCTTTTCTCTATGTGAGAAATTAATACTACTATGCAAATGTTTTGCACCTTATATTGTTATTATACTCTGACATATGTCATTACCTGTCAGACTGCATCTTTTCTATAAATATGCTGTTTTTTTCTCTGAAATGCTAGATTATACTCTTATATTATGTGAAATTTTGCTTGTCTGAATATATGGAGCCTTCCTTGTGATATTATACTCTGACATATAGGTCATTTCTCCTGTTGAACTGTGTCTTTACTATAATTATCATGTTTCTTTTTTCATCTGATATAATAGGTTGTACTCTTATATTATGTAAATCTCATATGTCTGAATATATGGAGCTTTTCTCCCTAGACCTCTGCTGAAAATGGGCATATACCCAGTCGGACTTTCCTGGTCAACAAATGTATTAGGCATTATAAAGGATGAAAGGGTTAAGTGTAATGAGGTTAAGTGGAAGGTATTCCTGACTGGTGTATAACAGGAAGTAGGGATATATTTAAATATTTGTTTGCAATAATGATTTTATCTGAAGAAGCCCCACTACAAAGTGAGACAAAAAGTGCTTTATAATAAATAGTTTAGTTTACCTCTACCGAGTTTGATTTTGGCTCTGCAGCAGCAACTTTGAGTATAGAAAGAAAGAAAGAAAGAAAGAACTAAACTAACTTTAAATGTGAAACATGGATGTTTCTGACAAATCAATGGAAATTAATAGGCTATGTCATAGATGCTACAGATGTCATTGCTGAAAATAAAATGTACCCATATCTATTAGCTTAAATGGTAGAGGAACTAAAGTACGGTTCCATAATTTAACAGTGGTAACAATGCCAGCTCTGAGATTTTGGAAATGACAGTAAAAATGTTGCGGCATTATCACCTAGCTCTTTGGTAGTATATGAAAGGGTTAAAGTACATGAAAGCATTGCTGCATGAAATGTGCCAGTAATGGGATAACAAAGCTCTGTCAGTGCCATTTCTGGGCAAACGTACTGTAAATGATCCCATGAAAGTAGGGTCTGCACACAAAGGACTGGACTTATATGCAAAGATAGTTTTCAAGTGTAGGCTTTTGCAGAAATAAAGCTTTCATAATGCATGTATCAAAGTAAAATTCAAAATGAGATCAGTTAATACTGCAGTAAAACCACATTACAGAATCCGGTTAACACCGACAATTGATCAGAGGTTTTGTGACCATATGAAACAGGGCAATTTGAAAAAAAAATAGAAAAAATATACAGATAAGGAAATTCTGCCACAAGATGTAGTGAGATATAAATAGTATCTCAAAATGGACCTACATTTTTGATAGACCTGCTGTAAAGCGGCATGGCCTAAAATCTGTATGTTGTGCTAAGTGACACAGATGGAAACCACAGCATTGCATTCCATAAAGACATGACACAATAACTGAGCACAACCCAGAGATTTTATGACTCAGGTCAAGGTAAAACTGATTTGGTCTAAATCATGCAGTCAGGAATTTTGTATAATGAATTTGAAAGGTAACTAGTAATCTACTCATTCCATGGTAAAGACAGCTGTCTCAGCACAAATAAAACCCAAGAAAACTTTAAAGCAGCAGTGCTTACTATATATATATATATATATATATATATATGTATATATATATATGTGTGTGTGTGTGTGTGTGTGTGTGTGTGTGTGTGTGTGTGTGAGCCCTCAATTTGGTCAAAATGTCACTTAATTGACAGCTTTTTTGACAACTTAATTTAATCAACAAGAAAGTTGTTAATATCTGTGCAAATCACTATAATACCACAATTGGGGAATATATCCTTTTCACGCTATTGTGCAATATCTGTGTTGGCATATTTAATTAGTGGGATACTGGAAGGAGGGAGGCTTGCTACCCTGCAATAAAACATTGTTTTTTATTTGCATGCTCTGAGGTTGTCACAGAGCATGCACTGCGTGCCATTGCTTTTTTTTTTTTTTTTTTTTATATTTTCCTTTGTTGACATTTTGCATGTCAACTTTTTGAAGTTATGATCTTACTGACTACACACACATATACACACAGTTCTATAATGTATGATTGAACATATTTGACATTGAACCGCTAAGTCAATGAAATATGTTTGAACATACATAATATCAAACAAACTAAATACCAAACAAAATGGATCAGGAAAAAAAGATTTTTTTCTCTTCCAATCTAAAAAATAAAACCCCTGTATTTGTTGAACAATCATGTTTGACAAAAAGAAAGGTATATATATATATATATATATATATATATATATATATATATATATATATAGAGAGAGAGAGAGAGAGAGAGAGATTGATAGATATAGATATATATGATTTATATGCCACTTGTAGACCAGCATTTGGTAGAATGATAAATGACTGAAAATAAATTAAAAAAAGAATAAATAATTGATAATTCATATTACTAAGAAGACAACATACAGGTGAAACAGAAAATTTAAATTACTTAAAAAATTATTTACTGTAGGGTGCCTTACAGTCCTACCTTCTTCCTTCTATATAATAACTCCTTGGTCACAACACCATTGGTTCATAGGTAGGTACTAGGCTATTGGCCTTAGGGCCTATATAAGCCTAGCCAAATGGTACCCTGGCTTTTGCCACCCAAGAATTTTTTTTTTCCTGTGTCCCTGTCAAGCAGAGCCACAGAAGTGATCCCAGGGGTGAATTTCCTATCTCCCATCCAATCATCAAGGATTTTCTTGAAGAGTGCTAATGAGGAGCTTTGTTGGATATAGACAGGTAGTTTGTTCCAGAGTATGGGAAGTCTCTGGGACAGGAATCTATCCCTCTAGCATGTTCTGTTTATTGTGGTGACAAGGATTGGGATTTCTTTAAGTGAAGCATGTCCAACAGCTCTGGGTTTGACATAGCTTTGTATGTTAGTCAGAGATCGCCTCTGAGTAGGCAATATGTGACAGAGTAAAGCTGGAGTTTTTTGAGATGGTCTGCGTAAGGCATCTGTTTGTGGCTGGTAATCCTCTTTGTGAAGTATTTCTGCATTTTTTCAGTTGTTGTAGATATCTTGTGAGGTACGTAACAAAAGGGGTGTTGCACTCTATAATGGGTCTAATGAGTGATGAGTAGAGGGGAACAATGACCTCTTTGTTTTCCTGGATGAGAAGCCTTTTGTGATGAGGTGTGCTATGTAGAAGGATTTCCAGACTACTGTGACAATGTGATTATCAAAGGAGAGACTACTGTCCATCTGTGTCCCAAGGTCTCTTATCACACTTTCTGTGTTAAGTAGACTACCGCATATGTGGTAGTTCACGGGTACAAAGTTTTTACCAAAAGGGATGACAATGCACTTTTTGGCATTGAGCTTGAGGCCATGGCTTTGACACCAGGCATCTGTCTCAGTGAGGCCCTTTTGTAAGATGTCCACATCATTAGGAGTTTTGATTATGGCTCCGAGTTTGCAATCATCTGCAAACTTTGTTAGCCAACGACCTTCTGTGTTAGCCTGTAATTTAAAGAAGTAGATACCAAACAGGAGAGGTCCCAGGACTGAACCCTAATTTACTCCACTTATCACTGCTCTGAAGTTGGATTTAGAGTGTGTGGGTTCTGTCAGTGAGCCAGTTGGCAACCGATCTTGTGACATAGGGATTTATACCTAGTTTACTGAGTTTATCGATAATTCCAGAGTGGGGGATGGTGTTGAAAGCCTTGATGAGATCTAGATAGGCTGCGTGAACCACCTTACCCTCATCTACACCTTTGGTGACCACTTCAAGAAGTCTATCAGGTTTAGGAGACATGATCTGCATTTTACAAACCCGAGCTGGGTGGGGTCCATGAAGAAAAGAAAAAAGATCACACTATGTGGTATATAGTATTTAGAACATTAGAAGGTCTGTCACTAGAAAAATGTTATCACTCTTACTAGACAGAGTTCCCTGTATGATGTGAGACAAGGAATACTTCTTTTTAAATCTTCTGTCATATGCAGTTTGTCCCATTTGTTGACTTCACAGCAATCTTGTTCTTCTGTTCATTCTGCCTTTCTGACAATGCTTTCTCTGATAACTCTCATTCACTATTGGGTCCATTTTAGAACTTTTTTCCTTAAAAACTTTCTACATCTTAAGCTCCAAAGAAAAATTCACCAACTGTCCTGAACTGAAGCCATTCATCAAATCAGCATTAAGCCTTTGAAGTTAGCTCATTTGAAGTTTCTTACAATAAAATATGCTCCAAGTTCACATTGGATGGTATTTGCTTTGCATACTCTAATGTGCTTTCTCGTTTGTACCTTTCTCTAGCGATGCATTGCTTTTGTCTACCAAAATTTATGGTGGATACTACTTCTAAAGTAAAACATTATTAGGTTGCCCTTTTCACATCAGCATACTCATAATTCTGAAGACAGACTGTTGAATTCCATAGCTGGGAAAAAGCAATTAGTGGTGTTTATTTCTAAGGATAATATTTCAAATTTTTAGCAATTTTTCATCTTCTTTGCAACAGTCAGCAAACTGACATTTTTTAAATGGTTTATTTATCAGCCTGACTTTTGTTATAGCTCTGTAGATAACGCCACTCAGGGTCCTATGAAAGCCCATGCTACAAAGGGGTATAACAATTCTCTTTCAAGGATTATCACAAAGGGAAATTTGTGAAGCAGCAACTTACTTATCCATAAGTAGGTGTATTTAGCATTGACACTTAGATTTCAGTCTAAGGTTGAGGATAAAGTTCAATCCATTGGTCTTTCAGTCTTATCCTGGGCTGTCATTTTAACCAAAAGGCAGCGATGGTAAGAGAGACCTGAAGGAGACTGTGTAGTAGAGTAACATAAAGTTCTCCCCATAACAGTAAATGGACATCTTCTTCTTTTTGTTTCTGCAATGTTAGTCCAAACCATTCAGCCTCCTGCTGAAGGGGTGTATTCTTTGGTAGCTGTTGTGGGACTATATTTGCTGTCTGATAACTTAGCTTGTTTGTATACTTTAAGTTTTTGTGTTTAACCGATGTATTCTGTGTTGCTTTAATCGGTGATAGGAATGTTGTGAATCTGAAATCTGAGATAATTATGTATGTATGTATGTATTTATGTATGCTTGCATCTATGTATTTATTTATTTAATTTCTTAATTGTTAGGTGAACCGATCCAAGGACTGTTTTCAGTCAAGACCTGAGCCATAAGGTAGAAATAATATAAACAATATTGTTGCACTTGGTAAGCCACGGCGGTACGGTGGTAGCATTGTTACCTAACAGCAAGAGGTTCTCCCGTTCGATTCTCAGCTTGGTTTGGGAGTGCCTTCTGTGTGGAGTCTGCATGTCCTTCCCGTGGCTGGGTAGCATTCGAAAAACATGCGTGAGTAAATGGGCGTGCCTTCTTTGAAGGTTGGGCATCGAGCTTGTACCTCAGCGTTTTGTAAAAAAAAATTAACTGCCAATCATTAGCGGACCAGAGTTCCACTGTGGCAACCCCTTACCGGGAAAAAGCCGAAAGACAAACAACAACAACATTATTACACTTGGGATTTGTCCTTTTGAGTAAATCATGCAAACTGCAGGTAAATCATGTGATTCCCACACCCAGTCATGGATTATTGCTAAAATATAAAATAATCAAATAGTGAATAACTAGTACAAAACTATATTGCAAATGCATATTAGAGTGTGATGCTGAATAGAACTGTGGCACAGTAAATGCTTTGGTTTAAGAATTCATTCCTGAAAAAAAAAAAAAAACGTTAGTGTCATTAATCAGCTACTGAAACATAACCTTAGTTGGTGCTAGAGAAGCCTTACCTGCAATATTATGCCATCCTGCACTTTTGGTTAAGGGGTAAAATGAAGTTGACTGAAACATCTAATTTGAAACTTATATAATGGTTACATGCCTGAACTGAGGAACCTAATAATGGCAGGTGAGGTACATATGTGATGCTTCTATTGCAAAGTCAGTAAAGCTTTATATTGTCAAGGACTGGTGTACAATATTACCAGAATTTTGGTAATGTTTGGAACAGGCATCTCTTCCACTGTTTCCTGAGATACAGCTCACAACGAAGACTGTTCTTACATATTTGTGCACTCATGTTTGTTGTGGTTGGTTTGATCAGAATACATGAAGCAGTTATGTAGATTCTTCTAGCTGGGTACCACATCTATGAGAATCTGGCTAGATACTTCTCTCTCTGCAGTCCTACTGATGGCCATTGCCTATGAGATTATAGTAATGTAATGTCATGCACAAGAGAAACATGGCATATGATGTGATATTCACTGCTGGAGGAAAATAATGAAGCCAACTGGAAGCCACATGCAAGTCTGATATTGTCATTGTCAACTCTGCAGAGACAGGGATAACATATACATCTACCGTTATGGCTAAGTATTGATAAAATTGCACTGTCTTTCACACCTATAAAGCACAGTTTGAATTGCATGTGATTCACATATTAATAATTCCCAGCATCCAATTTGGTAACAGGAGACAGTTTCTTCATTTGCTTTGATCAGTTCAGATTTTATAGTAGCAAACATTATTAATAAATATTGTATGGAAATACTATAATACATAATAAGCACTTATTAGTCAGGATTCCTAAAGGGTAAGGTTATGTCAGCTGCAGTCATTGAATACAAGTAAACATGTACAGTGCTTTAATCAGCTTGAGTTTCTTTTTCATTCATGGCAAAGAGGGCTTTCTAACAGATAATATATTATTTATAATAAAGACACTTAAGCATTACATGATACCCGAGAGCATAACGACATTGAAAGAGGCCTTGTATTACAATATAATTGCTTTTACATAGGTTAGCAAAGGTACTCCAGAGGAACTTTGAAATTCTTTCTGGTATGGGATTGATTTCCTCCTTTCTCTTGTTTTCAAATCTTTTAGAAAGCATGTTTCTTCTTAAATATCTTATGTACAATGTAACATTCATGGTATGGTGAATAATAATAATACTAGAAGATCAACATGTCTGCAGAAAATAGGCTTTCACTTAGCAGCATGATCTATGCCTTGTTCTAAAATACTAGACATAGAAGAAGGCAGTCAATATAACTGCATGCAGAATTACAACAGTTTATTTTATTTATTTATTTCATTGCTTATCTCTGCTTTGTTTTCAGAGTTAGTTACACAAGGCTAGTGGCCTGTTTTTATGGGAGACCTGAGGAGGCATTTCTACTTCCTGGTGAAACTTGATAGGGGTTGTATGCTGTATGTAGATCCTGTGCTATAGGGTTTGATTCCCTCAGCACTTATTTGCCTACTGTGTGACCTTGAGTAAGTCACTTTACTAGAAATTGCATCCGGGTTATCCCTAAAAGGGGGTTGTGTGCCCAGTGGGTCCATCTGGTTAACAAATGGGTATTATTAATATTATTAATGTTCCCCTACTCTTTCCTTATCTTTTTGATAGATGCTGTGGAATTTTTTTACAAGTGCTATCACCAACTCACGCAGCTGGTACCTTGGTTTAACATCTCTTCTGAAGGGTGATGCACTTAGGAGTGCAGTATCTCCCTAAAGCTGTACTGCAATGTAAACAATCCAGTCACTGGTTTATTGCTCAGTATTTCCTCTTCAATTTAATTTAAGAAGGTAAAGGGGGAGGGGGCAATAATTTTAAACACTTTGAAAGATATTTATTGTGACATCCCTATATATTTGAAAATACATTTTGTTCCTGCATTTAATGTAAAAATGATAATTAGAAAACTATATACCAATGTTTTTTTTAAGTATGATCTTTATTAAATTAATATAACAACATTTTATTCATAAATATATTTTAAGTATATATGCATTCATTAATTTAAAAGAATTATACAGACAATATTCACATCTATATAGTTTAATTTGTTTAAAAGATGCATGTAAACGATTTATCTGCTTACTTTTTCTGTATTATATTTTGCAGCCTTGCAGCTGACTACCCAGTACTACTAGTGCTTCTCTATGATTACTGGGTCTGCTGAACTGAGTTTTCCTCCCTGTTCTAATTCTGTCCATATTCAGAACCAGAAAAGTTGCTGTGACATCCTTAGGCTGCATTGTACTACTGCCTGAGCTTTTTTCTTAAAGGCCTGTGTAGTTGCTCCCCCTGTGTTCACTGTCCAAGGGGCTAGTTCTAAATGAGTTCATGGTCTATTGCCCATGTTTGTGTGTGTGATTTAGTCAATGGTTTGCTCTCATTGCATACAACACTCCTCAAATGTCTCAGCCTCCAGCATTAATCAACCATAAACGTATGGTTGGGCATGTGCCTCCTCCCTTGTCCCTACACCCAGGATGGGCAAGTCAGTGTAGATGACTGAAACCAGCTTGTATCAAACTGTTCATCACTTCAGCCACTAATGGAACCTAAGTCATCTAATTCACAGCCAAGGCTCTGTCCCTTTGTATCATGGAGCAGGATGTATACAGATACTTTATAAAGAGGTAGCTCAAGCAATTCCTGACCCTCATACCATAACATTGGTGTTCATTTTGGGTTTGTAATATTGTACATCTCATGAAAATTTTTGTAAGATAGTAAGCCATAGATAAAGTTGCAGTTGTACAGGTAAACCATATAATAAAAATGTTGTGAAAGGCTTATAGTTGCAACTCTGAAAACTGAAATGCATCTTTTGTTTTGAAAAACATTTTTCTGAAATTCCTTTTAAAATATTCAATATTTTTCCATTGTTAATTAGAAATAACAAGATTTTTTTGTTTGTGGGAGTTATCACTAAATGTTAAAATTGCTTTAAGAAATGTCAATGGTTTCATGTATGACATTTAAAATTTGCTCATCAAATTGTAAACAGCAATTCCACAGCAAAAGGGTTTATGAGCAGCATGTATCTAGTAGAGGTAGGCCCTGTTCTGTAAGTAGAAACATGGCTAAACGTGATTCAGGGATTCCTAGTTTCTTTCCATTATAATGCCATCATTGACTTATCCTAGTATCTGCTACTTTTGAAATGTGTAGCACAAAATGCTCATACTGTGCCTCAGAGCAATTCAGAAAGAAGGTGACAGGAGTATTCCATGGGCAACTAATAAATCAAAACATAATAACTTCTACAGGAGCATCAACACACAAGAGAAGGCACATCTTATTATTATGACAGCTTTACTCCCAAATGACAGCTTTCACTCACTGCTGTACTGTCTAGTATATATGCAATATTTTTGCGGTGGTGTAATGCTATACAAAGTGGTTATTCTGTAAACCCCGTGCAAACAACCACATCAATGTTGTAATGAGCTGCATTATCAGCTTTGTCCTTGCTTCATTAAGTTATGCTTTGCATAACAGAGGGATTATGCAGAAAATCTTCCAGCATCTATAACTGGAATAACATATGCTGATCATTGATGTGCAGAAAGGCAGTTTAGACTCTAATGTATTATTATTATTCCATTATACAGACTGTCATCAGTCATTCTAATCCATGTAGTCACTGTATTTCTCACAATTATCAGTCTTCATTTATTATGATAGGGTACTGCCAGCTCTGGAAGCTACAGATATAAAGCCCTGACAATGTTGAAGTCAACATGAGACGTTGGCCTACATGCCTCTTTTCAGGAGAGGGGTGGAGCAGTTGGGATATGTAAGTGTTTTGTGGCATAATCACCAGTGGTGTCCAGGGATTACAACAAAGGTGCTGTCATGTGGATAATTGGGCAAACAATTGTATGACATGTGGAGGCATGGAAATACTTCAGTTGGGGCCATTGCATGTTCTCCCTCCAGCATCAAGGATATGCTCACTGGAGAAAATTAAACTTTTGCTATAAAATCCAATACTCTTTCATACAGCTGAATGCCTCCACTACAGATTTGCTTGATTTTCACCTCAGAAATTACCTGGTGCGGGGAATGACCAAGATCGTGAGCATTAAACAGCACTGTTTTTAGCTCTGCTTCATTCTTACACCTCTGACAGGATTTTTATTAAAAAACTCAAATAGAACATTTCAAAACTTGATGGATTTATACTTGAAAATCTACTGAAAGATTTACTATAAAAAATAAAAAATCTGAAACTCTTTTAATTGTGTTTTCCTTTCAAGAAAACTAGGAAAAACGAATTGTCTCAGAATAAGCCACTCTCAGCCCAATGTACAGGACAGTACTATGAAAAAAGATGCAGGCTATACTAAGTAACATCAGTGAGTTGTCTGTAAAGAAAGAGAAATTAGAAAGCCAAATGGACAATTTTAAAGAGGAATGTAAAAAACAAGCTGAAGTGCTGTGTGAATCTCTTAAACAACAATCATTACAAATCTTGAGTATAGAAGAGGCAATGTCTGATTTTGATGAAAGATTACTTGAAAATGAGAATAACTCTGAATTTCTTTTGAAACAAAAGAACTTATTCCTGAAAAGAATAGAAGACTTAGAGAACTTCAGAGAAGGAATGACATCGGGATTTACAAGATTCCTGAAAAAGAAGAGAGAGACCGTATGATTCAGTTCCATAATACCTGGTTGCTTAAAAGTTTGAACCTGCCTGAAGCTTATTCCTTTGGCACTGAAAGGGGACATAGATCACTTTCTAACTCATCTTTAAAAACCAAAACAAACAAAAAAAACCCACCTTCACCAAGGTCAGTGATCATAAGATTTTTCTCAAGTCAAGATAAGGATTTTGTCTTAAAAGCTGCATGGACTACTTATCCAGTTAAAATGAAAGAAAATACTATAAGATTTGACAATGACTATTCAACATTAGTGATGTCAAAGAGAAAAGCATGTGTGCCACTTATTAAAAGCTTAAAGAAAAATAATATTAAAGTACAAATCTTATTTCCATCAAAAATAAGGATTCACCTTCCAGAAAGGAAGAATATTTTAACACCTTGGAAGATGCAATGGACTTAATACAGAAAAATAAAATTCTAGAAAAAACAGAAGAAATGGACTGAAATCTATCAACTTCTTTGAAGAAAAATGCAATAAGAGCTGTTTTTTTTTTAATAAAAGCCAAAAACAGTAAAAAAAAAAAAACAAGGACAAATGAAAATTAATGTATTTTATTGTTATGAATTCTAATTAAAGTGCTTGAATACTTATGGGCAGGTGTTAAATATTATTATTTTTTTCTTTCCTTACTACATATGAATATTAGTTCCCCTTTTATAATGTTAGACCCTGGGATTCAATAAACTCCATGTAGGCTTCATCCAAAGCCTGCACAGAGTTCACTTGTGTGCGCAGTGGTTTGGCGAGCAGCAGCTTGCATTGCATCTTCATGCTGTGCACCACCATGCACACATGTAAACTCCATTTAAATGAGGTTTCATGGCTGGCAACAGTGTTGCAGCCAGGAAATCATATCAACAAACACAGATAGCACTCCTGTTTAAATCAGAGCGCTGACGGTCTGTGGTTTGGCTCTATAGGAATGTGGTATAATAAGCAGGGATCCGTTTCCAAATACATGTTCTGAAGGATTTGAAGTATGAAACTCAAATGTATATAATATTGAGTCACATCAGTTCTGAGATCATTCCAGTGATATGGCAGAAAGCCACAGATTTAATAAGGAACACATCTGGACATTCTGTGTAAATCTGGACAATTGAGAGGTATAACTGTTTAGTATATGGTTCAAACACAGTACAGGACAGTGTATCTACAGTGCAGAGTATTGGGATATCCCATTCCTGACATTCTGTACTGAAGCTGTGTAAATGATCTGTAACAGTACATGGACTGACATGCAAAATAAACACTCAGGGGAAGGGTGTGTATTGAATAGGGACACACAGATGAATTGAGGGAATAAATACAGGGAAAGAGGACAGGTGAAACAACTTAATGTACAGCAGATGAGGGCATGTCAATGGAAGATGGTTGTAGCAGCAAAACCAATCACATATCAATATGGTACAGTAGGGACTGCACAGTAAAAATGTGTATTATGTGACTGTCGCACAAGGTGACATAACAATAGGGAGGATGCCTGGGTGAGACGAATGATGCATAGGACATCTTGTGGTAGGGTGCATATTGTGAAGCTTTGCAAACTGATTTGTCTGAATATGAGCGTAATCTCAGCAGAGGCACAGCAAGTGGGACACATGTAAAAACTCATGGACAACAATAAAAGAGCCAACTACAATCATGAACAATATCAGAATAATACCACCAGTAATCCCATGCCTCTGATACAACATATGTGATTTAGAGTGATCAGAGATGATTCTGCGCAAACATACTTGTGCAACTATTATGATATGTCTGCACTCTATGAGGGTAATCATGCACACTGTTCTGGCACTGTAACATCAGCTGGAGCTATTAGGAAAGATACTGCTATATCTGTATGCAACATTAGTTGCTAGTTGACTGGTGTGCATGACCTATATATATATATATATATATATATATATATATATATATATATATATATATATATAGAGCACAATCCACACTATCACAAATTGTATCCATGCCGTTAATGTTGTTAAACACCTATATATATGTACTGTGTGCATCAGCAGAAGATGTAGCACACATGCATCTGGTGTAACAACTTGATGGGATTGTGCACCATCAGACAGCAATGTTTATACCACAAACAGAATACCTAGGTATGGCCAATAAGATGTGTGACAGCTCACTGTGACAAAGGTAGTATACTTCAGTTACACATCACTGGAAGATGTGTAGGGAGATACATGCAGAAGGGTGCATTGTACTCAGTTACTGGTGCAATGAAGGTTGTGAACTATGGAGGTATTATGGCCTCTGATGTAGATGTCCTTCACATACTCTGTACTTGTGTTACATACAATGGAGTAGTTAGCACTGTGACCACATGCTGGTGGATGTTCCTCTTACCATCTATGCCAGGACACAGGTCACATACCTATTGGGCTGATTATAGGGTGGGATGTCCACATTATACTTGGGTTGTGTGTTTGTTTTCCTGACATAACACATCCTCCATGATTTCTTTCCATTACTGGTGTTGTCATGGCTATGACAGCAATCTTTGGTATGTGTTAATAATATCTATATTATACTAATATCACAGTTCGAGTCAATAATTGCCTAAAATCTGCAGTCTTTCAGGCAGCTGTTTGGACACAAGATGTGTATGTCATCTGTGATGTCCATCACTTTAATAATGAACAGGAAAGGGCCTAGTAGACAGCCCTAATGTATGGCCTGATTACTGGACCTGAGATATAGGTCACATCACACATTTCAACATAGTGAGATGCCACGTATGTGATACACAGGTCGACCCGCTTGGTGATATAGTTGCTTATGGCCACATCTGACAGTGTTGATTGAATACCTCACTGTGGATTTGTGTAAAATATCTTGGCTTGGTCAGGTTCCACAGGATGATAGTGCTGCCTTCATGTATGACTTATATGACCTCTTTGAAGACATCTTTCAGAAGGAACAGACATGATGTAGCATGAACAACTCACACAGATCTGTTGAACACAGCTGGGATATTATTAGGGTCCATTTAGAAAATGTCCATGATGACAGGTTGGTCTACCTCACAGTTGAGGAGAGTCAGGATTTGTCTATATATGCATACATCAGGTACTGTCCCCCCAAACTCAGATGGATGCATGTTGATGTACTGGAACATAACCCATGTGGAGGGTGTGTTCAAGTATGTATTCAACCATATCAGGAAGGTGTATGTGCTGAATCATGTCACAGGCAATCTGTAATGTTGTCACAGCCCATTGATTCTGTGTGATAGGCCTGGATGAAGGTAAGACAGTGCATACTGCCTATCTTGAGCTGGCCTAGGATTGTGATACAATCCCCCATGCAGGTATCACTGAGAAACTCTCCCAGCTGGGAATTAACCCTTATGTCACTAGATGGGTAACCAATTGGCTTACTGACAGAAAACATACTATGAAAGTTGGTGAATCAACCTGTACCAGTACAGCTGTCACCACTGGCATACCACAGAGATCTGTGTTTGGCCCTTTACTGCTTGGAATCTATTTATAAACAGTTCAGGCTAAAGTATATGGCCTTTGGCTTACCAGGTTTGCTGATTCTTGCTTATTGGGTGCAATCACTGAGTCCATCAGTGATGATAACATACTACAGGAGGAGCTAACACAGACAAATGATTGGTGACAAAGCCACACAATATACAAATAAATGCAGAAAGATATCTTTAGCTTGTCCTTCTGAAAAGTGGAATTCCATGCTAATTACAGCATTGAAAAAATCCTGCTATGCCAAAACCCAGTGATCCAAGCACGGGGAACACATGTGGATAGCAATCTGAACTTTGACCAAGTGTCCAACTGGTATTGAAAGCCTATGTTGTAGACATCATAAGCCACACCATCATATTCAGATATTAGGATTGTATGACAGCATTATACTCGAATCTCATCAGAACAGTCATCGAGTATAATGTTCTCTTTTGCATGTACCTCACCTGACACATGCAGCAGCTGGAGAGACCACAGGAGTTTCTCATCAAGAAAACACAGGGTCTGCAAACCATGCCATGATGTATGGTTATAGACTGAAAGCCATATCACTGTAACCTGTATCATATAGGATGAGGTGACTTTTGCCTGGCCTTCAGACCAGTCTCTGATGCTGCCCTGGTGGGAATAGTGCATGTCCACAAATCAGATATAGCTGATCACATCAGCAGTGTCTCTTGAGAAGAACATGGTAATAACAGTGGCCCACATGCTCATGTAAAAAGCTCCCTGCACTGTCAATCAAGTGCACAAACACACACACACACACACACACACTTGGCTGCAGTGAGAATAGAACCCCTACCTAAGTACACAGACTACAGACCTCTGTATTTAAGGCAAGCACCACAGCTCAAATCTGACTTAGAGGATCTCAGATAACACTTTATAGCTGATGACATCAGCAGTGTCTGGTGAGGAGACTATGGTAATAACAGTGTGCCACATGCTGGTGCAAAAGTCTCTCTGTAATGTAAAGCAAGAGCACAAACACACAAACACCACCCAGTTGAGTGCAGTGAGAACAGACCCCTAACTGTCTAAGTGCACAGGCTACAGAACTCAGTACTTTATGCACGCTCCATGGCACAAGTCTGACTTTTACAAGAGTGCAGGTCAACTTATAGTGGATGACATCAGCAGAGCATGTTGGAGCAAAGATGTTTTAAAGCCTGCATGAAATGGATGTGAAGGCATGTGTAAGTATCAAGATACTGTCAATCCATGGCATCAGAGCAGTAACTATAGGATGCACACTTATGCTGTTATGCCTAGACGCACACATACACACACACACACACACACACACACACACACACACACACACACACACACACACTCAGTTGACTGCAGAGAGAACAGAACCCCTACCTACGTACACAGACTATATAACTCAGTAATTTATGCAAGCACCACAGCACAAGTCTGACTTTTACAAGACTGCAGGTCGACATATAGTGGATGACATCAGCAGGACACATTGGAGAGAAGATGTTGGGGTCCTGCATGAAATGGATGTGCAAGCATGTGCAAGTATCAAAATACTGTCAATCCATGGCATTAAAACAATAACTGTAGGATACACACTTCTGCTCTTCTTTCTAGAAACACACACACACACACACACACACACACACACACACACACACACACACACACACACACACACACACACACACACACACACACACACACACACACACACACACACACACACACACACACACACACACACACACTCTTGACGGCAGTGAGAACAGGGCCCTAACCTAAGTACACAGATTACAGATCTCAGCATTTTAAGCAAGTGTCACAGCACAAGTCTGACTTTTATAAAAATGCAGGTCAATTTAAAGTAAATGACATCAGCAGGCCATGATGGAGAGAAGATGTTGGGAGGACTGCATAAGTTCATAGCTTCAGAGGTATTACTAGCCTAATGGCCCTAGGGTATGTACAAGCCTAACCATGTAAAAACACAAGTACCCTTATTGAGAATAGTTAGATGGCTGTTGTTGTTAGCAGAGCAATTTTATTATCAGCAACATTTGGCCGTGTCCAGGAGGGAAAAAGTTGCACCCCAGGGGTGAATTTACAATCACCCTTCCAGTTGTCAAGGTTGTGATTGAATAGGTTCATTGAGGGGCACTGCTTCACATGTGGTGGGAGACTATTACAGATGAGTGGTAATCACTATGAGATACATCTGTCTCTCTAGCATATTCTGTTTATGTCATAGGCAGGCTTGAGAACCCTGGAGCAAATTAGTCTTGTCACATTTGATTTGCAGATGTCCAGCATTACCAGTAGGGTAGGGTCTGAGACTGCTCTATAGGCCAGGCATAGGTCACCTCTCAGCAGCCTGCATGATACTGAGTATAGTGACAGGTCTTTAATTCTTTCCATGTATGCCATGTTTTGGTGGCCCTGGATTCTCCCTGTCACACACCTCTGTGATTTCTCCAGTTGTTGCAGGTGTCTGGTGGTGAGGTACAGGCAGAAGAGAGCAGTGTACTCAATTAGTGGTCTGATAAGGGTAGAGTGCAGCAGAGTTATGACTTTCCTGGTCTAGGATGTGATAGCCTTATTTATGAGGTGCACAATGTAGAATGTGTGTCTCACCACTATGGACACATAGTGATTGAAATGTAGATTGCTATCAACATGTGTTTCCAAGTCTCACAACACTGTGTTTGAGCTTAGAGGGGTGTTATGTATATCATAATTACTAGGGGTACTTTATTGCCAAAGGGGACAATGAGCCATTTTTTTCTTTAAGGTTCAGTTTGTTAGTTTGACACCAGTCATTTGTCTGTGTCAGCCCCTTCTGTAATATGCTAACATCATTGAGGGACTCTATATGACAGTGTCCAGTTGACAGGCATCTGCAAACTTGGTACACCAGAGGCCATCTACCTTTTCCTGTGCTTCAGAGAAATAGTTTCCAAACAGTTTAGGGCCCAGCACAGATCCTTTTGGTATTCCACTGGTAAGTGGTCTAGTGGTGGAGGTGCAGTCCCCAACTTTGACAGTGTGTGTTCTGTGTAGGGGATATATGTGTGGAAAACATACTGAGACACCAGGGTTTCAATGCTTGGGGGAGGCAACATATGCCTGTGTTGTAAATATGTGACATATTGTTAGATATGGCCTTCAGTTTGTTATGTTTCCACATGCAATTTCATGTCATAGACTGGAAAAGGACAGTAAATAGCAGTAGTACATAATAATATGTACTTTTTCACAGTGCAGCAAGCAGTGGGTATGGGCAGTGGGTGGAAACATGTTTGTGCATGCGAGATAAACATTTCTATTACTTTCCCTGTTTTCACATAGTTAAAAAGTGAAAAAAACACGAGCCACATTTCATTTTTAAAGTCTGAGAGTTAGTACTGAGTCTATGAAACATACCTGCTGCTTACTGACTCTGTGGCAGCAGGTGTAAATGCACTGACACATTTCTTTTTGAGCCTAGATGATACTGAGTTCAAATCCCGGTATATCTAATGCTTTTAAATACTGTTAAATAAACATTGATAATGCAATGACATGAATTCTTTATAGTACATGTGCTGTTGTGTGGTGGCATAGCACAGTGCGGTTAAGTGGCATTGAGTGGAGACTACCAGAGCATTTTGCCACCGCTCATCATTGCTGTGCATTAGTATGTGATGTGCACCTCTGCACAAGCACAGAGACCATAAAGTAAAGGAATCCATTGCTTTTTCTGCTACTTATGTGTGTTATGTGATTCTATTTTTTGACTAGATTAAAGGTGTTAAAATGGGGTAGTAAGGAAAGTGCTGAAATGCAAAGCAAGCAGGGGGAAGAACAAAGGGAAAGCAGTACAGGAATGTGCAGGAAGGAGATGGGAAAGAACCATAGCTATCCATTTTTCAGCAGTGAAAAATGAAAATATTTGTAGAATATTAAATGAATTTGGACTGTCACCTCCACAAAGAGGGGTGACAGCAATACAACCATGTGTACTGCCAACTGGACCTAATCAATTGTGTCAAGAAAACACGTGCAAAATGGAGAGCTATGTATGGGAGATTTTTTTTTTCAGACAGGTGAACATTTTTTTTAATTTTAAAACAAGAGGAATGTTGGGGAAGGGAGACATAGGTATGTCTGGGTCAGGTAAGTAGGTTAGGTGAGGTAGTGATCGTAAACATCCAAGACCAACAAGGTAAGACATAGAAATTGTGATGGATACAAAAGGTTGGGGGGGGGCACCATGATTTGGGTTAGGGAGGGGACAATGCAAATTCATGCACATCAAGCTTGGTGACAGTGAGAATTGAGTTCTCACCCACTGGACTGTCATCACTGTCACCTTACTCCACTGTTGGCTAGAATACTTGATGTCTCCTTCTCCTCTTACAGACCTTGAGGAAGATTAGCCTCTCCATCTGACATAGGCATACACCAATGGTGCTGTACATGACCTTACACACCATCCTTGGCAATTCTCTGTGGGTGATGAAATCACCACCTCTACCACTGCTCCCAGAGGGTACCACTGTACCAGCTTCTGGGGTTGTACTAACTGAGGGTGCAGGTACTGCAGGTGCAGCAGAGGCAGTGCTGCCAGGTTGGCTCCCAGACATGCTGGTCACTGATGCTGGAGCCGATGGAGCACTGGCAGGCTGAACCACTGGGGCTGGCCTACCTTGCTGTGCTGTGTAATAGTTAGTGATGTGGTACACATAGGTTCATAGGTTCATAGGTAGGTACTGGGCTATCGGCTCAAGGGCCTAAGTAAGCCTAGCCAACAAGATTCCCTGGCTTTCATGACCCAAGAAAGTTAATTTCCTGTGCCCCTGTTGAGCAGAGCCACAAAAGTGATCCTCGGGGTGTATTTCCTATTTCCCATCCACTCATCAAGATTTTGCTTGAAGAGTGCTAATGAGGAACTTTGCTTGACATAGATGGGTAGTGTGTTCCAGAGTATAGGAAGTCTCTGGGACAGGAATCTATCCCTCCAGCATGTCCTGTTTATTGTGGTGACAAGGTTTAGGTCCCTACAGTGTGTAGTTTGGAGGGATTGGGATTTCATTAGTTGTCGCATGCCCAGCAGCTCTGGGTTTAAAATAGCTCTATATGTTAGGCAGAGATCTCCTCAGAGTACGCGATATGCTACAGAGTAAAGCTGGAGTTTTTTGAGATGGTCAGTGTAGGGCATCTGTTTGAGGCCAGTAATCCTCTTTGTGAGGTACTTCTCTGGCCTTTCCAGCTGCTGCAGATGTCTTGTGAGGTACATTCCAAAAGGGGCATTGTACTGTATAATCAGTTTAATGAGTGCCGAGTAGAGGGGAGCAATGACCTCTTTTTTCCTGGATGAGAACCCTTTTGTGATGAGGTGTGCCACAAAGAAGGATTTCCTGACTACTGTGGTGATGTCAAAAAATGAAAATAATGAATTCTGGAACACCAGGCTTAAAAACGTTGATTTATTGTAGAAATCCAAATGTGATTATCAAAGGAGAGACTACTGTCCCCCTGGGTCCCAAGGTCTCTTATCACAAATTCAGCATTAAACAGACTGCTATTTTTGTGGTAGTTCATGGGTACAGAGTTTTTACCAAAGGGGATGACAATGCACTTTTTGGCATTGAGCTTGATGCCATGCCTCTGACACCAGGCATCTGTCAGTGAGGCCCTTCTATAGGATGTCCACATCATTTGGGGGCTTGACTATAGCTCCTAGTTTGCAGTCATCTGTGAAATTTGTTAGCCAGAGGCCTTTTGTGCTAGCCTGTACTTTAGAGAAGTAGATACCAAACAGGAGAGGTCTCAGGACTGAGCCCTGTGGTACTCCACTTGTCACTGGTTTGAAGTCAGATTTGGAGTCTGCATCTTTTACAGTGTGGGTTCTGTCAGTGAGCCAGTTGGCAACCCATCTTGTGATGTAGGGATTTATACCTAGTTTAGTGAGCTTAGCTATCATTCCAGAATGGGGGATGATGTCGAAAGCCTTGGCAAGGTCAATATAGGCTGTATGAACCACCTTACCATCGTCTACAGCTTTGGTGACTGCCTCAAAGAATTAAATCAGGTTCAGAAGGCATGATCTGCCTTTCACAAATCCAAACTGGGTGGGGTCCAGAGCTTGGAGGTTACCAATGTCTTTGTTTATGAGTTCCATGATGATACATTCCATGGCCTTGCAGGCCAGGTTCGTCAGGCTAATAGGGCAATAGTTCCCAGGATCAGTGGTGGCTCGCCTTTGTGGAGTGGGATAACTGTTGCTGTGCACCATTCAGTGGGCAGAAAGCCTGATGTGAGACAATGATTGAACATGGTGATTAGGTGGGGAGCCAATTTGTTCTGAAGTTCATGTAAAACGCAGCCTGGGATGTTGTCTGGTCCCATGGATGCTGTGTTTTCTGGTTTTAGAGAGTGCAGCTTTTACCTGCATAGATATGATTACAGGGACTCTGCATTCTTCCTCTATAGATATGGGCCCTTTAGGGGGTGAGAGGGGGATAAGGTTAGCACTGAATCTATCTGCCAGGATGGCATAGAGACATTTTGAAGACACATAATAGAGTGGTTTATATTATAAGATCGACGTATGAAAACATCGAACAACATATGGTCAACACCATATGGTCGATGTCTTCAAACATCGACCTTATAAAAAGACAAAAAAGAAAAAGAAAAAAGTACCCCACTGTGCCCCCCCCCCCCGCTACTTATACATACCAACTCCGAGACGCACTACATTGCAGTAAACAGAAATCTCTCCTTATGGAGATTTCCATTTACACACTCAATATTCTGAATGTTCGATATTCTCATGTAGACAATGTCAGATTCGACATTGTCAGCTTTCAAGAATATAATATAGACCCTAATAGAGAATAAAAAAAAGAGAGATAAGGGTTGGGGTGAGAGAAAAAAAAAGAGATAAAATTATTACCATCATATGTGACATACAATGCATTAATACAATTATATAACCCCTTTATCTGAAGTATTACATTTAAGTAGAAGTCCTAACAGATACACACTATACTAAAGATTGCTGAAAGTAATCCTTGAAAAGTGCATATATTGCACATGTGTGTTCTAATTATACAGATTGCAGTTTGCAGCAGGGCATTTGTGCCACTGGTATAGACTTTTTAATTGAATGTAAATATTATTAAAGGAACAACAGTATTGTACAGTTGTGAATTGTGGTATTTGAACCCATAATCTCTGACAACAGTCTAAGATTGGACTCTTGCAACTGGTTTTTGCTGTAGACTAATTTATGCATACTTGCTTTTACAATTGGGATATGCATGCTCAGTTTGATACAACTGTATAAAATACCAACAAAAAGCTATCTTAGACTTTTAATGCTACAATAGCACTTTTCTTGTTCTGCATAAATACCACTTGCTTTCCTCAGTCTTTCCACTTGAGCAACATGAGCTTGCTAATTGAACTTACACTCTCTGGCAGCTGTAGAAGAGAACATAAACACATTATGCATACCAGTCTTCATACTAACACAGCTGTGGGATGTCCACAGTCTCAAATTTCTCCAACCAACAGTCTTGAGTATCCCTTTTTCTCCTGTTAAGATCATTAAAATGATGCATACATTGCTCTCCAGTGTGTGGGATACCAGTGGCACTAGATACAACCTAGGCCAAGCTATTCCATGCCTGAGACTTGTACTGGGAGCCAGAATAACCCCCCCCTGCAGAAGTATTTGGCTGTAGTGCTTTACCAGGAGTCCAATAAATATCTTGGACTCCTGGACATCCCACGTCTTTGCCCTAAACCTTCACCTTCCCACCTAATGTTAGCCATATCTACTCGCTGAACTAGAGCAATAAAGACTGATGCTTTCCAGCCAATTCCAGCTATTGTATTTACTGGTAATGCACAAACCCGAGCAATGTATTTACATAATGTTAAGCAGAGAGCAGCAGTGCCAGGTAGGGTGGAATTAAATAATTGCAATTGGAAGGTTAATCTGACACTTGGCCTTAGTTTGAGAGGTGTCTACTGATAAAGCCTGGAAATATATATTGGAAATTGGAAAGTAACTGTTAGATGAGATAGGTTTGCAGACCTGCACTGAGGGCATAAATATAATTTATTTTTATTTATTTATTTAACATTTATTTTAACAGGATAAGTCCAACTGGACATCATGTGTCCTTTTTCAGTGGAGTCCTGGGGAGAAAAGCTCCAAAGAAATAACAGTGTACATACATGCTTTAGATAACAATAAAACTGGCATACAAGATAAGAGAAACAATGAAGTACAAAAACAATTATGTAGAACAATAAGATGCTCAGGAGTAGTACAAGTATTTACAATATATACAAAAAGTACATTTCAGGTGAAAGTATAGTGTATGCATTAAAGGCTTCAACGGGTCACTTACATATGGAAAAGTGGGTCTTCAAGGGGGGTCTTTGCAGTTGCAAAGAGGGTTAGTATTGAGGTGTAATTTAAGAAGGCCTTAGAAAGTGCCTGTGTGACTTTGTAGCCTGAGTTCAGGTGGGAGGGTGTTCCATGCTTTGGCAACATCATGGGAGAATAAGGCCTCCCCAGAACTGTTATTGCATGGATTAAATTCAATCAGGTTTTTGATACATGAACGTAGCTCCCTTTTAGGGTTGTGAAAGTTTAGCATGTCAGCAAGGGCAGGGCACTTCTTCAGATGGAAGAGAATTTGATGGGCTATGATCAATTGGTGGTAGCATAGGAGGTTTGGAAATTCTAACCATCTTAGTTTAGTTAGGGATAGGCAATGGTGGGAATGTGATCTATTATTGGCAGTAAACCTAGCTATTTTATTGTAGCATGCAGAGAGTTTGTTCAGGTTGGTTTTGTTAATGACCTGACACATTTCTTTTTGCCCCTTTACATTGAAAAACTTGACTTTTACACTGTGGGATTCAAACCTAGGCATAAGAGACAAAACATTTTCATCCGTGGTGTTGATTTTATCTAACTTTCTAAAGTTTTTAATTTGAGGTTGCAAAGGGGGGATAAAAATGCTTTTCCTTATTAAAGTTGTGTTAGAACATGTTTTTTCCTGGTTAAAAACACCTGAAAGTTAATTTTTCTCATAAACATTTTAATATCAAGCAATGTTCTTGCTAAGTCACCTCTTTTATTCGGAATACATTTTATTCCTTTTGATAGAAGTGAAAAGTGTTCATCTCTTAACTCCACAGTGCTAAAATTATAAATAGTAAAACCATCTTTAATATATTTATTAGTATTAAAATATAATTATATTTATTTTAATGAAGAATTTTTCCATCAAATAAAAGGTGTGGCGATGGGTGTAATTTGCGCACCCACCTATGCTAATTTAGTCTTGGCTAAATGGGAGGAGAAATATGTTTTATGCTCCATATATAAACATATTTGGAGCTTGTATAAGAGATTTTTAGATGATATGTGTGTTTTATGGATTGCAGCTTGAATTTTTAAATACAAGCACTGTTTTTTTTTAAGTCCAGTTTTAATCATTCCCCTGACAAATTGCAATATTTAGATGTTGAAATATATAAGGAAAACAATAGTTTTCAGTCTAAGATTTATAGGAAAAACACCTATCGTAATTCATTATAATAGGATTGATATGGTGTTGGAAGATTTATATATGGAAGGTCTTATTGATGAAAAAATTAAAAGTTTCTTAATGGTGGAAAAGCCCAGGATTCCAATGATTTTTGGTATCCCATATATCCCTAATATCCCAGGAAGCCCAAGCTGCTGAGTGACCCTGGCCCCAGCGCCTTTAGCCGTCATAATACCCAGCTCACTGAGCTCCATATCCTGTCCTTGGGAATCTGACTCCTCTAACCTGAAGGCTAAGGATCCACTCCAGTCTGGTGTTTCAGCATAGCATCTACCATCCTGCCCCCCAAAGTATTAAAAAGGAAGCAAAATACCCAGCTCACTGAGCTCCATATCCTGTCCTTGGGAATCTGACTCCTCTGACCTGAAGGGTAAGGACCCACTCCAATCTGGTGTTTCAGCATAGCATCTACCATCCTGCTCCCCAAAGTATTAAAAAAGAAGCAAAATACCCAGCTCACTGAGCTCCATATCCTGTCCTTGGGAATCTGACTCCTCTGATCTGAAGGCTAAGGACCCACTCCAATCTGGCGTTTCAGCATAGCATCTACCATCCTGCTCACCAAAGTATTAAAAAGGAAGCAAAAGTATGTTTTTATCCTAAACCTTCCAGTACATTCTAGAATTGTTACAACTAATTTATGGTGACTAATAGGTCACTTTAAGCCAGGATAGCCAGCAGCCATTCCTGTATTGACTGTGTACCTTTCCTCCATATTAGCTTTGTACCTTACTTTTAGCCTCTTAGTTTTTATCCCTGGCCTATTCTCTCAGAATCTCCACTGTACATTAGAGTTCTTCCACTAGGTGGCGTCCTCTCCCAGCTCTTCTCCCCTCTCAGTTTGCCTGCTACCTCTGCATCTAATCTTTTTCCTATCCCTGGCCCAAGTTTCATGGTTAAATATTCCCCACTTCATCTCTGTGACTACTCTATTGCACTCCACTTCATCCTTTTATATATTGTATTTTACCTACTAAACCCCCTCCTATACTCCTCCCACTTCTACCCTATCTCTTTACACACCTCTTATATTACTCTACCTTACATCATACGCTTTTTCACTGATTGTTCTTTTCAACATTCCTCACTCTCTTGTCTCTACCTGCTCCGTTCGCCCTGCGGGCTCACTCCGCTCCCCTACCCTACCCCAAATCACACCCCCCCCAGAGGCCTTAGACTTATACTTCCTTACCACACCCTCTTCCCCATCCCACCAATTAGAAATCCCCACTACTCTAATTGTTTAGAACCACACCCCCACTTGACATCTAACCACTAACAATTTCCCTCCACTTAAACTAATTAACCACATCCTATTTCCTCTCTAATTGTCTTACTTTAATCCTACAACCTACAAATCACTCTTATCCAAACATAGTAATATACCTACAACAAACATGCTAACTCACTCTACCCTTACCAAGCTACTACTCATTACCACACTCATACCTATTCTAACCTAAACCTATCTCCTTACCTCCTATGAAAACCTGATAAATCTTAAGTTTTACTACCCCTCCAAGCAAACAGCTACACAGACTCTTACTCTCTCTCATAGTCATATAAACATTACAGCCATACCTAACTACCTGCTAGCCAAATACCACATATTTACACACATTAAATATTATAGTCTCATAGTAAAGAAAGATAAATATCTAAATATTAATATACATAATCCCAGACTAAGACTAAAAAACCTCTCCTTAAAAGATGGTGACATTCATCCTAACCCTGGTCTGACAAATATCTCAACAATTGAAACTCATAACCACAATCCTTCTATCCCACTAATTCCCTCTCGACCTCCCAACTCACTCCTACTAGCACAACTCAATATTCAGAGTTTATACAATAAAGTAGGCCATCTCCATGCTCTCCTAGAAGTTCATGCCTTTGATATCCTATGTCTGACTGAGACATGGTTAAAACCTGGAGCTAAAGATATTGAAATTATCCCTCCAGGATATAATATATTGAGACAAGACCACATAAAGTGTAAGGGAGGGGGAGTAGAAATTCTATTTAAAGTTGGCATGAAAATTACCTCTTCACCATATAACCCACCCTTGGACAATAATGCAGAAGTCCTCATTTCCACACTATAACTCAACCCAAGTAAGTCCTTATACATTATCTGTATCTACCTACCACCTGGTAATAACACCAATACAATAGAGGTTATCATAGACTGGGTGTCAACAACTTACCCACAAGAAACAATAATACTAGGGGACTTTAATATGGATTGGAAATGTGTTAACACTGAAAATCCTACCTCCCATATCAACCTTCATGGTTTCTCTCAAACCATCAACTCCACAACCAGATTAAACAAACCAAGCAAAAAAGAGAGCACCTTAGATTGGATTCCTATCAATAAACTTCACCAAACCTATAAGGTAGGAACCTTACCTGATGATATAAGCGATCACTCATTGACCTATATTATCAGGCAAAATAATGACATTTTAACCCCCCCCCCCACATATAAAAACTCATGGAATACCAAACACTTTAACCTTACACAATTCCAAAGTGAGCTGAGTGCATGTGACTGGAACCCTCTAAAAAGTCTTCCACTTGAAGAGGCTGTTAAATACTTTAACTCTAAATTCTTAACTATCCTAGACCAACATGCACCTAAGCGTTCCATTAGAATCATGTCAAAACCAGCCCCTTGGCTCTCAAAAGAAACCAGACAAAACATCCTAATCAGGAACAAATCTTGGGCTAAGTGGTGTGCCACCAAAAATATCTCAGACCAGCAAACTTTTAGGCAACTGAGAAATATAACAAAAAAAGCTGTACTCACAGACAAAAAGAACTTTTATTGCAAACTGCAACAAACCGACCAAAATACTCCACAAACATTCTGGACAAGTATCAATAGACTTCTTCACCCAGGGCACTCCAGTACTCCAGCACCACTAGGGTCTAGTCTTAACACTCCCCAGCAACCTGCCAATGCCTTCAATACCTTCTTCATAGAAGCTATACAATCTCTATCCATTCAACTATCCCCAGATAGCTCAAGCCTCTCTACCCCCAGTTCTAGCGCTCTCCCTTCTTTCCGACTACAACCTATCTCTACTACTTGCATCTTTAAATTTCTCCTAAAACTTAAGCCATGTACTCCTTCTGCTGACCAGATACAATCTGAATATCTACAAAAAGCTGCAAAAGCCATAGCCTATCCTATATCTATCCTTATTAACAGAACCATTAATGAGGGAACTATCCCAGCCATCTGGAAAATCTCTCACATTATAACCCTACACAAAGATGATAACGCATATGAATATTCTAACTACAGACCCATAGCACTTCTATCACCCTTAGCTAAAATCATGGAAAAATGCATTCATCGTCAGCTACTAGAACATTTAATTCAATACAATATACTAGCTAATAGCCAGCATGGTTTTAGACCATTTCACAGTACCACCACTGCCCACTTATCCTTCACTGATTCCATTAACAGAAACCGTAATAATAAAATCCTCTCTTCAGCACTCTTCATTGATCTTTCTAAAGCCTTTGATATGGTAAACCACCCTCTGCTTATAAATATTCTCAAATCCCTTTCTCTTGACACTCAGGCTGTACAATGGTTCAATTCCTACCTCAGTAATAGGCAGCAGGCAGTGCTTTTGGAGAACAACATATCATCACACCTTCCAGTCACCCTTGGAGTCCCTCAGGGCTCCATTCTAGGTCATCTCTTGTTCTCACTATTTATCAATGATCTATACTTAGCAATTCCCCAAGCTACCTGCATTCAATATGCTGATGATTAAACAATCATATGCTCAACCAATTCCTCTTCTGAACTGCAATCCCTGACTCAGATGGTATTCAATACTGTGGAGACATGGTTCTTAAAATGTTGTCTCCTCTTGAATCCCCCCCAAAAAAACAAGCTCCTACTCTTTACTCCTTCTAGCAAGTCCTCCCCTGTAGATTTCTCAGAAGTATCTAACACTGGTGCCCTCATATCCCCAGACTCCACCACCAAACTCTTAGGAATTACAATAGATAACAATCTTACCTTTGATAGCCATATTAACAACACTATAAAAACAGTAAATAGAAAAATGGGCTCCCTATACAGGATTAAATACTTCCTGACTTTGATACTATAGCCAGAGCCACAATTGCCCATTCCCATCTAATCTCAACTCTTCTTTACACCTCACCCATATACACTAATTTGAAAAAAAAAGAATCTTCTCAAGTTAGCTAACTCCTACAATAACATTGCCAGATTTGCCTCTGGGAATACCTTTAGAACTCACCATTGTCAGAATCAAAAACAGCTCGGTTGGCTAGAACTACAAAACCAACTCCATCTTACCCAGCTTACCATTGCCCATAAAATCCTAAATTAACCTAATAACACTCCTATCCTCTCTAACCTCATCATCCCCTGCAAAAATCTTAATACATTACGCTCTTCAGGCAAACTCCTAGTAAGTGTAATCAAGGCCAACGACTTGGCAGGGGATTCCCTGTTCTCAAACACTGCTGGAAAAGTTTGGAATCTACTACCTAATGAACTCACTTCACTCACCTCCGTACCCCTCTTTAAACAAAATCTCAAAAGACATGGCTATGCCACTGTAGTAACCCTGACTAATTCTGTTCCCTCTCCACTAATATTTTACAAGATCCTACTTTGTTTAATTAAGTTATCTCGTCTCACTATCTCTAATCATAGAAACCTATAGGAACTACCTATGAACATTAAGTATTATCTACTGCAAATTATTTCTTGCATCATACTGTTAAAACAGTTGTTTTACCCTGTGTGCCATTTCTTGTAATATTTTTTTCATTTTTCTATGTTACTACTACATTTAGTGTTGTTTATAATCCTTATTATCTTGTTTAGATTTAGAACTGCTTTCTTATTTTTAGTGTTTCTAGTGGAGCTTTTCTCCCTGGGCCTGTACTGTAAATGGACATATATCCAGCTAGACTAGCCCAGATAACAAATGTAAAATAAAATAAAAATAAATTCCTACACTTTGATAGGGCCCACCCTTTCCATTTTAAAGAAATTATTGTGAAAGGACAGTTCATTAGATCCTGTCGTATGACTTCGAAACAGAATGACTTCCTAGCTGAAATGTTTTTCCTTAAACACGTTTAAGGAAAGAAGGTAACCAGACAACCTTCTCAAAAAAATAGAGTTGGAGGTTTGTGAAGAGAGGGAAGGAAGATACAAACCTATTTTGGGCCAAGATGCCGAACTACATATGTTGGAAGGTAGGGGAAACATTGATAGTTTTGATAGCTCTTTAATTCTTGAATATAATGGCAGTTCAAGATTAGTAAGAAACATTATTAATAAGGAATGGAATAATTTCCTACTGTTCACAGGCTTGGAAATGATTACTAATGAAAGTATAAAAGTGGTGTACAAAAATGGAAGAAATTTGAAAGATTATCTACAAAGAAATAATAATTTTGGTGAGGGTAATAATATAAGGAGATCGGGCAAATTTAAATATGGCCAGTGTTCACAGTGTGAGTTCATTATAAATAAATAAAGTGTCACATTAGATAGTAGAAACATTACTTTAAAAAGTAAGTCCTATAATAATTGCGAAACTAGTGGCCTGGTATATTTAGCTCTTTGTCAACTTTACCAGTCTTTCTGTATTGGAAAAACTGAAAGAAAGCTTAAGAGGAGAATATATGAGCACACATATGACATACAGACCAAGAAAGATAATAACACTCTGTACAAGCACACTTTGGAATGCCCACATGCCACCTTTAGATTTTTGTAATAGGAAAAATTAGTATGGATAAAAGTGGTGGCATGTGGGAAGAAACTATTGAGTACAGAGAATTATGGTGGCAATTGACTTTAGAATCTAATAAAAGGCCAGGTTTAAATGAATTTGTGAAGAAACTATTGATTACAGAGAATTATGGCAGCAATTGACTTTAGAATCTAATAAAAGGCTAGGTTTAAATGAATTTGTGCTGCTAATTCCACTTTTAAAACTAAGAGCTGCTAAATTATAAGACATGTCAATGCTTTTTCCTTTATTGTTTTCCGATTTATATTTATTCTGTTTTTCTTTTTGTTATTTGTGTCATGTACAAGTACTATTCAATTTTACAATACGCATATGAATGGTTTATCCACAAAGGTATTTTTAGATACAGGACTTTTTAATGTATGGTTTATTTTTCAAGTATTTATCAATGCTTTTTAATGTTTCCTCATTTTGATTGCCTGTAATATATATTTTTTCTTAAGGTTTTGTGTGCCTTTAAGGCTTGTAGACATCTATTGGTTAATGATCCAGTGATGTCATTGATTTTTTAATTAAATAGAATTAATCTGACACAGCCCACATCTGATGAAATTGTTCAAAATGAAAACGGAGTGCAAATTTTGTTTATGTGCTTTATTTTTTGCTGGTTGTCCATTGGTGTTAAACGACTGTCTGCTAAAAGTCTTCAGTTCGTGGCTTTATGGTTTCGCTGTTTGGGGTACAATTTCTGTTTTTTTATCAGTGTTCTGGGCATTTTTACTATTTGCCTTTTCTGCATTACTTGTTTTAATAAATATTGAGTGTTTTTTTGTCATTCGAACTGCGTATTGGATTTATTACAATTGGAACTGTGGAGATTTATTTGGATTTTGGATTTTTATGGCTTCTTTGAGTGGCAATTCACCCAACATGTTTTCCCAACAACAACAGTCAAATTCTAGTTTTCTTGTTATTCCCTCTGGCTTTACTTTTCACAATACACCGAGCAATGCGTTGCTGGACAATGGCAATGGAGTTGTTGAAAAGGTTGGCTCTGCAAAATCTCTGAAAAGAGTTAATTCTGTGGGCTCATTGGATTTGGGAGCGGTTCCCAAAAGAAAGGAGAATTCGTCCAGCAGCAATGAACCGAATGTTAATGTTGCTGTGATTGATAAGTGGCTGGGGGACTGTCTTGCAAATCCAGCTAATCCGTTTACTACAAAGAGACGAGCCCCTGAAACGAGCCAACCCGATAGTAGTACCAACACCAACATTGTGAGTTTAATGCACTTGAAAATAGTTTCCTAAAAATCAATAAGTTACAGTGGGATATCTTGCTTTTTGAAGCCTGTTTGGAGGTGAAAAGTAATATGTTATTAATTAATATGCTTGCTGGAGAATTTTTTTCTGAAGATCTGCTAAGTGCATGGAAAGCGCTGAATGAGATCATCGGCCTGCAGTATATACAGTTGCTGCTTGAAGATGCAAGGCATAAATTGGTCATTTTAAATGACAAAATAATCCATAATTATGGTTCCCTGAAAAATAAGGTGCATTCTGCAAATTTTGAGTCAAAATGGAATCTATTCAAATAAAATTAATCAAAGAGAATGAGATTCAACAGAAAAGGAAACTGAAGAAATTAATAAGAGATGAGAGGGACTATCTAAATGAATTACAAAAGAATCAGCATGCTTCAACAGTAATTAAAAGCAACTGTGCCACCATTTCAGAAGCTGATGCAGGTGCAGAAACCAGAGCTGCAAAAAGAACTAGAACAGAGGAAGTTCTACCAGCAGAGGGCGTAGTAGGTAAAGTTATGAATCATTTGCAGGAAGGAACCAGCAAACAGGTTTTTCAGTGTGTGGATGTTTACCAAGATGGAGGAACAGGAACAAGGAGCTGGGCGCAGGTGGTCAGCAAACAACAAGCTTGGGAGTCAAAAAAGCAGTCATGGGGACAGAATCAACAAGGCTATGGTCGGAAAAAGAAATATTTTCACAAAAAAGGGGAAAATAAGTTCAACAACAGCAACAAAAATTTCAAAGGGAACTTTTATATGAACAGGAAAGAACAGTGTTGCTGCCAGCAAGGAACAAGAGCATGAAATGTGCAGAAAGGAGCTAGAGAGAATTACCAGCAGCACCACTGGAAATAGGACAATCATTAACCAAAGGTACTGTAAATTTGAATTTTAAAATAGTGAATTTGTCTGCAGTGGCACTTAATATAGAACAAATAAATGTTCTCAGTAAAGGACTTAATTTTGTTCCATCATCAAGGGCAAATATTGTGTCTGTGATAAATGCTTTAAGGGGTTTTGTGCGAAAAATTAATTTGAAATGTCTTTTTCAAGGCAGGGCATGTAAACAACATTGTTTTAAAAAAATAAGTGTTTTTAATCCTCCTTAAAGCCAGAGTTAGAAGCATTTTTGCTTACATGTGAAAAAGAAGTCAGGGATTTATTGAATAAACACAACAAAAATTGTATTTATAATATGACTAAGACTGAGAAGGATGCTTTGCAGTTGTTAGTGGATGATAAAGATATATCACTAAGACTGACAAAGGCAATGCAGTGGTAGTCATGAACTATAGCATTTTTATAACAATAGCACATATGAGTTATTGTCTGATGCTGACTTTATGGAGAAGTGAATTGGATTGATATAGATAAAAGTTTTAATTTTATAAACTCACTGATTGAAGAATGGTTAGTTGAAGGAAGAATCAGCAATAAGTTGGCTGATTACTTTTGTGTGAGTACACCCAAGGTGGGAAGGTTTTTTGGCCTTCCCAAAATACATAAGAACTTGGATTCACCAAATTTTAGGCCTATAGTGGCCAAAGGTGGTAGTAAAACTGAGTCCATGGTTATCTATTTAGAGATATGCTTGCAAAAAGCAGTGATTTCAGCTGAATCATATATTAAGGATTCATTTGATTTTAAAGAAAGTGTGAAGAATGTTTCCCTGAGAGATAATACGTGGTTAGTAACTGCTGATGTATGTTCATTGTACATTGTAATTCCCAATGAAGAAGGAATTGAGAGGGTTACAGGAGAGCTAAGGGGTTGTCCTGATTTTAATGGTGAGGAGATTAGTCTGTTGGCTGAACTTTTAGATGTAATATTGCCTTACAATTTTTTTAGCTTCGACAGTAGATTTTTTAAACAAAATAAAGGTGTGGCTATGGGGGCAGCTATGGCCACGAGCTATGCCAGTTTGTCCAGAATTAGTTGGGAAAGAGAATTTATTTTTAATTCTACATTTGCTAGCAATATTTATTTTTACAAACGCTTTATTGATGACTTGTTTTTTTATGGGAAGGTTCTGAGTCAGAATTGTTGAAATTCTGTGAATATTTAAATTCTGTTACAAGCTATTTAAAGTTTTCTTTTAATATAAATAGAATTACTGTGAATTACCTGGATCTGACTGTGTACAAGAAGGGGGGGGGGTCTTGGTTAAAATTTTTTAAAAAAGATGTCTAGAGTAACAGCTACTTGGAATATAACAGTTTACATAGTGTGAGCTTGAAAAATAATATTGTGTTTGATCAGCTTGATAGAATAAATAGACTCACTGATGAAGATGAGTATTTTTGGAAGAATGTGAGATGTTAAGAAAAAAAATGAATCAGGGGTTACCCTATTGGGGTAATAAGTGAAGCAATAGATAAAATTAAAGCCGTGAAGAAGAAAGGGGAAATAAAGGATGCTGAAAGAAATAGTGAAGGAGTAGATTATAATCTGAGTTGTACATTGGAAAATTCAGTAGATATGTACAGTATTAAGCAGATCATCACAAATAATTGGAAATATTTGAAGAATTTTCAAGAGTTAGGTGCTTTTTTTATATGAGACTCCTACTTTTGTCACAAAAAGAGAGAAAAGTCTTAAGGATTTTTTAGAAACCAAAACATTTAATACTTCTATTGCTTATACTGGGATGTCAAGATGTGAAGACTGCAATTATTGTAAGTTTTTGGTACAGATCCAATCTTCTTAGTCATTACACTGCAAATTGGCATCTCCAATCTAGTAAAAAACTCTCTTCTGCATCTCCAGTGCAAAAAATACTGCAGGCAAAGCACTCTTTTCCCTCACCATTGCTAAAAACTAGAATTCCCTTCTCCATTCTCTGATCACTGCCTCTATCACCCCACAATTCAAAAACTCCTTCAAATCACATTTACTAAACACCTGGTTATGTCCTTGTATCACTTGACCTTTACTCTCCCATCTCCCCCCTTCTTTTTCCAACTTCCAGGCTGCTCACTTTAACCCTCTACAGTATTAAACCCAGCCAGTAACTCTGGTTATTAGTTGCTACTTCTCATAGCAGGCGATTGCTCCTCTTTTTGTCACAATCATTATACACCTGCACATTAAGTGGAATTCCTGTTTCTCCTGGAAAATGTCTTTTTACAATTTATTTTATATATTTTCAGTGTTTGTCTGGCAAAATGTCTAACTCCATGTTGTATTATTTAAATGACCTTTACATAACACTGTATAAATTTGCTTCTCTTGTTTTTTTATTTTTATTTTTTTTTTGTAACAATGTTTCAGAGCTTTTCTCCCTAGGCCTTCGCTGTAAATGAACCTGGTCCAGTTGTGATTTCCCAGTTAACAAATGCAAAATAAAATAAAATAAATAAATAGTATGCATGTCCCACATACATTTAAAATCATAGTAAAAAGTCAGTTTGTTAGGGCAAGCAGACTTAATACTGATGATTATTTGTGCAGTAGTAAAATAGATGAAATGTCAGTAGAGTTTAAGGAAAATGGCTATGAAGCAAACCTACTTGAAGAAACTAAGAATGTAGTGTTAGAAAGTAGAGATCTGGATGCTAAACAATATTTATCAGCATTGGAAAGAGGAGCAGATACTATGAATAGAAATAGTAAAAGTATTGTTTTATGGATGAGATCATTTAAGCTTTTTTATACATAATTGAATTATTAGGTAATTGATTGGCTGTGTCACATGATTTTATTGCTTAAATATGGTTTGAATTTTTACTATTGTATGAACACACAGAGGAAGGATTTTGCCAGAAATCTGCTCTGTCAGTTAAATAAAAGTTATTCTATGTTCAGCATGTCTGTATTTTCAGATTTTTTTTTTGTTTTATCTACCTCACATCATTACAGGCACAATGATGAATTATTTTCATTATATGCTTATGGGGAATATATTTACTGTTGAGAAACCCACATTAAAAAGACAGTATACAGCAAGAGTAGATTGAATTGTAAAAGTTGTGGGGTAGTTTATTTAGCTTCCTGCACAAGCTGTAATGGATTTTACATGGAAAAATCTACTAGAGTATTATACAAAAGAATATATGAACACTGTTTGGCTATCAAAGACAGTAATAATGCTTTAGCTAAGCATGCTGGGGAATGTAGAGATTTTAAAAAATTCATTTTCTTTGTGTTAGACACACTCAATCAATTGTCCTTTGTCACAGAGTTTAACACTGCTTTAGAAGTTAAAGAGCACAAGTGGCAAGTTTTTTTTTTAATGCAGAAAGATTTCCAGGTTTAAATGGAACATTGAATATTAAGTGTCTCTTAAGGGACAGATATTATTATTAATTTTAATACATTAGGGATTTTAAGATGTGACATTTTGTTGTTCATTTTTTAGCATTTACTTGTTTAACTGAAATCATTTTATGTGCTAACACATCAAGGATGCTTATTGGGTGAGCAATTAAGTATGTTATTTAGAAGTGTTGATGTGAAGGTTGTCTTTTGCTCTGAAGAAGTTCACTATACTAAAATGAAAGAAAGCGCTAAACCATACCATTGGGCTTTGTTGTTTTATTGCATCCATCCAGCACTTTGTTGTTTCTATTGTTGAGAAATGTGTTTGACTCCTCTGCATCATGTCAGTTGCCCTGCTAGACAGGGGTCCAGGGAAGTAAATATTGTGATAAGAAATAGCCAGGGAACTGTTATAGCTAGGCTTGTATAGACCCTGGGGCCAATAGCCTAGTACCAACCTATGAACCTATACATCTTCTGCCAATAGTAGAGATGTCCTTGCATGATTCACTAGCACAAATCACATACTAAGGAATCTTATTAATTATAGCTAATACTAGCTTAATGTGGACAGGTGATTTGTATCTCACAGTGCTCCATATTATGCATTACACCTTGTAAATATTTGATGTAATAGGCTTGCACAAGCTGTAAGGGATTCATGAGTCATAGCTGACAAAGTACTGAAGAGAAAAGCCAGACATTAACATTTTTTGACTATATAATTTTGTTCAAATTAGAAACCAGACCACAGGAAATGATAGGACCACACTATAAAATCACACAACTTTAATAACCAGATTACGCACTTTCATCAGACAAGTTAACTTCACCAGAATCTGGCCAAAAATACACAAACACCAACATTTAAAAAGCACCCTTCCAAACATGTGACATTTACCCAATAACAAAAGACTTCCAATTAACCAATTAATTACAGAAAAAGGCCAGAATATAGTACAGTGTAAATGTATATGTTAAATTTCAACACCATGCTAAAAACCATAATAAATATACTAATTCATTATTTGATAATAGTATTGTAAAACTCAAATTATATAAGACATAAGTCTTAATGTGCTGGCAAGAGAAATAAATTCATTTAGGCCTGGAAAAATGATTAGATTCAACTTAAGCTGCCACAAAGTTTCCCTTTCCTCAATCAAGTCCTCCCAAAAGCTCACCCTTTACATTCTTAATAATAGTGATAAACATAAAAAAGCAAATCTTTGTTCTTGATTTTTTCTATATGTTTATATAGATAATATATACTTTCTCTTAATGTCAGTCATATGCTCATATATTCTTTCCCTAAATTTGCTCTGGGCCTTCCCAATGAAAAACGTTGGCATTGCTGACACTTAACTAAGTTTATTACCCCCTAGAGTTGCAGGTACAGTGAAAGGAAATATGTATGTTCACACCATTAATTTTAATCTTCTCCTTCATTAAAATATACTTGCATTGCACACAAAAATACAGCTAAAGGTACTTTTATTTTCATTTATTAAAGTCTGGTATCCTTCCTCACTTTCTAACATATTTTTCAATGTTCTCCCTTCCCTGTAAACTACAACAGGTCTTTCCCGTATGGTGTGATATATTCCTTCAAAACAAGTGAAAACCGCCCAATTTTTTTCTGAGTACCCCAGTGCTATGATCCCTAGTGTAAGTAGTAATAAAGAAACAATCATAATCAGCAGTTTTATTTACACTGTTGCTTACATACAAATGCACCTACAGTGCATATAACAAGGGTGTCAACCCTCTACATTTTTGCTTGTTTAATACTTCCTTTTGCACCTAAACAATCAAAGGAGTCAGATACCCTCTAGTGGTGAGCATTTCCACTAGTTTGTCACAGTCTTCCTCCAAAAGTAAGTCATCAGAGACCATTCGGGCCAATCTAATATATTTCCTTTAACTATAACTTTTTTCTGTTTTTCCGGTTGACTACTGTTGTAATGTAAAAAAAAACATTAGAGTGAGTAGGTTTTCTATAAATATTGCTCACTATACTTTATGAGAATCCTTGATCAACTGAAAGGTAATTAGTGCTCCCATGACTATAACTCAAGGTAAATTTTAAAAAAGATGCAGTAGAGTTTAAATATTCTACAAACTCATCAGCCTCAACCTCTATACAATCTAATGCTATGAACATATCATCTAAAAATTGTAGATATAACTTTCAAGGGGCTGGAACAAACTTTTCAAAAATAAATTTATTTTCCCATTGCAACAAGACCACTTTGGCAAACAATGGGGCACAAGAAGTCCCCATTGCTACCCCTGTCTTCTGTAGATAATATTGTCCTTAAATATAAACAAAGTTATTCCCCAAAACCATTTCCACTAGGGTAGTCAAAGTATGAATCTCATTACTAAATACCCCTCACTCAAACAAATATTCATGAAACCACTCTACCCCCTGATCATAAGGTATCACATTAAAAAGATTTATTACATAAATGGTCAAAAAACGTAACCTCTCTGAATATTTTGCATCCCTTAAGTTCAAGAGGAAGTCCCAGGAATCTTGACATAGATGTTTGTGACATTTTAATAAACTTTTTACCTTAAAGTCAATGTACTTAGCTAAGGGGTGAGTTTTAGAGGTACCAGCATTCACGATAGGCCTTATTGGGGGATCAATAATGGACATATGCATTTTAAGAATTCCAAAAATCGAAGCAATTTGAAGGAACTTCATCTGCAACAATACATACACATCCAGATCCATTTGGCCCTGTTCTAACATATCTTTAAGATGAAAATCAATCTTATTATAAGGTATATTTATAAAATTAAGGGAGTTTCCTCATAAAAATTATTGTTGTTCAAATATTCGAACATTATGTTATAATAATTCATTTTATTCATTACAGTGACCCCCCCCCCCCCATCAGGTTTCATAACCTGTATACTCTTATCTTTGACCAGCTCTCTCAATAACAAAACTTCAGAGGCACTTAAATTGTCAACTGGTTCTAATGAAGTTTGTTGCAAATATTTCCTTAAATCAAATTCGCAAATGCATTCAAATAATAGCAACGGAAGGGCCAGAGGTGGCTTAAAACTGCTGCTCTTACTTGTAAGTTCATTCTGATGTCCAATGCTAGCGTCTTTAAACAATGGTTAATTGGAAGTCTTTTGTTATTAGATAGATGTTACATGTTTGGAAGGGAGGACCTTTAAATGTTGGTGTTTGTGTATTTTGGACCAGATTCTGATGAAGTCAACTTGTTTGACGAAAGTGCTTAATCTAATTATTAAAGTTATATGATTATGAGGTGTGATTCTATCATTTCCTCTAATCTGGCTTCTAATTTGGATTGATTGTGGTTCCTGGTTCATTTTTTGTATCATTTTGTTCCCATCTTTTTGTTCTTATAGTGACTACTTTGACTTGAGTTTTGATCTGCTCATATCCACAAAGATTTCAGTGTTCACTTTCCATCATAATAGTATTGTCACTTCACTGAACTAATGTCAACGTATTATTTGTTTTTGCTGTTCAAGTGATTCCTGTCTTAGCCCCTTTAACTTAATGTTTTCCAGACTCTAAAATGATCAGCTTCAATCTAGACAGCAGAACACTTCAGACTGCCTCTTAGTGCAACTAGGAAGCCATTGACTGCTATATAGCATGATGTGCATGGATAAAGCTTATTACTTGCTGAGAGAACACACCTTCCTCATGTTCCAGAATAAAACAGGAGGAGCAGAATACAGGAAGAAGAAAGAGAATTTAATAAAGGTGATCAGACTAATAATCTTCTTCTTTCGGCTGCTCCTGTTAGGGGTCTCCATAGTGGATCATCTGTTTCCATTTCTTCCTGTCCTCTGCATCTTGCTCTGTCACACCAACCACCTGCATGTCCTCTCTCACCACATCCATAAACCTTATCTTAGGCCTTCCTCTTTTCCTGTTCCCTGGCAGCTTCATCCTTAGCATCTTTTTCCCAATATACTCTGCATCCCTCCTCAGCACATATCCAAATCAACGTAATCTTGCCTCTCTGGCTTTGTCTCCAAACCTGGGCTGACCCTCTAATATACTTATTCCTGCAAACTATGTTCGGCCTTCTACATTGGAAAACTGTGAGAAGGTTAAGAGACCGCATATACGAACACACATATGCTATTAAAAACTTGAAAATGGAGAACGCTCTAGCTAAACACATTAGTACTTACCCTAACCATAGTTTTAAATTTACTGCAATTGATCATACCCCCATGGACCAAAGAGGAGGTCCTAGACCTTTAAAATTAGAAGAAACAGAGCTATTATGGCAGGTGAGATTGCATGCTTACTGCCATCCTGGGATAAATGATACCTGTTCAATTGCTAGTCTTTTAAAACTAAAGAACCTTAAGAGATGATATCTCATATATACACATATACATTACTTATTATTTCTTATATACTTTTATATATTACATATTTGTTCATTTGGAAATGTTTATATATGTACATTGTTCATGGTCCTAAATAACTCAGTAGGATTGTATATGTATTACAAAAGTATTGATGCGTTTTAACATTAGATTGATGTTGATTGAGGCAGGCTGCTCCTAAGTTAATTGAATAATTTATGTAACTATATTAATGTGAATGTCAATGTTATGTCATTTCCTTTGAAGAAGTCAAGCATTGGGCTTGTCGAAAAGCGCTTTGGATATTTGTGTCAGTAAAGATTTGATTTTATTTATCCTTTTTGTTGGTCGCTGTTTTACGTTTTCCTGATACTTATTCCTAATCCAGTCCACCCTCGTCACACCCAGTGCAAATCTTAACATCTTTAACTTTGCCACTTCCAGTTCTGATTCCTCCCTTTTTGTCAATGCCACTGTATCCAACCCATATAACATAGCTGGTCTCACTACCCTCTTGTAGACCTTCCCTTTCTCTCTTACTGGTACTCGTCTGTCACAAATCACTCCTGACACTCTTCTCCACCCACTCCATCCTACCTGTACTTTCTTCTTCACCTCTCATCCACACTCACCATTACTCTAAACTGTTGATCCCAAGTATTTAAACTCATCCACCTTTGCCACCTCTACTCCTTGCATCCTCACCATTCCTCTGTCCTCCCTCTCATTCACACACATAGATTCTGTCTTAGTCCTGCTGACCTTCATTCCTCTTCTCTCTAGAGCATATCTCCACCTCTCCAGGATCTTCTCCACCTGTTCCCTACTCTCACCACAGATCACAATGTCATCTGCAAACATCATAGTCTACGGGGACTCCTGTATGATCTCATCTGTCAACCTGTCCATCATCATTGCAAATAAGAAAGGGCTCAGAGCTGATCCTGGATGTAATCCCACATCCACCTTAAATGCATCCGTCACTCCCACCGCAGACCTCTCCACTGTCACACTACCCTTGTACATATCCTGTACTCTCTTACATACTTCTCTGACACTCCCAACTTCCTCATACAATACCTCAACTCCTCTCTAGGCACCCTGTCATATGCTTTCTCCAAGTCCACAAAGACGCAATGCAACACCTTCTGACCTTCTCTGTACTTTTCCATCAACACTCTCAGAGCAAACATTGCATCTGTAGTGCTTTTTCCTGGCATGAAACCATACTGCTGATCACTAATCATCACCTCCCTTCTTAACCTTGCTTCCACTACTCTTTCCCATAACTTCATGCTGTGACTGATCAATTTAATCCCTCTGTAGTTACTACAGCTCTGCACATCACCATTATTCTTAAAAATCGGTACCACAACACTTTTTCTCCATTCCTCAGGCATCCTCTCACTTTCCAAGATTTCATTAAACAATCTAGTTAAAAACTCCACTGTCATTTCACCTAAACACCTCCATGCTTCCACAGGTATGTCATCTGGACCAACAGCCTTTCAATTCTTCATCCTCTTCATAGCTATCCTTACTTCCTCCTTGCTAATCCACTGCACTTCATGATTCATTATCTGCACATCATCCGACCTTCTCTCCGTCTCATTCTCTTCATTCATCATTAACAATGAGTTGGTTATATAACACCCTGTCCACAATCGGTCCTTACATAGGAAAGAGTGGATACTGGTTCAGATTACCCACATTTCCCCAGTGCATTGCAACGATATGTGATGATATTAGAAGCAAACTAGATGAGGTAGACAAGGACAATAGCACCTCATACTATATGTTTGCATTTCTACAGCTAAGATTTGCCTCCTACCAAAAGCTGAGTACAGCACTGTTACATGTTGGGGCACGTCGAGCAATCAGCATCTGCATACTTACTATAACAGCAATTCACCATAACATCAGTGTTAAGATTACAGCTATCTTATTTGTTCTGTTTGGGCCTTTTAATGATAACCTTGTCAATATTCTATGGGAACACTAGCCACACCTCTTGGCACAACCATTACAAATGCGTATCCATTCCCTTGAATAATTCCACTACTTGAAATAGAATAATGCTGTGTCCTGCCTGAAATCAAGCCACTCCTATAGATTTACATGATTTCCTCTAATCTCATATTTTGTGTTAGAAATCATATCAGGAATGCTAGTTTTCAAAGGACATAAGTGTGCAATTGGAATAGTATTAGTAAAAGCTCCATCTTCCCAAGCAAACAGTATTCCTCTGGAGATGTTTATCTGTCACCCTGCTTCCATTGATGCAAATGTCTAAAGGTTTTCTGCAACCAAATATCAATTTTGTATGTATATACTTAACTGCATTTATATCACTTCAGTGTACAGCACGTTCAGCATTAACTACCCAATATATTTATGACACTCTGCTTTATACAGCAATTTTTGGTTTATCTAATATTCTCAATATGTTTTCCTCATGTATTTTGCATAATCTTCCACAACCTATTCTTTTATGCCTGCAAGCGTTTCTTGGGATATTGGTTGAAAATTGTCCGCATACCATTTCACTTGCTAGTAAACAAGCAAGTAAAACAAAGATTGAGACCTTTTGCCAGATGCTACAAATGTGCTACATATTCTTTTTCTGTCTGCAGTGTATTCTAACTATACCTTTTGTGAATGCCTTGCTTTTATCTATCATTAAAAGCTATCTCCATTTTACTGTTGGCTATCTATCATTGCTTCTGAGCTATTTGCTATCTTTAACAACTTGGACTACTTTGAATGCTGACTTTTTAATTTAGTTTCATTATTTAATTTTTACTTAATGAATATGCTAATGCATATTAATGTGAAAACAAAATAACAGAATTATCCACACAAAAGGAAAAGAAACAGTATTCAAACTTGCCATGCCTTTTACAGCTACACCTCATTTATTTAAAATAAATTTTAGCCCAGAAAGCAGAAGTGGATTTATCAAGTCTCTGGATGATTGATACAAGTTAAAAATACTATTTCAAACCTGGATCATATGCAAGCCAGCCTGTTACTGATTTTATAGGTACTCATGGCAAGTGCATAGATCTGACCTTGACATTTTATTGCACTGAATCATACCAGACTTTGCCATATAAATATATAATTATGCATTATTATTATGTGTGAAGTGACTTCCTGCTTTATGTTACTTATGAAGCTTATAAATATGCATTGATAGATGTATTTATTTATTAAAACATAGTTTAGTCCAAAGAAATAAAAAAAAGATAAATGTCCCCTTAGTGTCAACAGAACTCAGATTTTAAACAGATCACACGGTCAGACATAACATTTGTACTAATTACATGAACCTGATAAAGCCAGAGAGTTTTACTTATATACAAAATAAAATAAATGGCTGCTAAGAATATAATGCAAACTATTCATGAATTTAAACAGTGGCCTGGAATGAATTTATATAAACTGAAAACAGACTGCGATGTAATGACTATTAAAGCTAAAATTGTCTGCAGTACTAGTGTAGCCCTTCTTAAGATCCTAACAAAGTACTCCTTTCCCTTCTATTTCTATGAAAAGCTCCTTATGCTACAAAGGATTATGACTGGGTCTCTGAGATCATAACCAAATAATTATGCATTTGAGAATCTGATACCTCAATTCAGGGCAGCTTTCTTGAATTCATTTTTTGAACATATAATGGCTATGCTCAGAGACTAAATCATAATCCTCACTCTTACTGTCCCAGTACAGATAGAAGCTCATTTTCCCAGAGCTCCCATCTGCTTGGAACCCTAGCCACTCTCTGAGGGGAGGTCCTGAGTTAATCCAGCTCCATCCTTGGTAGATAAGAGATTTATTTTATTGTTCTGCACTTCAGCTGTTTAGAATATTACTGATTTATTTTTGCTTTATTTGTTGATTTTGCCTTTAAACCATTCTAAACATCCCTAATACCTAAAATTGCCTTATCAAAGTAGTTTTAAGTTTTGTTGTAGCATTACATTCACAAGCAGTCTTTCTTGATCTTATTACACCAAGAGGTTAACAGTGCCCTGTGCAGATGTAGACATCCAGAAAATAAAATGTATCTATAAAACTCCCCTTAGAACTGAAACTTGCAGCTTTGTTTGGATAAAACAAAGCCACTGTGCAGAGACAAGCTTAGAGCAGCTAGTCTGCACAGTAAACAGCACTGCTACCAAATCAGAGTACAATCTAACCTAGTCTAGTGCCAGACCCCAGAGACCACCCAAGGAGACCTCTATATAACCCAGTCCATGACCTACAGTAGCCCACCCAAATACAGGTCTGAACAACAAAGATAAGCAATTTCCAAATGTATCTCTAGCTAGCTTGGTAGATATGGGCATAGTCAAACAATGTATCAATTGTCTCATGTTCACAATCAACCATTTAATCCTTAAAAAACAAACACAATGTGCGAGGGATTCACATACACAACTTCACTGGAGGCAAAAATCTTATACAAAGAAGGTTGTCTAGAACATGCACACTACATCCACCACTCACAGTCTGTACCACATGTGTAGGCAAACCTATGCTGAGGCACTATAAAGCAATATTCCAAAACCTCAAAGACCTCTTATGGCTATAAACAGTAAAACCTATCCTCAGCAATTCCTAAAGCACTAACCAAAAGCAGCACCAAACACCACACGTACTCCATCACTCAGTGGAGCCCAAACAGCAAAGCTTAAAAATCAAGCAAACACATTACCCAGGACTCTTGTTATAGGGGACTCCATTCTACAACACACAGATGCCCCACTCACCAGATTGAGCAAAGAGAAGATAACAGTTAGTTGTTTATCTGGGGACAGGATCCACCAAGTTGTGCATGCACTCAAATCAGTATACCACAGGTACCAGTATGATTCTATCATAGTCACATGTGGCAGTTAATAACTTGAGACACACTTCCCTGGACTGTATGTGTCTCTTGCAGGTATGTGCCTTGCATTGAGCAGCATTCTACCTTCACCAAGGATGATACCACAGTATGAACAAAAGATGATTGTCTTCAACAATTATTAGTTTTTGGTGTCTTTCCAGGGTGATTCAATATTTGTCAACACTGGTGGACATGGTTATCAGACCACATTGCTTTGCAAAGAGTGGTCTGCACCTGTCATTACTAGGCTTCCAAATATTGGTTAAAACTTTATCCACACCCCTAGAGCCTTTTTTTAGGCAATGTTAAATTGATAAAGCTATTGACATAGCAAATAAAATCCAAAGAAACCTAAAGGTGTTACTTCTCATTGTTAGGAACCTAAGCAAGAAACTCCATACACAACAAGGATTCCCCACTTTGGATAATGCAGACATCTGTGCCCTTAACAAGACATGGTTTAAATCTGAAGAAAGTACTCTGGCAGTGAAAGGCTTCAGTCAACACATTTAGACCATCAGTTGCACAAACAGGGAAAAGGGAGTCTCAATCAATATTCACAACAAGCATAACTCTGTGTTGATTAAACAGGAAGATGCCCTGGAATTTATCCACATGCAAATCACCACAGACAAAGTCCTGTATCATATACTAGAAGATATAAGTCACTGTCTATGTCCCTAGAATCCCATAGCTCATACCTAGGCCTACTGGTGACAATCAACATTAAACAAAATACCTTACTCATGGGAGAAATGAATTACCTCTCTATAGACATAGATCCACACACTGCCTCATATTCACCGGTACAATGATTCCTGGACTTTATTAACACAAATACCCTTGACCAAATAATGTGAACACCCACCAGAGTTTCAAGCATACTGGACCAGGTACTCACCAACATTGAAGAGAACCCTCCCAGGGTCACATCCTCACTTGTGATGTCGGACCATAAAGATGACTCCTTTGAAATAACATCACCTCTGTTAACCTCCAGTAGACCCTCTACCAATCAGGAACTATTCCAAAGTAAACTACACCCTATTAAGCAATAGGTTATAAAAACCCAATGCCCCTCTCAGTTCTGAATTCACTACTACCTATGTAGAATTGTTACAGAGACACTGTAGAACCATGTAAATGGCTGTGTAAAGGCTGCTATACCTATTGGAAGTAAGCCCAAACAAACCAGACTGGTGGAATCCTAAACTTAATAGGGTAAATAACAAAAGGAAAGAGTCATGGCTAAAATCAGGAAGAGCAATTCCCATAATGATAGGATCTTTTAATTAAACTAAACAGGTAACTAAGATGACCAATTAAGTCCAACAAGGCCATTTATGAGGTCAAGATAGCCTCACAGGTTAAAGACAACCACAAGGCATTCTACAGCTTTGGCCAAAACATCAAATGCAGCACACATTAGTGTACCAAAATGGGGGTTAGTGGTGCTACCTTTACTGTGCAAAACAACATAGTGAATTTGCTGGCTGACAAATTCAACTCAAACTTCACTGCCCACTACCCCTGTCTCCCTTCATGAAATACCTGCTAGCACACCCCACCCCCAACTATTAGCAAGAAGAAGATCCTGGTGGCACTTTCTAAGGCCAGAAAGGCAGCCTCAGTGGGCCGCTACAATATCTCAGGATGCCTCCTAACTAGCACGAAATATGACCTATCAGGATCACTTGAGACACTTTTCAACTATAGCTGCAAAACAGGCTTTATACCATGAGAATGGAGCACTGCAGCTGTTATCCCAATTCACAAGGGTGGTCCATCAACTGGCCCTACTAGTCTAATATCCAAAGCCATGGAATGAGTTATCATGGAAATGATCAAAGACATAGGCAAACGTCAGACACTGGACACAACCCAGTTTAGCTTTGTCAAGGGAAGATCATGCCTACTAAGCCTATCAGACTTCTTTGAAAAGGTCACCAAGGCAATGGATGAAGGGAAAACAGTGTGTATCATCTACCTGGACCTGGCTAATGCATTTAGTACAATATCCCACTCAGATATAGTTGACAAACTCACAAACTGGACATACATTCCTATATTACTTGCCAGATTGCCAGCTGACTCACAGACATGATCAAGGAAGTCAGGATTGGTGATACCACCTCCTCCAAGAAACCGTTCACCAGCAGGTTACCTCAGGTTTCTGTGCTGGGAACACTCCCATTTGTAATCTATTTCTTGGAAATAAAGGCTAATGTTAAGGGTCTTTGGCTGATCGAGTTCACAGATGACTGAAAACTGGGACCTATCATAGATTCTCCTCATGACGCGAACATGTTACAAGAAGGTCTGGCATAGACAAATAAATGGTGCCAAAGTCACAGACTAAAACTCAATGCCAAGAAATGCATTATAATGCTTTTTGAGAAAACTACCACTCAGGTTAACTACTCAGGTGATAACACACTGTTAAGAGTTGACCCAGTAGTCAGGGATCTGGAAACATATGTAGAGACTAATCTTGCTTTTGACTAACATATGGCCAATGTAGTAGTAAAATCATTCTATGTCTCCCAACTTATAAGTAAGGGCACAGCATCCAGGTCCAAGTGAGTTATAGTGACACTTTATTTAGCCCTTATCAGACCCATCATTGAGTATAATGCCCTCTTTGGCATATACCTCACCAGATATAAGTAAGACTTTCGGCTTTTCCCGGTTAGGGGTCGCCACAGCAGAACTCTGGTCCGCTCATAATTGGCAGTGGATTTTTATGGTGCCGAGTTGCCAGCCCAATGCCCAACCTTCAATGAAGGCACGCCCATTCAGGCTCGCACCTACCTGCATGTCTTTAACATCACTCAACCATGGGGAGGACATGCAGACTCCACACAGAAGGTGCTCAAGCCGAGAATCGAACAGGAGAACCTCTTGCTGTGAGGTGACAATGCTAACCACTGATATAAGTAACAGTTAAAATGCCCACAAAGGTTCCTTACTAGGCGAATACAGGGTATAAACGTATTGTCCTGTATGGATCACCTTAAAGCTCTGTCTCTATACTCTGTCTCCTGTGGGTTGCTAAGAGGCAATCTATGCCTCCCTCACTCATAGACTGCCATTTGAGAACACCTCATACCTTTGCAATTTCTCTGCTGAAGATGCTCCACTGCTAACTACGATTCTCTGCAACATATCAATATCCAACCTTGTCTCCTCTATCCTTGAAATTAAATTATGGGGATTCACTAACAGCAGATATATGTGATGAAGGCACATGCACAGAATTTAGCACTCTACATGCAACTTGCAAAGAAAGCTGCATGCTATTGCTTTTAGGCTGCTGCAGTTACTTAGTCCCTATGCTAGTCTTTACTGTTGTTTTGCCAGTTGCTGTACATTCCTCCCTGGACTTACCCGCAACAAAGCAGTCATCTGCTATTAATAACTTCACCCCTATCTCAGCTTACCCATGCCAACTATTAACTATTATCTATATTTTTTTATTTTGTGCATTTATATATATATATATATATATATATATATATATATATATATATATATATATATATATATCAGTGTATAATTAATACAGTATAACAGCCTATACCTGTTACCATTTGAATCATTTGTTTCATTTCATCTAGTTTGTAGACATACCACGTTTCTGTTTTGGTATTCATTTTTTTAATTTATCTTACTGTATTACAGTTTTGTATGTAGTATCACCCATATTTATGTCTCTGAGGATGTTGCTGATGTGGTCCTTGTGGTCAGCGTACTACTCAAGCATATATAAATAGCTAGATAGATAGATAGATAGATAGATACATGTGTACATAGAATAGAGAAATTTTACAGGTTAGCAGAGAAGGAAAAAGATGATGAAACCAACGTGCTGCAAACCTATAAACTGACAGTTATTAAAGGTCTTCTGGAGTGACAGAGTTGAAAATGAAGACACCATTTCATAGATTATGAAACTAGGAGATGGAGGGTGAAAACATTTTTCTCTTGACAAAAAGCAGTGTCAGCATTACTCTTGCAAATAGAACAACAGGCACAGCAGAAGGGAATTACCTTAGGCCTAAGTACAGTCCAGCAATATACAATCACAGTAACAAGTATTTTCTGAGTTTTCACTCAGTAGAGAATTAACAGAAAAATCTAAGCCTACACCAGCACAGTGCACATGGACTGTGAGTTGGATCGTTCAGTGTCTGTTTGGGGTGCTGAGTACTGGCTAGATCAGTTTCCCCACCTTGGTGTATAACTATTACCCCAAAGAATTATAAGCCCATTTGTGTTTGTAAGGGTGATATATGCATCACATTTGTGTCACAGCACTGTTAAACAGCACTCATTCTAATGACAGTCTGTTTTCATGGGGTCAAATGCATAAAGTTTTATGCTGCTTTAAACCTCACTACAAAAAATAAATAAATAAAAAGGCTAATACAGACATCGATATGTAAATTAAAAAAAATAGGAGCCTTGAAGCTAGTAAACAGAGACATAGAGAAGGTCACAGAAAATGATATATCTGCTCATCTGCGGTGACATCAAAATAAAATTAAGATGCATTATATGCAATATTCATCTGACTGAATATGTGTCATGTTATACTGAAACTCATCTGAAAGCCTTGGACTGAAATATGATTTGATCGTCATGTTTTTAGAGTTAGCATTCAGTGGTCGACATTACTCAGACTGATATATTACCATATTCTCTATTTACATTCTGCTTGCAAAAGCATATTTCAAAAATCTCCACAAGTGATGATACACCATGGACAGTAATAAGTTTGTGATGATACACCAAGGAAGATAATAAACATTTGTTGACACACCAAGGATAGTAATAAATGGTATTGTCATACACAGTGGACCAAAAAACAATTTACACCCCCATTCATATGAGTCTGCTGTTCACTTTCCATTTTCAGAATACACTGCATTGATCTTTCACCACACTCTTTTTTTCTGAAATATTTTATGCAGTCCAGTGTTAGTTTACTGTGCTTCAAAGTTTCTGTTATTCCTTCCTTTCCTTGTGTTAAGTATGCAATGCATATATATTTGTTCTTTTAGCATCATTTTTATAGTTTCAGTTACAGACAATGAAGTGTTTTTGTCACCCTCTTCTAATGAGATTTTTCCACTAAGTTTCTATGTAAGAATGACGTTCTCGTAACTATCCACACCACTCTGAATAAGGTCTCATCAGCTCTCAGGGATGACAGTATCTTGTTTTTGAATGTTTCCATTTCTTTCTTTTTCCAGTATCCAGCTGGACTTCTTTGATGCTCTCTTGGGCTACATGCGGTCCTTGGCGATACTAAAAGGTTCAATTCCATGTGTCTAGTCCTTGCTGCATTAGTGTCAATCCAGATGCATGCTGCTTTCTTAGACATTCATTTTCTGATGCTTTCTCAGTTAAGTTTCCTGATGCAGCCTGTTTTATTTAACATTGAATTTAAGCTGACATGTATTGTACCATTTCTGCAATACTTTCATTTACCATTTCATCCTTTCCTTAGATGTAATAACTCCCTCAGGTGTCAGTGGAAACATGCATGACAGAAGACGAATGGAGTGCAGGAGCCTGTGAAAGGAAAGGTCACATGTTATGACCACAAAAGGCAATGTATCTTTCAGGAGATAACCTGAATGGATACATATGAGCCACACCTTCAAATGTGCTGCACAGAATAAGGGTGTGGCATGTCACAGGCAGTATTAGGCATTCAGCATGTACAACAAATAATGAAATGTCACTGGATACTATGGAAGAGAAGATGGTATCATGACAGAACTGTATAACAGAGAAAACATGACCACCATATGGAGTAACACACACAATATATTTGTCAGTGCAATAATACCCCCAAGTGAGGCAAACCCATGCTGTCAGCATTGCATAAGTGTAACACAAAGACTTTACTTAATCTCTGTAGGCACCCACCAGCTAGACTGAACTTCTTATATGACCACCCTTGCAGTCTCCCAGGAGGAGTTGCTCATGACTTCTGTTATGCCCTGGTAGAAGTTATGCATGAGGTCCTGCTTCTAGATCCAAAACACATCCATCACAATATATTGGATTTAGCCCCCTCAGAACTTCCACTGCGGGTGGTGGAGGTTGCCTTTGGTGATCCACTGGAACAACTGCACTCAACAGTCCTGGCCTCTTACTATTGTTGTTGTCACTGTGTCCTCTCTCATTCTTGGGCTATGATTTCATGGGTAGTGGGCATGCTTGGTGTCTCCATTGTCATCTGTTGATTGGTGAACTGTCTTGTGTTCTGGACTCTGCAACATGACATAACCATTTTCAGAAAAGTGTCACATGTTATTACATTGCATATGCAGTAGACATAATAAGGGAAGGTCCACATGCAAGCCTGTTAATCATACTTGGAAATTAAGGTTATTATCCGATTCCTTTATGTATGTGCAACCATGCCAACACATATGTGCTAAATTGTTCTATGTTTACACATTGAACAAAAACTTCATTGAAAGGCCTATTCCACAAACAATAATCAATGAACATTGCTTTTATCGAAGAGTGAAATTATTGTGGAAAAATCATTGTAAGGTAATAGCTGACCAACAGCAAGGAAGTAACACACAAAGGTAGGGGGAGCTGTGCCCCTCATACCCCCCAATGTGGGGCATGTGCTCGCCATCCCACCAACTATAAATACCAACTCCAAGATTGCACTACAGTGAGGAAAAGGGCAAATTTTTATTTTTTTTTTAGTTTACCATATGAAGTGTGGTACTTCCTTGTTATTGGCCAACTATTACCTTTTGATGATTTTTATGATGATTTCGCTCTTCAATGAAAGCAATGTTCAGGGATTACTGTTTGAGGAATAGCCATTTGATGAAGTTTTTGTTCAATGTGTGAACATAGACCCATGTTAAAGTTATGTGCACAGCCATCAAATACCATGTAGCAGTGACATTCTATAGTCAGTATTCTCATTACACACAAGTATGTGGCAATGCTACATGTCATGATGAATATGATGTGTAAATAGCCATGAAAAAAATCATGCAGATAAAATTGTTGTCCCTTACAGTGTTATGTCAACACCCACATACAGTACTGCAGAAAAACACAACTGAAGCACAATATATTATATATATAATATATATCATGTATATAAGCAGCAAGCACAAGAGGTGTGACAGTATCTGTATCTATGCCACATTTCAACAGGACACCTGCTGCCTCATGTCAGTTATCCATCTGCATGTCAAACATACATCCAGTCATTTAATCATGGATGTAGGTTGTGTGCATAATGATTATATGACCATAGCATTCTTATGTTATATGATGATTTTACACAATAATAACATTTCATTTGTTAAGATGAAATATATGTTGCATGCATCAACATTACTTAACACTGTGAACGTTTAACGTATGAATGTTCTCTGAGGTAAAACCTCAGTCTATCCCAGCAACACCCTGATGTATCATGACATATGCAACGATATTCAAAACTGAAACTCAGCTACAACTATCGATCACCTCATTATACAAGTGTGGAGTAATGACACATAACATTATTTAAATGTTGCAAATATTAATACAGAGTGAAAGAGCACCACCAGTGCTATAGCTCATGTTCAATGATGATAGTGTCATGTCAACATGCACAAGCAACCACAGCAAACAATGACATGTATTTATACAATGGTTACGTGACATATGACATTGCAGTTAATATGCCCATCCACTTGTCTGCACATACTAACAAGTAAGATAGTGATTATCATGACACATATTTAATCATGATATACAATGTTCTATATTTTACAAACACAAGCTAAAGCTACACTACAACAAATTACATACATTCACTTGAAAGATTCAATGTATAACATACATTGTGGTGTCATGTGAACTGTTTCAATGGCTGTCTATATGATGTGCTTTATCAAAACATAATGATCTAAGTGATTGCATTGATAGTAAGACATTCTGTCATATGGCACCTGCATGCTAACACAATTGCAATGCCAATGTAAATACTACATTATGGTGGGTACAGTAACTCACACTGCCAGACCATGTGTTGTGTCTGCAGTAAAACTCAGTGCTGTGGCATTATCAAGATGGTTGTGCCAACAAACAGAATAATGACATCATAATATCTGCATAACAAGATAATATATATGTGATGAAGCACAAAGCTGGATACAACTCATGTGTTATACATCATACTAACATAACAAGCATGTCTAAACTGAAAAGTTCTGTCTGGAAAAGAGTATTCAGTTAATGAAATAATGTATATGACATATGTCATTGAATAGAAAACCCAGCACTGAATTTAGTACTGCACAGGAAGAACACAATATCCACAAATATAAATTTACAAATAACATAGTCAACCAACTCAAGAAACAGTGTTAGTCCTTTGGAATGAACAAACACAAGTTGTACTACAATAGCAGACCTTTCTACCCATCTTGCAAATAGGTAGCTAGTAATACTTGCTCTAATACAAAAAGAGGGAAGAAATGGCCACTATGGAGTGCACTACCAGTTTACCACTGTCATAGATGTATTCTGTCTGAGACTGTGAATGCCTTAAAAAGGGGTCAACATGATAAACCTGTCATGCTACATACAATAACAAGCATAAAAAATGTGCAAACATGCAGCATATAACAACAAGCATGCATTACAAACACATGGCTTTTCTATGGAGCTTTACATAGCAACTAGATATCATTTAGGTTGTGACAGTCAACAAATTGTATTTGTACATAGAGTCAACACCACAAACACGTCTTGCATATTATGACCTGCAATAAAGGATTTATGCAAAAGTTTTGTATGCCTGCTATAATTTAGACTATTAAATAGATATGGGAGTCTATAACAGTATTACTATGGCATGGTTAGAAAACATACATATCTAGTTGTATATGGGTATCTGTTCACGATATTGAAATGTGTACTTAATGTATGCACCACTGAAGTTATCAGAACTCACATACACAACCCAATCCTCCCTCTTAACAATACTTGTCAAGATGGTACATCCACTTCATGCACATAACACTGTTCCTCAGCACCTGTAAAGAGACACAAAACAGAAAAAAAGGTTAATACATACTACCGAAATGTGAGTTCTGCAATATTGAATCTAATTTACCAAGATAGTTAAAAACTGATACAATGCAATTGATTCCTGATAAGTAGATAATTTTAACCGAAAATCTGGACATCTAATTAACACAAAATTTCAATACCATATAGCACAAAACTCTTTCTTCTTCCAATGCGATACTACTTTGAAACACACGTTTTGAGAACAGAGAGTGGCAAAAGTGATAGAAAATATAACATCACCATCAAAGAGAACTGTGTAAAATTGTAGACCTTAATGAACTGCATTGCAAAGTTCTACTATACAAGGTGAAAAGCGATTTATTTTTGCCTCTGAAAAATTAAGATTTATAATGTGTGTCATCTTTCTGTAAGTTATCGGTGCCAGTAGTATGTTGGTCATATAGTATGGATTTCTGTGTTCTAGACAGTTTCAAAAATCATGTTTGATACAGGATATTAAGAAAATTGTAAGAAGGGCTAAATCAAGCAAGAAAATAGTGCCAAATCTCCAAGAATTGGTACATCATGTGCAGGGGGTAAATCAGGCCTGAAAAAAACAGAAACAGTTGGAAGGTCTGCTGTTCTTAGTATGTTATACAAAACAGCAATGCAGCACTAGGTGTATGAATCTAGGACTGATGTTACATGCAATCAACCACAGATGCATTTTAGGCTGTCAGACTTGCTTATCCTGTAATTAATGATATACAACTCTGACGTTATGCATCATTCTCTACACATTGCATGACAGTAATGAATAATGCTGATGCTCTAACACAGAAGAATATGACACCATTCTAGAAAGTGCAAATATATTCCGTTACACTCAAACCTATAAACACATCATAATCCTACTCTAAGGTCTTAAGTGTTGTCTGTTGAGCTAAACATACGATGCTTGACAAAAATGTGGAATATACAACTATGGCAATGCCGTTTCAGAATATAATTGTTGTTGTACAACCAACACACACACACACACACACACATATATATATATATATATATATATATATATATATATATATATATATATATATATATATATATATATAAATATATATATATATATATATATATATATATATATACACATACATGCATACATACAGATTTTAGTATTTAACTCATACATCATGCATTTGGAAAATATATGGACAGTTCTTTCTACATAAGCATATCTATACCAATCAGCATAAATATAAACATATCTTTTGTTGCTAGAGAAAGTCAGAGACAGTTACGTAATGAAAATAGAAATATCATTTCCCAGTAATACATGCAAGTTAATAGGGTATTACTAGGTTATTGACCACTGAAGATCTTTAGAAGCCCTAGTTATGCATTCCCATGAAGTTTTTTGCCCCTGTAATTTAAACATGAATTAATTCCCTAGAGCAGTAAAACATTTACATGTTACTCCTTTCCGTAATGGGGAATAGTATTACTCTAGGGATGAATTTTGGGTTTCCCATGCATTCAAACTACGTATGAACAGAATAATAGAACTACTTTGCTTTATGCAAGAGGAAAACAATTCCAAAGAAGTTAAATTTTCTGTGATACATGTCTATTCCTCCAGCATGTTCTATTTATGCTGCAGAAGAGATTAAAATCTGTAGAGTGGGCAATGAACTAAGTATGGAAATAAGGTACATAAGGAAAGCTGGTGGGGGAATGCTGAAGTCCAGAAAGTCATCAAAAGAAAGAAGAAGTGCAATAAAATATAGGAGATAGAAAAGACATATGAGGCTAGGAAGGAATACTGGCTGGCTAAGAAAGGAGTTGCAATAGCAAAGAACAAGGCATCAGAAGCACTCTACAAGCATCTGGAAAGAAAGTCCATAGATGACACAAAGAAACTATATCAGGTTGCAAGGCAAATGCAGAAAGATAAAGAAGATACTCAGACTCCCCTCACAAGGGATGTCAACAACAACCTGGTCATTAGTCCACAGGGCATCAAAGGCAGATGGAAGGAGTACTTACAGCAGCTTCTTAATTAAGAAAACCCAACAGAAGCGGTACTGCCTCAGACACAGCCTATGATGAGAGAAGATGAGGAGCAGCCCAAAGTAGAAGAAGTAAGAACAACACTAAGGAAAATGAACTCAGGGAAAGCAGACGACTAAGATGAGGCCACGGCAGATATGATAAAGATGTTAGGTGAGATGGGAAAAAATGGCTTTTGAGGGTATTTATAGCAGTATGGAGAGAAAGGCTTATCACAGATGACTGGAGAATAAGCAAACTAGTGCTAGTATTCAAGAACAAGGGATGTTCACAGATGTAGAAAGTAGAGATGTATCAAACTCTTGTTATGTTGCATGAAAGTTCTGCAGAGGGTGTCTGATAAACAAACATGCAGATTAGTAAAAAGTAAGATGGGAAATGAGCAGTTTGGATTCAAATCAGGATGCAGCACAACTGACCAGATGTTTGCAGTGAGGCAGATAGTTGAGAAGCTAGAGATGAGTAAAGAGTCCAACCAGGTTTCCCTAGACTTAGAGAAAGTGTATGACAAGATCCCAAGAAAGCTGATTGGGCAGCCCTGTGGTGGTTCAAGGTCTCAGAAACATTAGTAGAATTAGTGCAAGCTATGTACAAGGACCCAACGACTCAAGTAAGAACAGGGCTTGGTCTCACAGAGGGGTTCCCAGGGGGATTGGGTGTGCATCAGGGTTCAGCTCTGAGCCCACAGCTGCTCATATTGGTGATGGGCTATATTAGTATACAGGTTGGAAGGGACAGATCAACAGAATTGCTGTATGCAGGCAATGTGGCATTATAGGAAGACTCTGTGCAAGAAGCTGAGCAAGCAAAGAAAAGGGAATGGAATACAAAACTGAAGGCACATGGGATGAAACTGAGTACAGATAAGACAGTTATTATAGCAGTAAATGGTGGAGTTCAGAAGAAGCTGAGAATTGAGATAGAGAGGAAAATAGTGTAACAGGTTAACAACTTCAAATATCTGGGAGAAGTTGTTGAGGAGAACGGAAGTCTGAATGAGGAGGTCAAAGCTATAATTAGAGGGGATACATCCAACTGGCACAGTGTCAAGTGTAGTCCATGATAGAAGAATGCCAAAGAAACTGAAAAGTAAGTTGTACAAAACAGTGGTGCTACCAGTACTGTTGTATGATACTGAAACCTGGTCAGTAAAGGCAGAGCAGTTGAAGAAGCTGGAGGTGATAGAGATGAAGTGCCTGAGATGGGTGACAGGGTGCACACTGTGGGACAGTTGAAGAAATCTGGACATATGAGCAGAAGCCAAAGTAGCTTCAATTGCAGAAAAGATCAAAAAGAACAGATTACGGTGGTTCGGGTACATGTGCAGAAAAATAGAAGACGATCTGTTGAAGAAGATTTAGGACAGACAGGAAGAAGGCAAGATGAAACAAGGGCATCCAATAAAGAGGTGGATGGACTGTGTGAGAAAAGACCTGTGACAGTCAGGCATGAGTGTCGAAGAAGGTAGGAGAGTGTCACTGAATAGAAAAAAAATGCGACAGTTGACATGATACCCCAACCATACGTAGAAAAAGGGAAAAAGGGAGTTGATGACGATGATGAAAATGATTGGGCGTTTACGCCACCATTGCACTTGTTGATGTACAGTAGGTCTGAGAGGAAAAACACAGAAAAAAACACTTAAGATTAACTAGAATGAGGTACAAACTGTTGCTTTATACAGCCAAGTGACTATTTAGGAAAAAGCCAGCAAATATAACTAAACAGGCTGTAAGAAAGTATTAAAATATGATAAAATAAGCAATAAAGTACTGAAAACAGCAAAAAGGTACTGTGTGCTTTCCATACGTGTGTTGTACTTGAGTGGCTGTCAAGTACAAGTATGCACAGTTATCTGTGTCTACATACTGATCATTCCTCCCTGCCCACAATTATAGTATTTCATTTCTTGGCCAGGCCACCTGGGTCTATCATCACATTGTAAACAAACATCAGCTGTGCAGTGGATTCTACTCAACTCTTCCCACAGGTACATTAGTAAAGGAGGAGCAAGCAAAAGCAGACACTAAAGGTGTATTTCTCACTTATCCTACCAATTGTGCTTAGTGTCTTATACTTCTGCTTCTTTTTTATAACCATGTCAATGCAGGAAGTATCGCCGTGTCTGCTCTTTGCTTGACTCTTCCATCTCAATAGGTACATTCCCTTTAAGGTTAACCTATCCCCATTAAAGTGGTGGAACAACATGCACTGCTTTACTGTCATACACCTATTAGCATTGTCTGTTTTCTCCAAGTTCTCATTTCTGAACAACTCATGCATTTGTACCTACCCTTTCTGAGCTCACTACTAGACACAGTCCATGTATTATTAACCCCCAAGGCAGTGGTAGTTGAATCTGCTTTGCTCCCCTCCTATTCCCCAAACTACCAAATATATTTCCTCTGATCTGTGCTGCTGTCACAACCTAAAGTCACACCTCTTAAAAAAGCAGCAGCATAAAACCACATAACCCTCTTATCTCCCTGCTATCATAGTCAGTATTGGAATATTACTAGAAGTCTTAACTCCCACTTACAGCTGCCTATACAAACACAGCACATATCCAATCAATAAAATAAGTCTCTTTCCACAACCTACCCTGTTCTCCCCTTCTTCTTTCCTCTTCACCCCCCTTACCCCTACAATCAATAACAAACATCTTCATAAAACACTTACATCACTATGTGTTGCCCCTACTTGCATAACTTCTTTACCAATAAACCACTACCACAACCTCCCAGTAATGACATCAAAACATATTCCCCTAGATCACTACTGTCAGGGTCATGCTTCTATATGATAACTCTGATTTATCTCTGCCTAAAAACACCATAGACCTCCTTCAGACCATTCTCAATAATCCTTATACTCCTTCTTAAAAGTTACATTTTACTCAACTCAAGCCCATCAACTCACTTTCCTCAACATCAGGACAATGGTCTTCCTATACTGCCTTATGCCGTCCTTAATGCACATAACATCAAAAACAAGCTAGACCCCATGACTGACTTTAATTCCCACAACAACCCAAACATTCTAGCAGTCACAGAATCCTGGGTCAAAAAGAGTCCTCCCAACTTCCAACATTTTCTATCATCCTATAATAATGTCACTGATGTCAGACCAGGAAAACAATCAGATGAAAGCTCTTTAAATATGTACAGAATATATTAAACCCAAAAGTCATTGCCCAAGGAAAATCCTCCTCAGATTCTGGTCATAACTGCATTTTCCTAAAATTTTCAGCTCACAAAGGCAAATCACTTCTGATAGCTGCATCCTATCTACTACCCCCTGCTTCTTTACATAAATTCAAATCACTCATCACTAACATCCTTAATAACTGTCCCAAAAATAGTAACATAGTCATTCTAGGTTACTTTAGTCTTAATTATCTTGACCTTCTTTCATCTGACATGGGTACTTTCCTAGCAGACCCGGGTCTCCTTCAACTCATAAAAGACATTAAAAGACCCAGCCTCAGGTCCTCCAAACACTTCATACTTCAATTTGATTATTACAAACATACCAAACACCATCTCCAATATAAACATTCTGTCTCCACCTCGAAGCGACAACTATCCAATCACTTTTACAGTTGTCAACCATCCTATAAAACTACCACCAATGTTAAAAATCCTTCAGAAACCAGAGGAGCACATACGTAGACAAACTCAGAGCCTTTCTCACAGCCCACAACTGGACTCACATACTCTCATCACATGATCCTAATACAGTAGATGTAAGTTGAGCCAACTTTCTAATCCACCTGCAAGACAAATTCTTCCCTTTTATCACAGGCTTTATAAACCCATCAAAACTGAATGGCTATCCACTGAACTCAAACATCTTTTAACTGTAAAAGATGAAGCATGACAAAAATGTAAACAGACCCTACAACTGACAACCACACCTCCTTTATAATCTTGCCTAACTTAGCTAAGAAATCTATCAAAGGCAAAAAAGGAATCTCCAAACAAAGAAGCAAATTACCCTCTTACATTCCTCCAAACACTTTTGAAAAGAGGCTAACCTACATACAGGAAGAAAACCTTTTCATGATACCCTGTCTACAAACTCCATTCAATGTGGTGCAACAAAACTTTCTCCAGGAGACATCCTTAAAGATTTCATCAATCTGTCATCAATAAACTCCATACCTCCCACAGATCATGCATTGCCCGCCACACTACAATTCACCCCCTCTTTCACTTGAAATGCATACATCCCAAAGCAGTCTCTATTCTTTTTTGAAAATACTTCCACTGACACCCCTCCTGGAGCTGACAGCATAAGCCCCTGGTTCATGTATCACTGCAGAGAGCATCTATATCTTCCTCTCACCTACATATGTAATCATTGTCTCGCACAAAACATCATGCTACAGATTTGGAAAACTACCCAAATTATATCTCTCCGAAAGTAAACAATCCCAAAAGATACCTCTCACTTCCACCCAATATCCATCCCCCCAATTCCAGCCAAATGTCTTGAAAAGGTAGTCTACACCCAACTCACTCTCTCTCTCTGTATATATATGAAAAGAGACATGGAGGAGCTCTCTAATCTTGTATCCCAGGCAGGTATGACCCTAACCCTGAGTAGCATCCTGCCATCACCCAGAATGATATCACAGTACAAGGACAAAATGATTGACTTCAACAATTGGCTAAGCTTCTGGTGTCATTCTAAGGGGATCCAGTATTTGTCTGCCTGGGATGACATGATTGACAGTCCACGATGCTTTGCCAGAGATGGCCTGCATCTGTCGCCCTTAGGATTCCGGATACTGGCTAAGACTCTTGCAACCCCTATAGTGCCTTTTTTAGGCAAGGTTCAAATGACAAATTCACCACCGTAACAGGTACAAGCAAGCAAAATCTGAGGGTAATGTTACTCAATGCTAGAAGTCTAAACCTCAAAATGCACTCACTCGAGGCATTCCTTAAAATGGAGAACATTGACATCTGTGCAGTGACAGAGACCTGGTTCAAAGCTCCAGAGAACACCCCTGCATTACCAGGTTTCAATTCATACCACACCTTTCGGCCACCTAACTCAGAAAGAAGCACTAAAGGTGGAGGCATGTCCATATTCATTAAGGATATCCACACCTCCAGGCTAGTTGCACAGCATAATGCATCCGAGATTATCCAAGTGCAACTAACTCTAGGCAAGACCGCAATCCAAATTGTAGCTTGTTACAGACCCCCCACCATGTCCCAGGATTCACACTCCTCATTTCTTGATACACTGGAAAGTATTAGGGTACAATCCAACACCCTAATAATGGGTGATTTCAACTACCCCACCATTAACTGGGAAAACTACTCATGTACCAACTCTTTTGCTCAACGTTTTCTAGAATTCATAAATTCCAATGCCTTGGATCAACTTATTCACACCCCCACCAGGGGCAGCAATATCCTAGACCTGGTCATTGCCAACATGGGAAACCGGTGTTCCAAACCAGAGGTCAATTCCTCATTGGTCAGATCCGACCACAAGCTAATCAGCCTAGACATCCACATCCCACCCCCAGCCCCAATTAGGGAAACCATCGTAAAAAAATTTCTCAAAAGCCAACTTCACACTTCTTAAGACAGAAGTGGCAAACTTCATGACACCCATTCAGATGGACAATAGAGGTATGACTGCTGAATCCTACACAAATGCACTTTATAAGCACTTACACGAGTGCATGAATCATGCTATCCCTAATAGAACCAAGATGTTATCCTCTAAAAAAAGGAAGCCAATCTGGTAGACCTCTGCCATAAACAAACTCTACAACAGAAGAAAGAAGCTGTTGCAAAAAAGAGTAAAATCTCATGACTGGAGGAACTCCCTGGTCAACCTCAGTAAGAAGCTGAGATCCCTCATAAGATCCTCCAAAGCTAGTTACGTAAACAAAATTGCCACTGACTCTAAAGACAACCACAAAGCATTCTATAGCTATGTCAAGAATCTAAATGGGAACACTCAGATCTGCTCTGAGTTACAGCATAATGGCACTAAATATACAGAACCAACTGATATTGCCAACATCCTAGCAGATAGGTTCAGTGCTAACTTTACCCCCCTCTCACCCCCTAGAGGGCCCATCTCTATACCTGAAGAATGCAAAGTTCTTATAATCACGGCTGCACAGGTAAAAAACACACTCTCCAAAGCCAAGAACACAGCATCCATGGGACTTGACAATATCCCAGGCTGCGTTCTACACGAACTACAGAATGAACTGGCACCCTACCTAAGTACCATGTTCAATCATAGCCTCACCTCAGGCTTTGTACCCACTGAATGGCGCACCGTGACAGTTATCCACTCCACAAAGGGGGAGCCACGATGGACCCCGGGAACTACCGCCCCATTAGCCTGACGAGCCTGGTCTGCAAGGCCATGGAATGTATCATCATGGAACTCATAAACAAAGACATTGGTAATCTCCAAACTCTGGACCCTACACAGTTTGGATTTGTAAAAGGCAGATCATGTCTCCTAAACCTGATTGACTTCTTTGAAGCAGTCACCAAAGCCATAGATCAGGGTAAAATGGTTCACACAGCTTATCTAGATCTCGCCAAGGCTTTTGACACCATCCCCCACTCTGGAATTATAGATAAGCTCACTAAACTAGGTATAAATCCCTATGTCACAAGATGGGTTGCCAACTGGTTCATGGACAGAACCCACACTGTGAAAGTAGCGGATTCCAAATCCGACATCAGACCAGTGACAAGTGGAGTACCACAGGGTTCAGTCCTGGGTCCTCCCCTGTTTGGTAAATACTTCTCTGAAGTGCAGACAACACAGAAGGTCTTTGGCTAACAAAGTTTGCAGATGACTGCAAACTAGGAGCCATAATCAAAACTCCTAATGATGTGGACAAACTACAAAAGGGCCTCAATGAGACAGATACCTGGTGTCAAAGCCATGGCCTGAAGCTCAATGCCAAAAAGTGTATTGTCATACCCTTTGGTAAAAACTCTGTACCCATGAACTACCACATAGCTGGTAGTCTACTTAATGCCGTAAATGTGATAAGAGACCTTGGGACACAGGTGGACAGTAGTCTCTCCTTTGATAATCACATCGCCACAGTGGTCAGGAAATCCTTCTACATAGCTCATCTCATCACAAAAGGATTCTCATCCAGAAAAAAAGAGGTCATTGTTCCCCTCTACTCATCACTCATTAGACCCATTATAGAGTACAATGCCCCTTTTGGTATGTACCTCACAAGATATCTACAACAACTGGAAATACCACAGAAATACCTCACAAAGAGGATTACTGGCCTCAAACATATGCACTATGCAGACCGTCTCAAAAAACTACAGCTTTACTCCATCGCATATCGCCTACTCCGGGGCGATCTCTGCCCAACATACAAAGCTATGTCAAACCCAGAGCTGTTGGACATGCTCCAATTAAAGAAATCCCAATCCCTCTGAGCTACACACTCTAGGGACCTTAACCTTGTCACCACAATAAACAGAACATGCTGGAGGGATAGATTCCTGTCCCAGAGACTTCCCATATTCTGGAACAGACTACCTATCTATGTCAAACAGAGCTCCTCATTAGCACTCTTCAAGAAAAATCTTGATGATTGGATGGGAAATGGGAAATTCACCCCGGGGATCACTTTTGTGGCTCTGCCCGACAGGGGCACAGGAAAATAATTTTCTTGGGTGGCGAAAGCCAGGGTACATTTTTTGGCTAGGCTTGTATGGGCCCTAGGGCCGATAGCCTAGTATATATGCAGCAGTACCACCTGATCTCCTGCAAACAACATGGATTCTGGCCTGGATGAAGTGCTATGACAGCATTTTGGTCCTAACTGATGATATCCTGTTAAACTCTGATAGTGGCCTCCTTACAAGTGCCATATTTATACACCGGACAAAGGGTTTGTCCTCTTTGACCACTATCTTCTCCAAAATAAACTAAGTGAAATTGAAATCAATCAAGGCACTGCTCCCTGATTTAAGAACTTCCTCACTGACAGACACTTAAGAGTGAAAATAAGATCCTCTCAATCTGAGTCTGCACCCATTATCAAAGGTGTACCAAATGGGTCCATTCCACCCACTCTTCTTCATGTTCATTAACAAACTTCCTTCTGTCTTCCCTCATCTCCCACTTATCCACTTTTATGATGTCAGGTTACTCTCACACCAACATTCAGTGCTAACTAAGACTTACATGAGCTCCACCAATGGCTCATAAACAAAAAAATATTTCTCAACTCCACCAAGACTAAAACTATGTTTTTTGGAACACCACAGAAAATTCACCAAGCACCTGACTCTTTAACTATCTTTGACCTACACACATTCCATGGAGACAATGCTCACCATGAAATATCTATGACTATGGCTGATCAGTCACTAAACTTCCATTTCCACATAGACAAATTGAGAGTCAAAATAAACTCCCTCTTCTGTTCCAAAAAGACCTCCCCTTTTCTATCTCAATCAGCCAGAGCAGCTATTGACAAAGGATTTCTCCTTTCTCAGCTTGAATATATGGTCTCCCAATTTTTGCTTCTGCCTCCAAGAAAAACATTGCCATACTACAGACTATCTCTAACATCCATCTGCCAATTCATTACAAGCTCACATCTCTGTGAGCATCACTGTATCACCCTAGAAAAAGCCAAATGGCTTTAAAATACCGATCTAACCTAATTGTATGATCCCAGCTCTACAAACTACTCCAGCTCCACACATTTACTCCCCTTGTAACTATACATCATGAAAATAAACCTCCTCATACAACCTGAGACATTAATCACAAGCCACACTAACCCTCATTACCTGTAGAATCAAACGTCACAGCTTTGCACATGATTTCTCCTTTCAGGCACCTGCTCTTTGACAATTTATTTTATTTATTTTATTTTTATTTTACATTTGTTGACCGGGCTAGTCTGGCTGGATACATGTCCATTTTCAGCAGAGGCCCGAGGAGAAAAGCTCCACTATATACTAAGTACATTATATAAAAAAAAAAAATTGACTAATCTAAGATGTAGCTCAATCAGAAATTACAAAAACAAAAAGAATGAAAGATAATTTCAAAGAGAAAAACAAGTTTACAATATGCAGTTCATTAAATATCAACGATTGTACAAAATGTACATACTTAAATCTCAAAAGTAAAGGAAACAGAACTGAAAAAGGGTAGAGATGAAAAGAGTGGAGGAGAAACAGAGTGAGAGAGGATGGTTAGTCAGGTGTGTTGCAGGAACAAAGCCAATGATTTTGGAAGTATAGTTTAATTTTCTGTTTGAAAAGTGGCAGGGATGTAGTCAGAGTTATGTCACAAGGTAAGAGATTCCAACTTTTACCTATTGTGTTAGCAAATAGAGAATCACCTGCTGTATTGTTTGCCTTTATAGATCTTGTCATGAGTTTACTAGAGGAGCGAAGTGAGTTAAGATTGTTGTAAGGAATTAGAAGTGGAGTGAGTATTGGGGTGTTGTCTGGTAGGTATAATATGTTGTGGGCAATAGTGAGTTGAGGAATTATAAGGAAGTTTTGAAATTCAAGCCATCCTAGTTGTTTTAGGTTTATACAGTGGTGGGTCCTAAAGGGGTTACTAGTGGCAAAGCGAGCTATGTTGTTATAGCAAGTTACAAGTTTGTTAAGATTAATTTTCCTAAGGTTTGTATATATAGGGGAAGCATATAGGAGAGTTGATAAAAGATGAGATTTGGCAATCTTGGTTCTAGTTGCTGGGGTTAGGAAGGGTTTGATGCGATACAAGGATCCTATCTTTCTGTTAACTAATTTGATGGTGTTGTTAATGTGCTGATCGAAGGAGAGATTGTTATCAATGGTTATTCCTAAAAGTTTTGTAGTAGGATCAGGAGATATGATAGTACCATTATTTGAGGAGATGGTAAAGTGTAAAGCGGGGGACCGAGTGGTGGGGGAGAAGAGGAGGAGTTTTGTTTTTTTGGCATTTAGTAGGAGAAACCGTCTTGAAAACCAAGTTTCTACAGCATTAAAGGTATTTTGGGTCAGTGAGATTAGTTCTGCAGAGGATGGTGCTGAGCAGATAAGGGTAGAATCGTCTGCGTATTGTATGCAGGTTGCTTGTGGAATTGCAGTTTGAAGATCGTTAATAAAGAGGGAAAACAGAAGTGGACCAAGAATGGAGCCCTGGGGAACTCCAGTGGAAATGGGCAAGAGTGATGAGATATGGTTTTCCCATATTACTGCTTGTTGTCTGTTATTAAGATAAGATCTAAACCAATTAATGGTGAATTTATCACAAGAGAGAGAATCAAGAATGTTTATTAAGAGAGAGTGGTTGACCATGTCGAAAGCTTTAGAGAGATCAATGAAAAGAGCAGAAGAGAGAGTATTGTTGTTTCGATTTTTGTTGATAGTATCTACAAAGGAGAGAAGGGCAGTGGTGGTACTGTGGTGAGGTCTAAAGCCATGCTGACAGTTTGCTATTATGTTGTGACGAGAGAGATAGTGAACAAGTTGCTGATGAATACATTTTTCCATGATTTTTGCTAGGGGTGAGAGAAGGGCAATTGGTCTAAAGTTGGAAAGGTCAAGGGAGTTACCACCTTTATGTAGTGGGATAATATAGGAGATTTTAAAGATGTCAGGGATGGTTCCCTCCTGGATAGTTCTGTTTATGAGTAGGGATATAGGGTATGCTATTTCTTTGGCAGCTTTCTGAAGGAAAAGAGATGGGAGCTTGTCTGCAGAAGGGGTGCACGGTTTCAGTTTGTGAATGAGTCTGAAGATGAAAGAAGTAGATATAGGTTTCAGAGAGAAGTTGTAGGAGGGGTTAGCTATATTAGTTGGAATATAAGAGTTGTTTGTATTCATTTGTTTGGCTAGGGATTGTATAGTTTCAGAGAAAAAAGAGTTGAATGCATTAGCTGTCTGGAGAGGGGTTTCTGGGTCAGCATTAAGTGGGGAAGGAGTTTTAGCAATTCCTGGGGAAAGAAGTCTATTTACTGATGACCAGAATTGTTTAGAATTGTTAAGATGTGTTTCCTGAAGATCACAGTAGAATTTTTTCTTATCAGAGATTATTGATTTCTTAGCCAGATTTCTAAGCTGGCGGAAATGAACTAAATCTGGGTTTTGTCTATGGCATCTCCATTTTGTCCATGCTTTGTTTCTATTATGAATGAGTTTTTTAGTATCGTTGGTAAGCCATGGGGCTGTTTTGGTCTTTACTCTAATAGAACGTTCAGGAGCATGTGTATCAAGTATGGATAAGAAGGTAGTATTAAAGAATAAGACGGCTTCCTCCAGGGGAAGTGATTTTAAGCAATTCCAATTGCATGCTCTCAGTTCAGCTTGAAAAAGGTCTATGTTAAAATGCTTGGTAGAATGAATTAGCCTTGCATTTGGGATGTTAACACATTCGGACTTTTCTCTGGTAATGAAGGTTAGGGAGTGGTCGCTGATACTGTCTGGCATAGTACCTACTTTATACTGTTTGTTGACTTTATTTGTAAGTATCCAGTCTAATATACTCTCTCTCTTACTGGGCTTATTGACTCTTGTAGTTGAGGTAATAGTTTGGGTGAAACCATGTAGGTTAATATGAGAGGAGGGATTGTCAGTATTAATAGTGTTCCAATCTATGTTAACGTCGCCTAGAATTATGGTTTCTTGGGGGTAGGTGGTAGAAACCCAGCTAAGGAAGTCTTCTAATATTGAAATGTTATTTCCTGGAGAAAGATACAAGCATATAATGTAAAGGGCTTTTTTGGCATTAAGTTGGAGTTTAATAATGATGGCTTCTATTTTGCTATCTTGGTTGGGACATGCTGGTTGAGTAGAGATGTTAAGGTGATTTTTGAAAAGTATTGCTACTCCGCCACCCTTACGTTTTAGGCGGTCATGTCTTACTATATTATAACCTAGGGGTATAATCTCTGAGTCCTTTGTGCCTGGGTTTAGCCAGGTTTCAGAGAGGCAAAGAATGTCAAAGGAGTGGATATCTAAGAGGGCATGGATGAAGGGTATTTTCTTATTTATGCTTTGAATGTTAAGGTATCCTATGAGGAAGTTACTTTTTTGGTTAGGTGAGCAGTTTTGGGGAGGAGGGGAGATAGGGCCAGGGTTGGGGTGGATATCATCATCTTGTAGGCTAGGATTAACTAGTTTAGTTAAATAGTTGCTCTTTAGAAAAGTTAAAGGTTTAGTTTTTTTGCCTGATTGTAGGAGGTAGGTAAGGTGATGTATCCTGTGGAATTTAGATAGATGATAGCTAGGGGTGGAGTTAACATTAGAGTATGATGTGAAAGTAAATATAGTAGATGTGTGTCTTTGTGAGGAGTTATGATAGTTGTTAATTGGAAATTCAAAGAAGGTGAGATGGTATGTTGAGAGAAGGGTGGTCAAGAGTAAGATTAAGAGAATAGGTATAGTTGGTAGGTAGGGATTCATTATTTAGTGATTTGAGAAGTGAGGTGGAAAGAGGAAAGTACAAATGAGAGAGAATGAGTGTGGTAAGTAAGAGAGGGGGTAGTATATCTATTTAATAGTGTTGGTGAAATAAGAATTGGATTCTATAGGGAATAAAGAATTATATGACTGGAGAAGAAAGAGGAGGGGTATGGAGAGAAGTATAAGAAAAGGGGAAAGGTAATATAAGAATTAAGGTAATAGGGAAAGAGAGAGAAGGGGGGAGAGGAAAGGGTGTGTTAAGTCTTGGTAACAAATTGGCGGGAAGGAGAGGGATAGGCTAGGAGGGATAGGGGTGTGGCTGAAGAGCTATAAGACTAGGACCCCTGGGGGTGGGTGGGAATTGGGGGTAGGGAGGGGAACAGAGGGGGTAGACACCACAGGAGGTCGGATGAGAAAGGAGACAATCAGAAATAGCAGGAAAGTAGCAAGGGAAAGGTGAGAGTCTAGCAGGAAAGGGTAAGACCAAAACCAGAAACACTAGTTAAAATAGCAGAAGCTAATATAGAGTCAGTGTAAAGCATGTAGAGTAAGGAAGCAGGAGTGAGGTAGGTATGGAAGTGAAAGGGAGGAAATAAGGATAAGATAAGAGTATGGAGTAGAGGGAGGAACAGAAATAAGCAGTAAGGTAAGGAGAAGAGTACACAGCAGTGGATGAGGGCACGTGGAAACTTTACAGCCAGAGAAAGGCTAGGTTAGAGCCAAGAGTAGCTGCAAGGAGGTCACTAGAAAGAGGGGTGTCCTACTAAATAGTGCAGGTAGAGAGATATGGACAGCAGGTTGTGACTGAGGTAGGGCAAAGAGGAGGCTGAGTGTACAAGTTAAGGGGAGTAGAGGCAGTGAATAAGGAGAGAAAGCTGAAAAAAATAAAATAAAATAAGGGGGGGGGAGCAAAGAAAAATTAGAGGTAGCTGGCTGTTGGAGGCTGGAGCATAGGCAACCTTAATCCCTTGTAGGGAGTCCTAATAGGAGCCAAACAAAATCAAAAATACTGCAACTCCAGACGTACTTTCTATTCCCAGTTGAATTGTATGATGAGAAGCAGGCGGTGTAGCCTGTGTTTGACTGTAGGAAAGACCAGGTTCGCCAGACACCAGATAGCAGTAGCTTAGGGCAGGAGTCAGTAGAGCTAGAGTTTAGGACTTTGGGGAAAAAAGAAGAGAGGCAGGATAAGGAAAAGTGAAAAAGAGGGACAGTAAATTAGCATATATATTCAGTAAATGGCATAAAAACAGTAAATAAATAACATGGATATCATTGTAGCAAATATTAACCAATCTAAATACAGGAAACTAGACAGCACATTAGGACAGCAGGTATGTTAGTTCTCTTGTCTTAGAAGCAGACTGGCAAATATAAAACAGTTAAAAAACAATTCGGTAAACCCATATTAAGAGACAATGATAGTAGACAGCATCGGGTACTAGGTACAAATATACTCAGGATAAATAAGCTAGGTTTATCTAGATATGCCTGGGGAGTAGGCAATGTAGCTTTAAAAAGGGCGGCAGGCAACAACAAGGGCATGAATATTTAAATCCCAGTTGGAGTTACACTATGCAAAAAAAAAAAACGGCAGGTAGAGAGGCCACTAATTAGGTGTTAAACAAAAATAAATAAGGTGATACTTAGTCAATGCATTTGGACGGCAAAATATAAGGTACAGACTAGAAACGGGAATTTCTAAAATTATTTTAGAAGTCACTATGGGAGGGAGGGTTGAGAAGTAGGACAACCCTAGGGATTACCGCAGCAAAAAAGCGCGGAATGCAGTAGTGCGCGTTGTCGGCCAGTAAGGGGTTTAACTCATCTTTCAGTTTAAATTGCAGTCCGCAATCATGGGCAGATTTACTGCAGAGACTATGATACAATTGAAGAAGCAGTAATGCCTTTTCTAGGACTTCCTTTGCTGGGTCTTACCTAATGCGTTGCTGAATGTAATGTAAATACCAGTTGAACACGTGGGAGAGCTCCACGAGAGTGGCGCAGTGAGAAATAGCGGAGAAAGTATAATGTACTGGGAGCCGAGTAATCTAGCCTAAAAGGCAAACAAGTCTAAAAAATAAACAAGCTTAGAAGGTCTAAGAGAGGAGCTCCGTACAGCAGGCGAAAACAGCGCTTGGTGAAAGCAGACCAGGCATTACAAAAAGTATAAGCTGTAGGCAAGGGAACACGTTAAAATGGATAGCGCAATAAAACAACACTGGTATCGTGGAGTTACAACCTAGTAGGGGGTGCAGCAAAAAGCATCAATACCTTCAGTAAAAACTCATGCACGACAGTAGTAGGTAGTTCCGTCATATATAGCATATAAAGCATAAAAAAACATTCTGCAAGCCCTATGCATGAACAGTAGGAGGTTGTTTCATCATGTAAGGTGAAACACAGTGACTAATAATAATAAAGTACTGAGCATAAACACATTAAAACAAAAGTGAGGTACATATACTAGCGAATACTCCCTCAGGTCAGACCGGCGCACGGCGTATCAGCAGATATGTTTGTAACGTATTCCTCAGACACAATTATAGCATTAAAAGCACAGGTTATAGGCAGCAAAAAACAGGAAAATGTACAAACAAATACAGTAATGATACCCTGGTCAAGGGCAGCAGGAAATCAGCAATCTTGAATGCAAACAAAAAACGGGAACTCCGTTTAGGTAACCTACCAGAGCAGGCCCGTAATGCAGGAGCCACAGCAGCCAGAGACCTAGACAGGTTGGGAGAGGTAAGAGGAGTGGCGCAGGTACAGGAAGGGGTATAAGTAAACTTCCCAGGGAGTGGGGCGGGTCAGGAGCAGAGCAAGAAGTCTCAGGAAAAGGTGGGCGGAACTAGGAGAGACAGGGGAGTAACAGGGAAGAATATCAGGGGGAGGGGTAGCAAGATACCTGAGAGTGCGAGATAGCGATAAAATAGAGGTTGAAAAAGAAAGTCAACACGATGAAGCGTGAACCGAAGGGGGATAGTTGGGACACCACAGGAGGTCGGATGAGAAAGGAGACAATCAGAAATAGCAGGAAAGTAGCAAGGGAAAGGTGAGAGTCTAGCAGGAAAGGGTAAGACCAAAACCAGAAACACTAGTTAAAATAGCAGAAGCTAATATAGAGTCAGTGTAAAGCATGTAGAGTAAGGAAGCAGGAGTGAGGTAGGTATGGAAGTGAAAGGGAGGAAATAAGGATAAGATAAGAGTATGGAGTAGAGGGAGGAACAGAAATAAGCAGTAAGGTAAGGAGAAGAGTACACAGCAGTGGATGAGGGCACGTGGAAACTTTACAGCCAGAGAAAGGCTAGGTTAGAGCCAAGAGTAGCTGCAAGGAGGTCACTAGACGAGAGGGGTGTCCTACTAAATAGTGCAGGTAGAGAGATATGGACAGCAGGTTGTGACTGAGGTAGGGCAAAGAGGAGGCTGAGTGTACAAGTTAAGGGGAGTAGAGGCAGTGAATAAGGAGAGAAAGCTGAAAAAAAAATAAAATAAGGGGGGGGAGCAAAGAAAAATTAGAGGTAGCTGGCTGTTGGAGGCTGGAGCATAGGCAACCTTAATCCCTTGTAGGGAGTCCTAATAGGAGCCAAACAAAATCAAAAATACTGCAACTCCAGACGTACTTTCTATTCCCAGTTGAATTGTATGATGAGAAGCAGGCGGTGTAGCCTGTGTTTGACTGTAGGAAAGACCAGGTTCGCCAGACACCAGATAGCAGTAGCTTAGGGCAGGAGTCAGTAGAGCTAGAGTTTAGGACTTTGGGGAAAAAAGAAGAGAGGCAGGATAAGGAAAAGTGAAAAAGAGGGACAGTAAATTAGCATATATATTCAGTAAATGGCATAAAAACAGTAAATAAATAACATGGATATCATTGTAGCAAATATTAACCAATCTAAATACAGGAAACTAGACAGCACATTAGGACAGCAGGTATGTTAGTTCTCTTGTCTTAGAAGCAGACTGGCAAATATAAAACAGTTAAAACAATTCTGTAAATCCATATTAAGAGACAATGATAGTAGACAGCATCGGGTACTAGGTACAAATATACTCAGGATAAATAAGCTAGGTTTATCTAGATATGCCTGGGGAGTAGGCAATGTAGCTTTAAAGGGCGGCAGGCAACAACAAGGGCATGAATATTTAAATCCCAGTTGGAGTTACACTATGCAAAAAAAACGGCAGGTAGAGAGGCCACTAATTGGGTGTTAAACAAAAATAAATAAGGTGATACTTAGTCAATGCATTTGGACGGCAAAATATAAGGTACAGACTAGAAACGGGAATTTCTAAAATTATTTTAGAAGTCACTATGGGAGGGAGGGTTGAGAAGTAGGACAACCCTAGGGATTACCGCAGCAAAAAAGCGCGGAATGCAGTAGTGCGCGTTGTCGGCCAGTAAGGGGTTTAACTCATCTTTCAGTTTAAATTGCAGTCCGCAATCATGGGCAGATTTACTGCAGAGACTATGATACAATTGAAGAAGCAGTAATGCCTTTTCTAGGACTTCCTTTGCTGGGTCTTACCTAATGCGTTGCTGAATGTAATGTAAATACCAGTTGAACACGTGGGAGAGCTCCACGAGAGTGGCGCAGTGAGAAATAGCGGAGAAAGTATAATGTACTGGGAGCCGAGTAATCTAGCCTAAAAGGCAAACAAGTCTAAAAAATAAACAAGCTTAGAAGGTCTAAGAGAGGAGCTCCGTACAGCAGGCGAAAACAGCGCTTGGTGAAAGCAGACCAGGCATTACAAAAAGTATAAGCTGTAGGCAAGGGAACACGTTAAAATGGATAGCGCAATAAAACAACACTGGTATCGGGGAGTTACAACCTAGTAGGGGGTGCAGCAAAAAGCATCAATACCTTCAGTAAAAACTCATGCACGACAGTAGTAGGTAGTTCCGTCATATATAGCATATAAAGCATAAAAAAACATTCTGCAAGCCCTATGCATGAACAGTAGGAGGTTGTTTCATCATGTAAGGTGAAACACAGTGACTAATAATAATAAAGTACTGAGCATAAACACATTAAAACAAAAGTGAGGTACATATACTAGCGAATACTCCCTCAGGTCAGACCGGCGCACGGCGTATCAGCAGATATGTTTGTAACGTATTCCTCAGACACAATTATAGCATTAAAAGCACAGGTTATAGGCAGCAAAAAACAGGAAAATGTACAAACAAATACAGTAATGATACCCTGGTCAAGGGCAGCAGGAAATCAGCAATCTTGAATGCAAACAAAAAACGGGAACTCCGTTTAGGTAACCTACCAGAGCAGGCCCGTAATGCAGGAGCCACAGCAGCCAGAGACCTAGACAGGTTGGGAGAGGTAAGAGGAGTGGCGCAGGTACAGGAAGGGGTATAAGTAAACTTCCCAGGGAGTGGGGCGGGTCAGGAGCAGAGCAAGAAGTCTCAGGAAAAGGTGGGCGGAACTAGGAGAGACAGGGGAGTAACAGGGAAGAATATCAGGGGGAGGGGTAGCAAGATACCTGAGAGTGCGAGATAGCGATAAAATAGAGGTTGAAAAAGAAAGTCAACACGCGATGAAGCGTGAACCGAAGGGGGATAGTTGGGACACCACAGGAGGTCGGATGAGAAAGGAGACAATCAGAAATAGCAGGAAAGTAGCAAGGGAAAGGTGAGAGTCTAGCAGGAAAGGGTAAGACCAAAACCAGAAACACTAGTTAAAATAGCAGAAGCTAATATAGAGTCAGTGTAAAGCATGTAGAGTAAGGAAGCAGGAGTGAGGTAGGTATGGAAGTGAAAGGGAGGAAATAAGGATAAGATAAGAGTATGGAGTAGAGGGAGGAACAGAAATAAGCAGTAAGGTAAGGAGAAGAGTACACAGCAGTGGATGAGGGCACGTGGAAACTTTACAGCCAGAGAAAGGCTAGGTTAGAGCCAAGAGTAGCTGCAAGGAGGTCACTAGACGAGAGGGGTGTCCTACTAAATAGTGCAGGTAGAGAGATATGGACAGCAGGTTGTGACTGAGGTAGGGCAAAGAGGAGGCTGAGTGTACAAGTTAAGGGGAGTAGAGGCAGTGAATAAGGAGAGAAAGCTGAAAAAAAAATAAAATAAGGGGGGGGGGGCAAAGAAAAATTAGAGGTAGCTGGCTGTTGGAGGCTGGAGCATAGGCAACCTTAATCCCTTGTAGGGAGTCCTAATAGGAGCCAAACAAAATCAAAAATACTGCAACTTCAGACGTACTTTCTATTCCCAGTTGAATTGTATGATGAGAAGCAGGCGGTGTAGCCTGTGTTTGACTGTAGGAAAGACCAGGTTCGCCAGACACCAGATAGCAGTAGCTTAGGGCAGGAGTCAGTAGAGCTAGAGTTTAGGACTTTGGGGAAAAAAGAAGAGAGGCAGGATAAGGAAAAGTGAAAAAGAGGGACAGTAAATTAGCATATATATTCAGTAAATGGCATAAAAACAGTAAATAAATAACATGGATATCATTGTAGCAAATATTAACCAATCTAAATACAGGAAACTAGACAGCACATTAGGACAGCAGGTATGTTAGTTCTCTTGTCTTAGAAGCAGACTGGCAAATATAAAACAGTTAAAAAACAATTCTGTAAATCCATATTAAGAGACAATGATAGTAGACAGCATCGGGTACTAGGTACAAATATACTCAGGATAAATAAGCTAGGTTTATCTAGATATGCCTGGGGAGTAGGCAATGTAGCTTTAAAAAGGGCGGCAGGCAACAACAAGGGCATGAATATTTAAATCCCAGTTGGAGTTACACTATGCAAAAAAAAAAACGGCAGGTAGAGAGGCCACTAATTAGGTGTTAAACAAAAATAAATAAGGTGATACTTAGTCAATGCATTTGGACGGCAAAATATAAGGTACAGACTAGAAACGGGAATTTCTAAAATTATTTTAGAAGTCACTATGGGAGGGAGGGTTGAGAAGTAGGACAACCCTAGGGATTACCGCAGCAAAAAAGCGCGGAATGCAGTAGTGCGCGTTGTCGGCCAGTAAGGGGTTTAACTCATCTTTCAGTTTAAATTGCAGTCCGCAATCATGGGCAGATTTACTGCAGAGACTATGATACAATTGAAGAAGCAGTAATGCCTTTTCTAGGACTTCCTTTGCTGGGTCTTACCTAATGCGTTGCTGAATGTAATGTAAATACCAGTTGAACACGTGGGAGAGCTCCACGAGAGTGGCGCAGTGAGAAATAGCGGAGAAAGTATAATGTACTGGGAGCCGAGTAATCTAGCCTAAAAGGCAAACAAGTCTAAAAAATAAACAAGCTTAGAAGGTCTAAGAGAGGAGCTCCGTACAGCAGGCGAAAACAGCGCTTGGTGAAAGCAGACCAGGCATTACAAAAAGTATAAGCTGTAGGCAAGGGAACACGTTAAAATGGATAGCGCAATAAAACAACACTGGTATCGGGAGTTACAACCTAGTAGGCGGTGCAGCAAAAAGCATCAATACCTTCAGTAAAAACTCATGCACGACAGTAGTAGGTAGTTCCGTCATATATAGCATATAAAGCATAAAAAAACATTCTGCAAGCCCTATGCATGAACAGTAGGAGGTTGTTTCATCATGTAAGGTGAAACACAGTGACTAATAATAATAAACTACTGAGCATAAACACATTAAAACAAAAGTGAGGTACATATACTAGCGAATACTCCCTCAGGTCAGACCTGCACACGGCGTATCAGCAGATATGTTTGTAACGTATTCCTCAGACACAATTATAGCATTAAAAGCACAGGTTATAGGCAGCAAAAAACAGGAAAATGTACAAACAAATACAGTAATGATACCCTGGTCAAGGGCAGCAGGAAATCAGCAATCTTGAATGCAAACAAAAACGGAACTCCGTTTAGGTAACCTACCAGAGCAGGCCCGTAATGCAGGAGCCACAGCAGCCAGAGACCTAGACAGGTTGGGAGAGGTAAGAGGAGTGGCGCAGGTACAGGAAGGGGTATAAGTAAACTTCCCAGGGAGTGGGGCGGGTCAGGAGCAGAGCAAGAAGTCTCAGGAAAAGGTGGGCGGAACTAGGAGAGACAGGGGAGTAACAGGGAAGAATATCAGGGGGAGGGGTAGCAAGATACCTGAGAGTGCGAGATAGCGATAAAATAGAGGTTGAAAAAGAAAGTCAACAAGCGATGAAGCGTGGACCGAAGGGGGATAGTTGGGACACCACAGGAGGTCGGATGAGAAAGGAGACAATCAGAAATAGCAGGAAAGTAGCAAGGGAAAGGTGAGAGTCTAGCAGGAAAGGGTAAGACCAAAACCAGAAACACTAGTTAAAATAGCAGAAGCTAATATAGAGTCAGTGTAAAGCATGTAGAGTAAGGAAGCAGGAGTGAGGTAGGTATGGAAGTGAAAGGGAGGAAATAAGGATAAGATAAGAGTATGGAGTAGAGGGAGGAACAGAAATAAGCAGTAAGGTAAGGAGAAGAGTACACAGCAGTGGATGAGGGCACGTGGAAACTTTACAGCCAGAGAAAGGCTAGGTTAGAGCCAAGAGTAGCTGCAAGGAGGTCACTAGAAAGAGGGGTGTCCTACTAAATAGTGCAGGTAGAGAGATATGGACAGCAGGTTGTGACTGAGGTAGGGCAAAGAGGAGGCTGAGTGTACAAGTTAAGGGGAGTAGAGGCAGTGAATAAGGAGAGAAAGCTGAAAAAATAAAATAAGGGGGAGCAAAGAAAAATTAGAGGTAGCTGGCTGTTGGAGGCTGAAGCATAGGCAACCTTAATCCCTTGTAGGGAGTCCTAATAGGAGCCAAACAAAATCAAAATACTGCAACTCAGACGTACTTTCTATTCCCAGATGAATAGGATGATGAGAAGCAGGCGGTGTAGCCTGTGTTTGACTGTAGGAAAGACCAGGTTCGCCAGACACCAGATAGCAGTAGCTTAGGGCAGGAGTCAGTAGAGCTAGAGTTTAGAACTTTGGGAAAAAAGAAGAGAGGCAGGATAAGGAAAAGTGAAAAAGAGGGACAGTAAATTAGCATATATATTCAGTAAATGGCATAAAAACAGTAAATAAATAACATGGATATCATTGTAGCAAATATTAACCAATCTAAATACAGGAAACTAGACAGCACATTAGGACAGCAGGTATGTTAGTTCTCTTGTCTTAGAAGCAGACTGGCAAATATAAAACAGTTAAAAAACAATTCTGTAAATCCATATTAAGAGACAATGATAGTAGACAGCATCGGGTACTAGGTACAAATATACTCAGGATAAATAAGCTAGGTTTATCTAGATATGCCTGGGGAGTAGGCAATGTAGCTTTAAAAAGGGCGGCAGGCAACAACAAGGGCATGAATATTTAAATCCCAGTTGGAGTTACACTATGCAAAAAAAAAAAAAACGGCAGGTAGAGAGGCCACTAATTAGGTGTTAAACAAAAAATAAATAAGGTGATACTTAGTCAATGCATTTGGACGGCAAAATAAAAGGTACAGACTAGAAACGGGAATTTCTAAAATTATTTTAGAAGTCACTATGGGAGGGAGGGTTGAGAAGTAGGACAACCCTAGGGATTACCGCAGCAAAAAAGTGCGGAATGCAGTAGTGCGCGTTGTCGGCCAGTAAGGGGTTTAACTCATCTTTCAGTTTAAATTGCAGTCCGCAATCATGAGCAGATTTACTGCAGAGACTATGATACAATTGAAGAAGCAGCAATGCCTTTTCTAGGACTTCCTTTGCTGGGTCTTACCTAATGCGTTGCTGAATGTAATGTAAATACCAGTTGAACACATGGGAGAGCTCCACGAGAGTGGCGCAGTGTGAAATAGCGGAGAAAGTATAATGTACTGGGAGCTGAGTAATCTAGCCTAAAAGGCAAACAAGTCTAAAAAATAAACAAGCTTAGAAGGTCTAAGTGAGGAGCTACGTACAGCAGGCGAAAACAGCGCTTGGTGAAAGCAGACCAGGCATTACAAAAAGTATAAGCTGTAGGCAAGGGAACACGTTAAAATGGATAGTGCAATTAAACAACGCCGGTATCGGGTAGCTACAACCTAGTAGGAGGTGCAGCAAAAAGCATCAATACCTTCAGTAAAACCTCATGCACGACAGTAGTAGGTAGTTCCGTCATATATAGCATATAAAGCATCAAAAACATTCTGCAAACCCTATGCATGAACAGTAGGAGGTTGTTTCATCATGTAAGGTGAAACACAGTGAATATTAACAATAAATTACTGAGCGTAAACACACTAGAACAAAATGAGGTACATATGCTAGTGAATACTCCCTCAGGTCAGACCTACACACGGCGTATCAGCAAATATGTTTGTAACGTATTCCTCAGACACAATTATAGCATTAAAAGCACAGGTTATAGGCAGCAAAAAACAGGAAAATGTACAAACAAATACAGTAATGATACCCTGGTCAAGGGCTGCACGAAATCAGCAATCTTGAATGCAAACAAAAACGGGAACTCCGTTTAGGTAACCTACCAGAGCAGGCCCGTAATGCAGGAGCCACAGCAGCCAGAGACCTAGACAGGTTGGGAGAGGTAAGAGAGTGGCGCAGGTACAGGAAGGGGTATAAGTAAACTTCCCAGGGAGTGGGGGCGGACAGGAGCAGAGCAAGAAGTCTCAGGAAAAGGTGCGCGGAACTGGGAGAGACAGGGGAGTAACAGGGAAGAATATCAGGGGAGGGTAGCAAGATACCTGAGAGTGCGAGATAGAGATAAAATAGAGGTTGAAAAGAAAGTCAACACGCGAGGAAGCGTGACAGAAGGGGATAGATGGGACACCACAGGAGGTCGGATGAGAAAGGAGACAATCAGAAATAGCAGGAAAGTAGCAAGGGAAAGGTGGGAGTCTAGCAGGAAAGGGTAAGACCAAAACCAGAAACACTAGTTAAAATAGCAGAAGCTAATATAGAGTCAGTGTAAAGCATGTAGAGTAAGGAAGCAGGAGTGAGGTAGGTATGGAAGTGAAAGGGAGGAAATAAGGATAAGATAAGAGTATGGAGTAGAGGGAGGAACAGAAATAAACAGTAAGGTAAGGAGAAGAGTACACAGCAGTGGATAAGGGCACGTAGAAACTTTACAGCCAGAGAAGGGCTAGGTTAGAGCCAAGAGTAGCTGCAAGGAGGTCACTAGAAGAGGGGTGTCCTACTAAATAGTGCAGGTAGAGAGCTATGGACAGCAGGTTGTGACTGAGGTAGGGCAAAGAGGAGGCTGAGTGTACAAGTTAAGGAGAGTAGTGGCAGTGTATAAGGAGAGAAAGCTGAAAAAAGGGGGGGGGAGCAAAAAATTAAAGGTAGCTGGCTGTTGGAGGCTGGAGCATAGGTAACCTTAATCCTTGTAGGGAGTCCTAATAGGAGCCAAACAAAATCAAAAATACTGCAACTCCAGACGTACTTTCTATTCCCAGTTGAATAGTATGATGAGAAGCAGGCGGTGTAGCCTGTGTTTGACTGTAGGAAAGACCAGGTTCGCCAGACACCAGATAGCAGTAGCTTAGGGCAGGAGTCAGTAGAGCTAGAGTTTAGGACTTTGGGGAAAAAAGAAGAGAGGCAGGATAAGGAAAAGTGAAAAAGAGGGACAGTAAATTAGCATATATATTCAGTAAATGGCATAAAAACAGTAAATAAATAACATGGATATCATTGTAGCAAATATTAACCAATCTAAATACAGGAAACTAGACAGCACATTAGGACAGCAGGTATGTTAGTTCTCTTGTCTTAGAAGCAGACTGGCAAATATAAAACAGTTAAAAAACAATTCGGTAAACCCATATTAAGAGACAATGATAGTAGACAGCATCAGGTCCTAGGTACAAATATACTCAGGATAAATTAGCTAGGTTAATCTAGATATGCCTGGGGAGTAGGCAATGTAGCTTTAAAAAGGCGGCAGGCAACAACAAGGGCATGAATATTTAAATCCCAGTTGGAGTTACACTATACAAAAAACGGCAGGTAGAGAGGCCACTAATTGGGTGTAAACCAAAAATAAATAAGGTGATACTTAGTCAATGCATTTGGAGGCAAAAATAAAAGGTACAGACTAGAAACGGGAATTTCAAAAATTATTTTAGAAGTCACTATGGGAGGGAGGGTCGAGAAGTAGGACAACCCTAGGGATTACCGCAGCAAAAAGCGGAATGCAGTAGTGCGCGTTGTCGGCCAGTAAGGGGTTTAACTCTTCTTTCAGTTTAAATTGTAGTCCGCAATCATGGGCAGATTTACTGCAGAGACTATGATACAATTGAAGAAGCAGCAATGCCTTTTCCAGGACTTCCTTTGCTGGGTCTCACCTAAGTCGGTCCTGAATGTAAGGTATATAGCAGTTGAACACGTGGGAGAGCTCCACGAGAGTGGCGCAGTGTGAAATAGCGGAGAAAGTATAATGTACTGGGAGCCGAGTAATCTAGCCTAAAAGGCAAACAAGTCTAAAAAATAAACAAGCTAAGAAGGTCTAAGAGAGGAGCTCCGTACAGCAGGCGAAAACAGCGCTTGGTGAAAGCAGACCAGGCATTACAAAAAGTATAAGCTTTAGGCAAGGGAACACGTGAAAATGGATAGCAATAAAACAACACTGGTATCGGGTAGCTACAACCTAGTAGGAGGTGCAGCAAAAAGCATCAATACCTTCAGTAAAACCTCATGCACGACAGTAGTAGGTAGTTCCGTCAAATATAGCATATAAAGCATCAAAAACATTCTGCAAACCCTATGCATGAACAGTAGGAGGTTGTTTCATCATGTAAGGAGAAACACAGTGAATATTAACAATAAATTACTGAGCGTAAACACACTAGAACAAAATGAGGTACATATGCTAGTGAAATACTCCCTCAGGTCAGACCTACACACGGCGTATCAGCAAATATGTTTGTAAACGTATTCCTCAGACACAAATACAGCATTAAAAGCACAGGTTATAGGAAGCAACAAAACAGGAAAATGTACAAAAACAAATACAGTAATGATACCCTGGTCAAGGGCAGCAAGAAATAAGCAATCCTGAATGCAAACAAAAACGGGAACTCCGTTTAGGTAACCTACCAGAGCAGGCCCGTAATGCAGGAGCCACAGCAGCCAGTGACCTAGACAGGTTGGGAGAGGTAAGAGGAGTGGCGCAGGTACAGGAAGGGGTATAAATAAACTTCCCAGGGAGTGGGGCGGGACAGGAGCAGAACAAAAAGTTTCAGGAAAAGGTGGGCGGAACTGGGAAAGACAGGGGAGTAACAGGGAAGAATATCAGGGGGAGGAGTAGCAAGATACTCGAGAGTGCGAGGTAGAGAACAAATAGAGGTTGAAAAGAAAGTCAACACGCGAGGAAGCGTGGACCGAAGGGGGAGAGATGGGACACCACAGAAGGTCGGATGAGAAAGGAGACAATCAGAAATAGCAGGAGAGTAACATAGGAAAGGTGAGAGTCTAGCAGGAAAGGGTAAGACCAAAACCAGAAACACTAGTTAAAATAGCAGAAGCTAATATAGAGTCAGTGTAAAGCATGTAGAGTAAGGAAGCAGGAGTGAGGTAGGTATGGAAGTGAAAGGGAGGAAATAAGGATAAGATACGAGTATGGAGTAGAGGGAGGAACAGAAATAAACAGTAAGGTAAGGAGAAGAGTACACAGCAGTGGATAAGGGCACGTAGAAACTTTACAGCCAGAGAAGGGCTAGGTTAGAGCCAAGAGTAGCTGCAAAGAGGTCACTAGAAGAGAGGGGTGTCCTACTATATAGTGCAGGTAGAGAGATATGGACAGCAGGTTGTAACTGAGGTAGGGCAAAGAGGAGGCTGAGTGTACAAGTTAAGGAGAGTAGAGGCAGTGAAATAAGGAGAGAATGCTGAAAAAATAAGGGGGAGCAAAGAATTAGAGGTAGTTGGCTGTTGGAGGCTGGAGCATAGGCAACCCTAAACCCATGTAGGGAGTCCTAATAGGAGCCAAACAAAATCAAAAATACTGCAACTCCAGACGTACTTTCTATTCCCAGTTGAATAGTATGATGAGAAGCAGGCGGTGTAGCCTGTGTTTGACTGTAGGAAAGGCCAGGTTCGCCAGACACCAGATAGCAGTAGCTTAGGGCAGGAGTCAGTAGAGCTAGAGTTTAGAACTTTGGGGAAAAAGAAGAGAGGCAGGGTAAGGAAAAGTGAAAAAGAGGGACAGTAATTAGCATATATATTCAGTAAATGGCATAAAAACAGTAAATAAATAACATGGATATCATTGTAGCAAATATTAACCAATCTAAATACAGGAAACTAGACAGCACATTAGGACAGCAGGTATGTTAGTTCTCTTGTCTTAGAAGCAGACTGGCAAATGTAAAACAGTTAAAACAATTCTGTAAATCCATACTAAGAGACAATGATAGTAGACAGCATCAGGTACTAGGTACAATATACGCAGAATAAATTAGCTAGGTTAATCTAGATATGCCTGGGGAGTAGGCAATGTAGCTTTAAAAAGGGCAGCAGGCAACAACAAGGGCATGAATATTTAAATCCCAGTTGGTGTTACACTATACAAAAAAAAAACGGCAGGTAGAGAGGCTACTATTTGGGTGTAAACCAAAAAAGAAATAAGGTGATACTTAATCAATACATTTGGAGGACAAAATAAAAGGTATAGACTAGAAACGGGAAATTCAAAAATTAATTTAGAGGTCACTATGGGAGGGAGGGTCGAGAAGTAGGACAACCCTAGGGATTACCACAGCAAAAAAGCGCGGAATGCAGTAGTGCGCGTTGTCGGCCAGTAAGGGGTTTAACTCTACTTTCAGTTTAAATTGCTGTCCGCAATCATGGGCAGATTAACTGCAGTGACTATGATACAAATAATGAAGCAGCAATGCCTTTTCCAGGACTGCCTTTGCTGGGTCTTACCTAAGGCGTTGTTGATGTAATGTAAATACCAGCTGAACACGTGGGAGAGCTCCACGTGAGTGGCGCAGTGAGAAATAGCGGAGAATGTATAATGTACTGGGAGCCGAGTAATCTAGCCTAAAAGGCAAACAAGTCTAAAAGATAAACAAGCTTAGAAGGTCTAAGTGAGGAACTACGTACAGCAGGCGAAAACAGCGCTTGGTGAAAGCAGACCAGGCATTACAAAAAGTATAAAGCTTTAGGCAAGGGAACACGTGAAAATAGGTAGCGCAGTTAAACAACGCCGGTATCGGGTAGCTACAACCTAGTAGGAGGTGCAGCAAAAAGCATCAATACCTTCAGTAAAACCTCATGCACGACAGTAGTAGGTAGTTCCGTCAAATATAGCATATAAAGCATCAAAAACATTCTGCAAACCCTATGCATGAACAGTAGGAGGTTGTTTCATCATGTAAGGAGAAACACAGTGAATATTAACAATAAATTACTGAGCGTAAACACACTAGAACAAAATGAGGTACATATGCTAGTGAAATACTCCCTCAGGTCAGACCTACACACGGCGTATCAGCAAATATGTTTGTAAACGTATTCCTCAGACACAAATACAGCATTAAAAGCACAGGTTATAGGCAGCAAAAAAACAGGAAAATGTACAAAAACAAATACAGTAATGATACCCTGGTCAAGGGCAGCAAGAAATAAGCAATCCTGAATGCAAACAAAAACGGGAACTCCGTTTAGGTAACCTACCAGAGCAGGCCCGTAATGCAGGAGCCACAGCAGCCAGTGACCTAGACAGGTTGGGAGAGGTAAGAGGAGTGGCGCAGGTACAGGAAGGGGTATAAATAAACTTCCCAGGGAGTAGGGCGGACAAGAGCAGAGCAAAAGAGTGTCAGGAAAAGGTGCGCGGAACTGGGAGAGACAGGGGAGTAACAGGGAAGAATATCAGGGGAGGGTAGCAAGATACCTGAGAGTGCGAGATAGAGATAAAATAGAGGTTGAAAAGAAAGTCAACACGCGAGGAAGCGTGACAGAAGGGGATAGATGGGACACCACAGAAGGTTGGATGAGAAAGGAGACAATCAGAAATAGCAGGAGAGTAACATAGGAAAGGTGAGAGTCTAGCAGGAAAGGGTAAGAACAAAACCAGTAACACTAGTTGAAATAGCAGAAGCTAATATAGAGTCAGTGTAAAGCATGTAGAGTAAGGAAGCAGGAGTGAGGTAGGTATGAAAGTGAAAGGGAGGAAATAAAGGATAAGATAAGAGTATGGAGTAGAGGGAGGAACAGAAATAAACAGTAAGGTAAGGAGAAGAGTACACAGCAGTGGATAAGGGCAAGTAAAAACTTTACAGCCAGAGAAGGGCTAGGTTAGAGCCAAGAGTAGCTGCAAAGAGGGCACTAGAAGAGAGGGGTGTCCTACTATATAGTGCAGGTAGAGAGATATGGACAGCAGGTTGTAACTGAGGTAGGGCAAAGAGGGGGCTGAGTGTACAAGTTAAGGAGAGTAGGGGCAGTGAATAAGGAGAGAAAGCTGAAAAAAGGGGGGGGGAGCAAAAAATTAAAGGTAGCTGGCTGTTGGAGGCTGGAGCATAGGTAACCTTAATCCCTTGTAGGGAGTCCTAATAGGAGCCAAACAAAATCAAAAATTACTGCAACTCCAGACGTACTTTCTATTCCCAGTTAAATAGTTTGATGTGAAGCAGGCGGAGTAGCCTGTATTTGACTGTAGGAAAGGCCAGGTTCGCCAGACACCAGATAGTAGTAGCTTAGGGCAGGAGTCAGTAGAGCTAGAGTTTAGAACTTTGGGGAAAAAAGAGGAGAGGCAGGGTAAGGAAAAGTGAAAAAACAGGGACAGTAATTAGCATATGTATTCAATAAAATGGCATAATAACAGTAAATAAATAACATGGATATCATTGTAGCAAATATTAACCAATCTAAATACAGGAAACTAGACAGCACATTAGAACAGCAGGTATGTTAGTTCTCTTGTCTTAGAAGCAGATTGGCAAATGTAAAACAGTTAAAAACAGTTCTGTAAATCCATACTAAGAGACAATGATAGTAGACAGCATCAGGTACTAGGTACAATATACGCAGAATAAATTAGCTAGGTTAATCTAGATATGCCTGGGGAGTAGGCAATGTAGCTTTAAAAAGGGCGGCAGGCAACAACAAGGGCATGAATATTTAAATCCCAGTTGGTGTTACACTATACAAAAAAAAAACGGCAGGTAGAGAGGCTACTATTTGGGTGTAAACCAAAAAAGAAATAAGGTGATACTTAATCAATACATTTGGAGGACAAAATAAAAGGTATAGACTAGAAACGGGAATTTCAAAAATTAATTTAGAAGTCACTATGGGAGGGAGGGTCGAGAAGTAGGACAACCCTAGGGATTACCGCAGCAGAAAAGCGCGGAATGCAGTAGTGCGCGTTGTCGGCCAGTAAGGGGTTTAACTCTACTTTCAGTTTAAATTGCTGTCCGCAATCATTGGCAGATTAACTGCAGTGACTATGATACAATTAATGAAGCAGCAGTGCCTTTTCCAGGACTGCCTTTGCTGGGTCTTACCTAAGGCGTTGTTAATGTAATGAAGATACCAGCTGAACACGTGGGAGAGCTCCACGAGTGGCGAGTGTAAAATAGCGGAGAATGTATAATGTACTGGGAGCCGAGTAATCTAGCCTAAAAGGCAAACAAGTCTAAAAGATAAACAAGCTTAGAAGGTCTAAGTGAGGAACTACATACAGCAGGCGAAAACAGCGCTTGGTGAAAGCAGACCAGGCATTACAAAAAGTATAAAGCTTTAGGCAAGGGAACACGTGAAAATAAGTAGCAATAAAACAACGCCGGTATCGGTAGTTACAACCTAGTAGGAGGTGCAGCAAAAAGCATCAATACCTTCAGTAAAACCTCATGCACGACAGTAGTAGGTAGTTCCGTCAAATATAGCATATAAAGCATCAAAAACATTCTGCAAACCCTATGCATGAACAGTAGGAGGTTGTTTCATCATGTAAGGAGAAACACAGTGAATATTAACAATAAATTACTGAGCGTTGGAGTAAAGAACACATTAGGACAAAAGTGAGGTACATATGCTAGTGAATACTCCCTCAGGTCAGACCTACACACGGGTATCAGCAAATATGTTTGTAAACGTATTCCTCAGACACAAATACAGCATTAAAAGCACAGGTTATAGGCAGCAAAAAAACAGGAAAATGTACAAAAACAAATACAGTAATGATACCCTGGTCAAGGGCAGCAAGAAATAAGCAATCCTGAATGCAAACAAAAACGGGAACTCCGTTTAGGTAACCTACCAGAGCAGGCCCGTAATGCAGGAGCCACAGCAGCCAGTGACCTAGACAGGTTGGGAGAGGTAAGAGGAGTGGCGCAGGTACAGGAAGGGGTATAAATAAACTTCCCAGGGAGTGGGGCGGGACAGGAGCAGAGCAAGAGTGTCAGGAAAAGGTGTGCGGAACTAGGAAAGACAGGGGAGTAAGAGAGAAAAATAGCAGGGGAGGGTAGCAAGATACCGAGAGTGCGAGATAGAGATAAAATAGAGGTTGAAAAGAAAGTCAACACGCGAGGAAGCGTGACAGAAGGGGAGAGATGGGACACCACAGAAGGTCGGATGAGAAAGGAGACAATCAGAAATAGCAGGAGAGTAACATAGGAAAGGTGAGAGTCTAGCAGGAAAGGGTAAGAACAAAACCAGTAACACTAGTAAGTTAAATATCAGAAGCTAATATAGAGTCAGTGTAAAGCATGTAGAGTAAGGAAGCAGGTGTGAGATAGGTATGTAATTGAAAGTGAGGAAATAAGGATAAGATAAGAGTATGGAGTAGAGGGAGGAACAGAAATAAACAGTAAGGTAAGGAGAAGAATGCACAGCAGCGGATGAGGGCAAGTAAAAGCTTTACAGCCAGAGAAGGGCTAGGTTAGAGCCAAGAGTAGCTGCAAAGAGGTCACTAGAAGAGAGGGGTGTCCTACTATATAGTGCAGGTAGAGAGATATGGACAGCAGGTTGTAACTGAGGTAGGGCAAAGAGGAGGCTGAGTGTACAAGTTAAGGAGAGTAGAGGCAGTGAAATAAGGAGAGAATGCTGAAAAAAAAGGGGAAGCAAAGAATTAGAGGTAGCTGGCTGTTGGAGGCTGGAGCATAGGTAACCTTAATCCCTTGTAGGGAGTCCTAATAGGAGCCAAACAAAATCAAAATTACTGCAAGTCCAGACGTACTTTCTATTCCCAGTTGAATAGTATGATGAGAAGCAGGCGGTGTAGCTTGTGTTTGACTGTAGGAAAGGCCAGGTTCGCCAGACACCAGATAGCAGTAGCTTAGGGCAGGAGTCAGTAGAGCTAGAGTTTAGAACTTTGGGGAAAAAAGAAGAGAGGCAGGGTAAGGAAAGTGAAAAAGAGGGACAGTAATTAGCATATATATTCAGTTAAATGGCATAAAACAGTAAATAAGTAACAGTGGAAATCATTGTAGCAAATATTAACCAGTCTAAATACAGGAAACTAGACAGCACATTAGAACAGCAAGTATGTTAGTTCTCTTGTCTTAGAAGCAGATTGGCAAATGTAAAACAGTTAAAAACAAGTCTGTAAATCCATACTAAGAGACAATAATAGTAGACAGAATCAAGTACTAAGTACAATATATGCAGGATAAATTAGCTAGGTTAATCTAGATATGCCTGGGGAGTAGGCAATGTAACTTTAAAAAGGGCAGCAGGCAACAACAAGGGCATAAACATTTAAATCCAGTTGGTGTTGCACTATACAAAAAACGGCAGGTAGAGAGGCCACTATTTGGGTGTAAACCAAAAAAAATTAAGGTGATACTTAGTCAATACATTTGGAGGACAAAATAAAAGGTATAGACTAGAAACGGGAATTACAGTAAATAATTTAGAAGTCACTATGGGAGGGAGGGTCGAGAAGTAGGACAACCCTAGGGATTACTGCAGCAGAAAAGCGCGGAATGCAGTAGTGCGCGTTGTCGGCCAGTAAGGAGTTTAACTGTACTTTCAGTTTAAATTGCTGTCCGTAATCATGGGCAGATTAACTGCAGTGACTATGATACAAATAATGAAGCAGCAGTGCCTTTTCCAGGACTGCCTTTGCTGGGTCTAACCTAAGGCGTTGTTAATGTAATGAAGATGCCAGCTGAACACGTGGGAGAGCTCCACGTGAGTGGCGCAGTGTAAAATAGCGGAGAATGTAAAGGTACAGGGAACCGAGTAATCTAGCCTAAAAGGCAAACAAGTCTAAAAAATAAACAAGCCTAAAAGGTCTAAGTGAGGAACTACTTACAACAGGCGAAAACAGCGCTTGGTAAAAGCAGACCAGGCATTACAAAAAAGTATAAAGTTTTAGGCAAGGGAACACCTGAAAATAAGTAGCGCAATAAAACAACACTGGTATCGGGGAGCTACAACCTAGTAGGAGGTGCAGCAAAAGCATCAATACCTTCAGTAAACCTCATGCACGACAGTAGTAGGTAGTTCCGTCATATACAGCATATAAAGCATCAAAAAACATTCTGCAAACCCTATGCATGAACAGTAGGAGGTTGTTTCATCATGTAAGGAGAAACGCAGTGAATATTAACAGTAAATTACTGAGCGTTGGAGTAAAGAACACACTAGGACAAATGAGGTACATATGCTAGTGAATACTCCCTCAGGTCAGACCTACACACGGCGTATCAGCAAATATATTTGTAAAGTATTCCTCAGACACAAATACAGCATTAAAAGCACAGGTTATAGGCAGCAAAAACAGGAAAATGTACAAAAACAAATACAGTAATGATACCCTGGTCAAGGGCAGCAAGAAATCAGCAATGCTGACTGCAAACAAAAACGGGAACTCCGTTTAGGTAACCTACCAGAGCAGGCCCGTAGTGCAAGAGCCACAGCAGCCAGTGACCTAGACAGGTTGAGAGAGGTAAGAGGAGTGGCGCAGGTACAGGAAGGGGTATAAATAAACTCAAGGAGTAGGGCGGGACAAGAGCAGAGCAAAAGAGTGTCAGGAAAAGGTGGGCGGAAATAGGAAAGACAGGGGAGTAACAGAGAAGAATATCAGGGGGAGGGTAGCAAGATACTCGAGAGTGTGAGTTAGAGAAAAAATAGAGGTTGAAAAGAAAGTGAACACGCGAGGAAGCGTGACAGAAGGAGGAGAGATGGGACACCACAGAAGGTCGGATGAGAAAGGAGACAATCAGAAATAGCAGGAAAGTAACATAGGAAAGGTGAGAGTCTAGCAGGAAAGGGTAAGAACAAGACCAGTAACACTAGTAAGTTAAATATCAGAAGCTAATATAGAGCCAGTGTAAAGCATATAGAAGTAAGGAAGCAGGAGTGAGATAGGTATGGAAGTGAAAGGGAGGAATAAGGATAAGATAAGAGTATGGAGTAGAGGGAGGAACAGAATAAACAGTAAGGTAAGGAGAAGAATGCACAGCAGTGGATAAGGGCAAGTAGAAGCTTTACAGCCAGAGAATGGCTAGGTTAGAGCCAAGAGTAGCTGCAAAGAGGTCACTAGAAGAGAGGGGTGTCCTACTATATAGTGCAGGTAGAGAGATAGGGACAGGTGGTTGTAACTGAGGTAGGGCAAAGAGGAGGCTGAGTGAACAAGTTAAGGAGAGTAGAGGCAGTGAATAAGGAGAGAATGCAAAAAGGGGGGGGGGAGCAAAGAATTAGAGGTAGCTGGCTGTTGGAGGCTGGAGCATAGGTAACCTTAATCCCTTGTAGGGAGTCCTAATAGGAGCCAAACAAAATCAAAAATTACTGCAACTCCAGACGTACTTTCTATTCCCAGTTGAATAGTATGATGTGAGGCAGGCGGAGTAGCCTGTATTTGACTGTAGGAAAGGCCAGGTTCGCCAGACACCAGATAGCAGTAGCTTAGGGCAGGAGTCAGTAGAGCTAGAGTTTAGAACTTTGGGGAAAAAAGAAGAGAGGCAGGGTAAGGAAAAGTGAAAAAGAGGGACAGTAATTAGCATATGTATTCAGTTAAATGGCATAAAAACAGCAAATAAGTAACAGTGGAAATCATTGTAGCAAATATTAACCAATCTAAATACAGGAAACTAGACAACACATTAGAACAGCAAGTATGTTAGTTCTCTTGTCTTAGAAGCAGATTGGCAAATGCAAAACAGTTAAAAACAATTCTGTAAATCCATACTAAGAGACAATAATAGTAGACAGAATCAGGTACTAAGTACAATATATGCAGGATAAATTAGCTAGGTTAATCTAGATATGCCTGGGGAGTAGGCAATGTAACTTTAAAAAGGGCGGCAGGCAACAACAAGGGCATGATCATTTAATTCCCAGTTGGTGTTGCACTATACAAAAAACGGCAGGTAGAGAGGCCACTATTTGGGTGTAAACCAAAAAAGAATTAAGGTGATACTTAGTCAATACATTTGGAGGACAAAATAAAAGGTATAGGCTAGAAACGGGAATTACAGTAAATAATTTAGAAGTCACTATGGGAGGGAGGGTCGAGAAGTAGGACAACCCTAGGGATTACTGCAGCAGAAAAGCGCGGAATGCAGTAGTGCGCGTTGTCGGCCAGTAAGGAGTTTAACTGTACTTTCAGTTTAAATTGCTGTCCGTAATCATGGGCAGATTAACTGCAGTGACTATGATACAAATAATGAAGCAGCAGTGCCTTTTCCAGGACTGCCTTTGCTGGGTCTAACCTAAGGCGTTGTTAATGTAATGAAGATGCCAGCTGAACACGTGGGAGAGCTCCACGTGAGTGGCGCAGTGTAAAATAGCGGAGAATGTAAAGGTACAGGGAACCGAGTAATCTAGCCTAAAAGGCAAACAAGTCTAAAAAATAAACAAGCCTAAAAGGTCTAAGTGAGGAACTACTTACAACAGGCGAAAACAGCGCTTGGTAAAAGCAGACCAGGCATTACAAAAAAGTATAAAGTTTTAGGCAAGGGAACACCTGAAAATAAGTAGCGCAATAAAACAACACTGGTATCAAGGAGCTACAACCTAGTAGGAGGTGCAGCAAAAGCATCAATACCTTCAGTAAACCTCATGCACGACAGTAGTAGGTAGTTCCGTCATATACAGCATATAAAGCATCAAAAAACATTCTGCAAATCCTATGCATAAACAGTAGGAGGTTGTTTCATCATGTAAGGAGAAACGCAGTGAATATTAACAGTAAATTACTGAGCGTTGGAGTAAAGAACACACTAGGACAAATGAGGTACATATGCTAGTGAATACTCCCTCAGGTCAGACCTACACACGGCGTATCAGCAAATATATTTGTAAAGTATTCCTCAGACACAAATACAGCATTAAAAGCACAGGTTATAGGCAGCAAAAACAGACGAATGTACAAAAACAAATACAGTAATGATACCCTGGTTAAGGGCAGCAAGAAATAAGCAATCCTGAATGCAAACAAAAACGGGAACTCCGTTTAGGTAACCTACCAGAGCAGGCCCGTAGTGCAGGAGCCACAGCAGCCAGTGACCTAGACAGGTTGAGAGAGGTAAGAGGAGTGGCGCAGGTACAGGAAGGGGTATAAATAAACTCCCCAAGGAGTAGGGCGGGACAAGAGCAGAGCAAAAGAGTGTCAGGAAAAGGTGGGCGGAAATAGGAAAGACAGGGGAGTAACAGAGAAGAATATCAGGGGGAGGAGTAGCAAGATACTCGAGAGTGTGAGTTAGAGAAAAAATAGAGGTTGAAAAGAAAGTGAACACGCGAGGAAGCGTTGACAGAAGGGGGAGAGATGGGACACCACAGAAGGTCGGATGAGAAAGGAGACAATCAGAAATAGCAGGAAAGTAACATAGGAAAGGTGAGAGTCTAGCAGGAAAGGGTAAGAACAAGACCAGTAACACTAGTAAGTTAAATATCAGAAGCTAATATAGAGCCAGTGTAAAGCATATAGAAGTAAGGAAGCAGGAGTGAGATAGGTATGGAAGTGAAAGGGAGGAATAAGGATAAGATAAGAGTATGGAGTAGAGGGAGGAACAGAATAAACAGTAAGGTAAGGAGAAGAATGCACAGCAGCGGATAAGGGCAAGTAAAAGCTTTACAGCCAGAGAAGGGCTAGGTTAGAGCCAAGAGTAGCTGCAAAGAGGTCACTAGAAGAGAGGGGTGTCCTACTATATAGTGCAGGTAGAGAGATAGGGACAGGTGGTTGTAACTGAGGTAGGGCAAAGAGGAGGCTGAGTGAACAAGTTAAGGAGAGTAGAGGCAGTGAATAAGGAGAGAATGCAAAAAAGGGGGGGGGAGCAAAAAATTAGAGGTAGCTGGCTGTTGGAGGCTGGAGCATAGGTAACCTTAATCCCTTGTAGGGAGTCCTAATAGGAGCCAAACAAAATCAAAATTACTGCAAGTCCAGACGTACTTTCTATTCCCAGTTGAATAGTATGATGTGAGGCAGGCGGAGTAGCCTGTATTTGACTGTAGGAAAGGCCAGGTTCGCCAGACACCAGATAGCAGTAGCTTAGGGCAGGAGTCAGTAGAGCTAGAGTTTAGAACTTTGGGGAAAAAAGAAGAGAGGCAGGGTAAGGAAAGTGAAAAAGAGGGACAGTAATTAGCATATGTATTCAGTTAAATGGCATAAAAACAGCAAATAAGTAACAGTGGAAATCATTGTAGCAAATATTAACCAATCTAAATACAGGAAACTAGACAACACATTAGAACAGCAAGTATGTTAGTTCTCTTGTCTTAGAAGCAGATTGGCAAATGCAAAACAGTTAAAAACAATTCTGTAAATCCATACTAAGAGACAATAATAGTAGACAGAATCAGGTACTAAGTACAATATATGCAGGATAAATTAGCTAGGTTAATCTAGATATGCCTGGGGAGTAGGCAATGTAACTTTAAAAAGGGCGGCAGGCAACAACAAGGGCATGATCATTTAATTCCCAGTTGGTGTTGCACTATAGAAAAAACGGCAGGTAGAGAGGCCACTATTTGGGTGTAAACCAAAAAAAATTAAGGTGATACTTAGTCAATACATTTGGAGGACAAAATAAAAGGTATAGGCTAGAAACGGGAATTACAGTAAATAATTTAGAAGTCACTATGGGAGGGAGGGTCGAGAAGTAGGACAACCCTAGGGATTACTGCAGCAGAAAAGCGCGGAATGCAGTAGTGCGCGTTGTCGGCCAGTAAGGAGTTTAACTGTACTTTCAGTTTAAATTGCTGTCCGTAATCATGGGCAGATTAACTGCAGTGACTATGATACAAATAATGAAGCAGCAGTGCCTTTTCCAGGACTGCCTTTGCTGGGTCTAACCTAAGGCGTTGTTAATGTAATGAAGATGCCAGCTGAACACGTGGGAGAGCTCCACGTGAGTGGCGCAGTGTAAAATAGCGGAGAATGTAAAGGTACAGGGAACCGAGTAATCTAGCCTAAAAGGCAAACAAGTCTAAAAAATAAACAAGCCTAAAAGGTCTAAGTGAGGAACTACTTACAACAGGCGAAAACAGCGCTTGGTAAAAGCAGACCAGGCATTACAAAAAAGTATAAAGTTTTAGGCAAGGGAACACCTGAAAATAAGTAGCGCAATAAAACAACACTGGTATCGGGGAGCTACAACCTAGTAGGAGGTGCAGCAAAAGCATCAATACCTTCAGTAAACCTCATGCACGACAGTAGTAGGTAGTTCCGTCATATACAGCATATAAAGCATCAAAAAACGTTCTGCAAACCCTATGCATAAACAGTAGGAGGTTGTTTCATCATGTAAGGAGAAACGCAGTGAATATTAACAGTAAATTACTGAGCGTTGGAGTAAAGAACACACTAGGACAAATGAGGTACATATGCTAGTGAATACTCCCTCAGGTCAGACCTACACACGGCGTATCAGCAAATATATTTGTAAAGTATTCCTCAGACACAAATACAGCATTAAAAGCACAGGTTATAGGCAGCAAAAACAGACGAATGTACAAAAACAAATACAGTAATGATACCCTGGTTAAGGGCAGCAAGAAATAAGCAATCCTGAATGCAAACAAAAACGGGAACTCCGTTTAGGTAACCTACCAGAGCAGGCCCGTAGTGCAGGAGCCACAGCAGCCAGTGACCTAGACAGGTTGAGAGAGGTAAGAGGAGTGGCGCAGGTACAGGAAGGGGTATAAATAAACTCCCCAAGGAGTAGGGCGGGACAAGAGCAGAGCAAAAGAGTGTCAGGAAAAGGTGGGCGGAACTAGGAAAGACAGGGGAGTAACAGAGAAGAATATCAGGGGGAGGAGTAGCAAGATACTCGAGAGTGCGAGGTAGAGAAAAAATAGAGGTTGAAAAGAAAGTGAACACGCGAGGAAGCGTTGACAGAAGGGGGAGAGATGGGACACCACAGAAGGTCGGATGAGAAAGGAGACAATCAGAAATAGCAGGAAAGTAACATAGGAAAGGTGAGAGTCTAGCAGGAAAGGGTAAGAACAAGACCAGTAACACTAGTAAGTTAAATATCAGAAGCTAATATAGAGCCAGTGTAAAGCATATAGAAGTAAGGAAGCAGGAGTGAGATAGGTATGGAAGTGAAAGGGAGGAATAAGGATAAGATAAGAGTATGGAGTAGAGGGAGGAACAGAATAAACAGTAAGGTAAGGAGAAGAATGCACAGCAGCGGATAAGGGCAAGTAAAAGCTTTACAGCCAGAGAAGGGCTAGGTTAGAGCCAAGAGTAGCTGCAAAGAGGTCACTAGAAGAGAGGGGTGTCCTACTATATAGTGCAGGTAGAGAGATAGGGACAGGTGGTTGTAACTGAGGTAGGGCAAAGAGGAGGCTGAGTGAACAAGTTAAGGAGAGTAGAGGCAGTGAATAAGGAGAGAATGCAAAAAAAGGAGGGGAGGCAAAGAATTAGAGGTAGCTGGCTGTTGGAGGCTGGAGCATAGGTAACCTTAATCCCTTGTAGGGAGTCCTAATAGGAGCCAAACAAAATCAAAATTACTGCAAGTCCAGACGTACTTTCTATTCCCAGTTGAATAGTATGATGTGAGGCAGGCGGAGTAGCCTGTATTTGACTGTAGGAAAGGCCAGGTTCGCCAGACACCAGATAGCAGTAGCTTAGGGCAGGAGTCAGTAGAGCTAGAGTTTAGAACTTTGGGGAAAAAAGAAGAGAGGCAGGGTAAGGAAAGTGAAAAAGAGGGACAGTAATTAGCATATGTATTCAGTTAAATGGCATAAAAACAGCAAATAAGTAACAGTGGAAATCATTGTAGCAAATATTAACCAATCTAAATACAGGAAACTAGACAACACATTAGAACAGCAAGTATGTTAGTTCTCTTGTCTTAGAAGCAGATTGGCAAATGCAAAACAGTTAAAACAATTCTGTAAATCCATACTAAGAGACAATAATAGTAGACAGAATCAGGTACTAAGTACAATATATGCAGGATAAATTAGCTAGGTTAATCTAGATATGCCTGGGGAGTAGGCAATGTAACTTTAAAAAGGGCGGCAGGCAACAACAAGGGCATGATCATTTAATTCCCAGTTGGTGTTGCACTATAGAAAAGACGGCAGGTAGAGAGGCCACTATTTGGGTGTAAACCAAAAAAGAATTAAGGTGATACTTAGTCAATACATTTGGAGGACAAAATAAAAGGTATAGGCTAGAAACGGGAATTACAGTAAATAATTTAGAAGTCACTATGGGAGGGAGGGTCGAGAAGTAGGACAACCCTAGGGATTACTGCAGCAGAAAAGCGCGGAATGCAGTAGTGCGCGTTGTCGGCCAGTAAGGAGTTTAACTGTACTTTCAGTTTAAATTGCTGTCCGTAATCATGGGCAGATTAACTGCAGTGACTATGATACAAATAATGAAGCAGCAGTGCCTTTTCCAGGACTGCCTTTGCTGGGTCTAACCTAAGGCGTTGTTAATGTAATGAAGATGCCAGCTGAACACGTGGGAGAGCTCCACGTGAGTGGCGCAGTGTAAAATAGCGGAGAATGTAAAGGTACAGGGAACCGAGTAATCTAGCCTAAAAGGCAAACAAGTCTAAAAAATAAACAAGCCTAAAAGGTCTAAGTGAGGAACTACTTACAACAGGCGAAAACAGCAGCGCTTGGTAAAAGCAGACCAGGCATTACAAAAAAGTATAAAGTTTTAGGCAAGGGAACACCTGAAAATAAGTAGCGCAATAAAACAACACTGGTATCGGGGAGCTACAACCTAGTAGGAGGTGCAGCAAAAGCATCAATACCTTCAGTAAACCTCATGCACGACAGTAGTAGGTAGTTCCGTCATATACAGCATATAAAGCATCAAAAAACATTCTGCAAATCCTATGCATAAACAGTAGGAGGTTGTTTCATCATGTAAGGAGAAACGCAGTGAATATTAACAGTAAATTACTGAGCGTTGGAGTAAAGAACACACTAGGACAAATGAGGTACATATGCTAGTGAATACTCCCTCAGGTCAGACCTACACACGGCGTATCAGCAAATATATTTGTAAAGTATTCCTCAGACACAAATACAGCATTAAAAGCACAGGTTATAGGCAGCAAAAACAGACGAATGTACAAAAACAAATACAGTAATGATACCCTGGTTAAGGGCAGCAAGAAATAAGCAATCCTGAATGCAAACAAAAACGGGAACTCTGTTTAGGTAACCTACCAGAGCAGGCCCGTAGTGCAGGAGCCACAGCAGCCAGTGACCTAGACAGGTTGAGAGAGGTAAGAGGAGTGGCGCAGGTACAGGAAGGGGTATAAATAAACTCCCCAAGGAGTAGGGCGGGACAAGAGCAGAGCAAAAGAGTGTCAGGAAAAGGTGGGCAGATCTAGGAAAGACAGGGGAGTAACAGAGAAGAATATCAGGGGGAGGAGTAGCAAGATACTCGAGAGTGCGAGTTAGAGAAAAAATAGAGGTTGAAAAGAAAGTGAACACGCGAGGAAGCGTTGACAGAAGGGGGAGAGATGGGACACCACAGAAGGTCGGATGAGAAAGGAGACAATCAGAAATAGCAGGAAAGTAACATAGGAAAGGTGAGAGTCTAGCAGGAAAGGGTAAGAACAAGACCAGTAACACTAGTAAGTTAAATATCAGAAGCTAATATAGAGCCAGTGTAAAGCATATAGAAGTAAGGAAGCAGGAGTGAGATAGGTATGGAAGTGAAAGGGAGGAATAAGGATAAGATAAGAGTATGGAGTAGAGGGAGGAACAGAATAAACAGTAAGGTAAGGAGAAGAATGCACAGCAGCGGATAAGGGCAAGTAAAAGCTTTACAGCCAGAGAAGGGCTAGGTTAGAGCCAAGAGTAGCTGCAAAGAGGTCACTAGAAGAGAGGGGTGTCCTACTATATAGTGCAGGTAGAGAGATAGGGACAGGTGGTTGTAACTGAGGTAGGGCAAAGAGGAGGCTGAGTGAACAAGTTAAGGAGAGTAGAGGCAGTGAATAAGGAGAGAATGCAAAAAAGGGGGGGGGAGCAAAGAATTAGAGGTAGCTGGCTGTTGGAGGCTGGAGCATAGGTAACCTTAATCCCTTGTAGGGAGTCCTAATAGGAGCCAAACAAAATCAAAATTACTGCAAGTCCAGACGTACTTTCTATTCCCAGTTGAATAGTATGATGTGAGGCAGGCGGAGTAGCCTGTATTTGACTGTAGGAAAGGCCAGGTTCGCCAGACACCAGATAGCAGTAGCTTAGGGCAGGAGTCAGTAGAGCTAGAGTTTAGAACTTTGGGGAAAAAAGAAGAGAGGCAGGGTAAGGAAAGTGAAAAAGAGGGACAGTAATTAGCATATGTATTCAGTTAAATGGCATAAAAACAGCAAATAAGTAACAGTGGAAATCATTGTAGCAAATATTAACCAATCTAAATACAGGAAACTAGACAACACATTAGAACAGCAAGTATGTTAGTTCTCTTGTCTTAGAAGCAGATTGGCAAATGCAAAACAGTTAAAACAATTCTGTAAATCCATACTAAGAGACAATAATAGTAGACAGAATCAGGTACTAAGTACAATATATGCAGGATAAATTAGCTAGGTTAATCTAGATATGCCTGGGGAGTAGGCAATGTAACTTTAAAAAGGGCGGCAGGCAACAACAAGGGCATGATCATTTAATTCCCAGTTGGTGTTGCACTATAGAAAAAACGGCAGGTAGAGAGGCCACTATTTGGGTGTAAACCAAAAAAGAATTAAGGTGATACTTAGTCAATACATTTGGAGGACAAAATAAAAGGTATAGGCTAGAAACGGGAATTACAGTAAATAATTTAGAAGTCACTATGGGAGGGAGGGTCGAGAAGTAGGACAACCCTAGGGATTACTGCAGCAGAAAAGCGCGGAATGCAGTAGTGCGCGTTGTCGGCCAGTAAGGAGTTTAACTGTACTTTCAGTTTAAATTGCTGTCCGTAATCATGGGCAGATTAACTGCAGTGACTATGATACAAATAATGAAGCAGCAGTGCCTTTTCCAGGACTGCCTTTGCTGGGTCTAACCTAAGGCGTTGTTAATGTAATGAAGATGCCAGCTGAACACGTGGGAGAGCTCCACGTGAGTGGCGCAGTGTAAAATAGCGGAGAATGTAAAGGTACAGGGAACCGAGTAATCTAGCCTAAAAGGCAAACAAGTCTAAAAAATAAACAAGCCTAAAAGGTCTAAGTGAGGAACTACTTACAACAGGCGAAAACAGCGCTTGGTAAAAGCAGACCAGGCATTACAAAAAAGTATAAAGTTTTAGGCAAGGGAACACCTGAAAATAAGTAGCGCAATAAAACAACACTGGTATCGGGGAGCTACAACCTAGTAGGAGGTGCAGCAAAAGCATCAATACCTTCAGTAAACCTCATGCACGACAGTAGTAGGTAGTTCCGTCATATACAGCATATAAAGCATCAAAAAACATTCTGCAAATCCTATGCATAAACAGTAGGAGGTTGTTTCATCATGTAAGGAGAAACGCAGTGAATATTAACAGTAAATTACTGAGCGTTGGAGTAAAGAACACACTAGGACAAATGAGGTACATATGCTAGTGAATACTCCCTCAGGTCAGACCTACACACGGCGTATCAGCAAATATATTTGTAAAGTATTCCTCAGACACAAATACAGCATTAAAAGCACAGGTTATAGGCAGCAAAAACAGACGAATGTACAAAAACAAATACAGTAATGATACCCTGGTTAAGGGCAGCAAGAAATAAGCAATCCTGAATGCAAACAAAAACGGGAACTCCGTTTAGGTAACCTACCAGAGCAGGCCCGTAGTGCAGGAGCCACAGCAGCCAGTGACCTAGACAGGTTGAGAGAGGTAAGAGGAGTGGCGCAGGTACAGGAAGGGGTATAAATAAACTCCCCAAGGAGTAGGGCGGGACAAGAGCAGAGCAAAAGAGTGTCAGGAAAAGGTGGGCGGAACTAGGAAAGACAGGGGAGTAACAGAGAAGAATATCAGGGGGAGGAGTAGCAAGATACTCGAGAGTGCGAGGTAGAGAAAAAATAGAGGTTGAAAAGAAAGTGAACACGCGAGGAAGCGTTGACAGAAGGGGGAGAGATGGGACACCACAGAAGGTCGGATGAGAAAGGAGACAATCAGAAATAGCAGGAAAGTAACATAGGAAAGGTGAGAGTCTAGCAGGAAAGGGTAAGAACAAAACCAGTAACACTAGTTGAAATAGCAGAAGCTAATATAGAGCCAGTATAAACCACTGAAAGATCATAAACCAGCCAGCTTATCCAAGTAAATGCTATGAAGGTGTACACTGTGTTAATATATGATTTCACCTAACTTAACTGACGTGTAACTACTACGACTAAGTGTACACATTGTGACACGTCTAGAATTAACTACTCATATATGGTAAATAACTTGTAAGAATTTTATTAGTACTTTTTGATTAGTGTACATCATTTTGTATTTTTGCACACCTTGGGCTGTTGCTATAAGACATCTGTTGAAATCACGTAAATGAAAAATAATACACATTTTATGTACACATATACAGACGCACATGCATAAACAATATATCAAAACCTTTGCATATAAAATATTTCATACTAGTGCTACTGACAAACTTGGAAAAGACAACCTGCAGTTCTCTTTTCAGTGCATTTTCTGGCTGTAAAGTCATTGTTGAATAAGCTCGGCTTCAGATGTCACAAGTTGTTAAAACCAAACTAGATTAAAATGAAATAGGGACGGTCCTCTACCAAACTGATCTAAAGTTTCTGACATAGTCAAAACTAAAAGTATAAAAGATTGTGTCTGTGCTCACTAACAGTATCATAGTTTTGAACCATTCATAATGACACTTAATCAATTGATTGTTGGTACCCTTTCCACAACCCCTTCCAGTCCAAGAGGTTCCATATATTCAGTCTATTATTCACTTTCCTAAATGTGTTGTATACAGGAATAACTTTACTATTGACATTAAACAGGTTACTTCACTAAAGCATATTCACTAAATTCTGAAGACTGACTATAAGGCTGCCTTCTCTACAACTGAATCAAAACTAAATAATAATAATAAAAAAAAACAATGTTCACTTCTAAAATAATCACCTCAACAGCAGAGCAGATTTCAAATAAGACTTAATGAGAAAGTCAAATGAGAAAGTCAGATACAAAAAAAAAACTACAAGGGATTATCACAGTCAGATTTTTCTTACTGCCAAATTTCTTGTATGGTCTAAACTATACAGTTGCTAGAAGCTCTCTACATTTTTCATAATATGGCAGAATTACAGTCACAACATCTGCACTCATCATACCTCTGCAAAGCATAAACAACTACAATAAAAAAAAATCTGCCTAGTTCAAGGTTAATCAGTCACTTAATCTACCTGATAGTTTTTGGATCATAAAAAAACCATATGGACCATAAAAAACAACATTGTGCATGTCATATAGGTAATTTTAAAAGCCTTTACAATAAATGTTAAAATCAACAAGTGTGTAGTACACATGTAATCCTTAGTTTCTACAGAATGTATTCTGTTAATCACATAAAGTCAACTGGAACTTTTTTAGGGATCCTGCCAGAATGTTTTGTTTGTATTAGAAGTAAATTGAAATAAATGTATAGGCTCAAGACGTCAGCTGACAATAAAATGCACGAACTCACCACATAGACTGCAAGTGGGTAATACTTTACAAGTTGAACAATTTGTAGTAATTACATATTCCCCACAGCTGTCATATACCCCACCACTTAGTTTTCTACAAAGGTAAACTTATCTTACTTACTTATCTTACTTACTTATCTTACTATACTTTGCTCTGCTTTAAAGTGGACCCATTCAGTGTAAACCATTTTTTTTTTTAAATAATTCTATCGTGCTCTTAGGGTTATGTTTCAAGAACCAATATAACCTTGTAACTTCCTGGTTAAAGACAGTGCACTGTAAACCATGCTTTTTTTCATACCGCTATCGTGCTTGGTGGTGTTTGCAGTATCACTATCAACCAGATGATAGTGGAGTCCATAATTAATAGTGACATTATTATCAAAATATATCCACATGCCATACTTCTGAAAAGGTAGATGTGGAATAGGACATTATGGATCTAGTAGAATGTGCAATTTGTGCGACATTCTTGACTCCAACATTAAAGACACAGACACTCATTGTGGCAATTCCGGCAATTAGAATCTGCAGTGCTTTGCTACCAACTGCACAAAGCTCATCTCTTCTACTTAACAATTTCATAAAAAAACAATTCCCGATCAACCAAGCAATATCATTTTGTTGAGGATGGCAGGCGACTGAGAGCTCTAGTTTTTAGATCCTCAATGTGATTTTGTTCTAGATGTACGTGGCAACACATCATTGAGGAATAATTCCTTTATCCAAGAGACTTAGATGCCTGTGCCATCCTCAACATGATTCTGACTGTGGGCATAACCAATTGTGCATGTTTCTGTGACTGATTCCAATATCTCAGATCAAATAGTGGAGGTATAAATTTT